>NC_053447.1:62993144-63342531 GCF_007990345.1 Gossypium hirsutum
CAACTGAAAATAAAACAAAATTACATTGCAATAAAGAACAGTTAGTTAATATGCTATATTAAATTCCATTCTACAACCGACATTAGCTCAATTGAGAACATAAAATTATCATTTGCACTTTAACAATGATTTGAGATAGTTCAAAGTAAATGTAGAGGTGGATGGCCAAAACAAGCAAGCTTGCGGAAAACTGACATATACTGTTAAAGCAAGTCAGTATAAGTGAAGCATGAGCTCATTGCCTTCAATAGAATTGAACATTCCAAAGAGGAAAACGAGTGCTGATAACATATAAAAGAACCTACGGCATGGAAAAGGATTTTGTACACATTAGCCACAACTAAGTAACTATTTTACTTTCAACTTTCAACCATTGAGACATATTTTTGCTTCCTAAATTAAGTGAGTTTACCATCATTTAGTAAAGCGCAGATGTTGCAGCGCCACTTTCTTCTAGCATCTGTAAAAGTGACATAGGGATTCACATATGCGCGACATCTTCTACAGCGAATAATGCCAGTTGAAATGTAATTAATGACTGGCACTTCCTCCTGAATAGGAAAAAGGTAATCGACGGGAAAAACATTAGTCTTCAACAAAATACACTTATTGTAAATCTAAAAAAAGAAATTATTATTGAATCTTGAGACACTTACCCCTTCAGGATCCTCCGCAAGAGGACAGACAACAGCTCCAAGAGTCAAATGCCATCTTGAAGCTAAAGACTGAGAAGATGGTATGCCACTTGTAGTAAGCCGTAGGTATCTGGGATTGCAGTTCATAGGATACATCTTGGTGAAAGAACTTGGCTCCTCATCACCATCCAACGGCCTAGGAAGTGTTCTATGATCGCATCCAGGATCAATTGATCCAGGCAAAGATGCAAGAGAGAGTGAACTAAAATCTTCTGTCAAGCTTTGGATGCCACCAATAGGAGGTGCAGAGCTAGGATGCTGCATTTGGCCCCTTGACTGGTAGCCCAAGGAAGCAGCTACTGGTGGGGGAGGAGCATAACTTCCTTGCTGACTAGAAAAGGGAGAAGATGATGCTGGTGGAGGAGGCATAAAACTTCCTTGCTGAGCAGGAAAAGGTGAAGGTGCTTGTGAAACTGCAGGTTTCTTGCTTGGATATCCAGGAAAAGGTGGCAGGAAATTGGATTTGGTGGCAGAATAAGATGAATCTGGAGGGGAGAAAGTTGGCTGAATATTGGGTCTAGGCCCCGAAAACAATAAACCTGTTGGAGGTTGAGGAACATTCACACCAGATGGAGAAAAATTTACAGATTGTGGTGAAGATCCCATTGGCACTGGTGGTACTTGTGATTGTGGAGGGAAAGAAACAGATGAAGCAGATACTTGACTGGCACGAGGTTGAAATGGTGGCTGCCCCTCGGGTGGTGCACGTATAGGGGGGGATTGAGCTGTTGAAGGAAACGGTGATGTTGGAAATTGCTGATAAGGTCCCCCAACAGGTGGAACAGATGTTATGGGTGGAGGTGGTACTGATTGATCGCTAAAACGAGCTAGCGGTCTAGGTCCAGCTGATGAGAAAGGAGTCATAGTTGGGGGAGCACTTGGTGGGGTAGGTCTAGATGATGAAAAAGGTGTCATAGTTGGCGGAGCAGAAGCAAAAGGGCCAGGGGGAGGTCTCATGGGAAAATTCGGACGACCAGGGTTTTCAGTCCCCATGGTTTTCAATAATATGTCTATGTCTATGTCTACTACTTAAAGAGTGATCGCACAAGTAAACCTGCCAGGAAAAGTACAACTGGATTGATAAATTAACTTCCAACTAAAACAGTTACGAGTATGATGATTTAAAGATCACATATAACATAATTGAAAATTGAAAAGAATCTGATTTTCTTCCTTCTTTTTATCAAAATCTATACAGTTTCAAGCATTCAGTCTTTGCAACATAACTATAATACATAGACTAAAAATGAAAACAAGCTTCCAGCACACTAGAACAATCAAAATTCAATTCCATTCCAACAAATTTCCACAAACTTAAACTCTTTCAATCCAAAACCAATCTAAATTCCACTAAAACAGTTCAAATTAAAAAATATAAGTATAACCACCCATTAACTGAATTTCAATCAACTAATCCAAATTCAATTTCCTTAGCACCAGCTTAGCTTCAGTTCTTTTTACTAAAAACTACTCTTTTTCAAGACCCAAAACTACCATTCTCCCAAATAAGCAAAAACCTTACATTGTCCCAACGAAAAGGAACGTAAAACCAATCAAAGACTAACCGGCGACGTCGTATTCAGCAGCGTACAGCTTCAGCAGCAGGCCAGTGAAGATCTTGCCGAGGATTTTCAAAAAAAAAAAAAGAACTGGAGATCAAATTAATAGGAATTTGTCCAAGCCAAGATCTAAAAAGAAAGAAGGATTTGTTGAAAAATTGAAATTACAGATCGATAAAAAGGACGTTTAGAAACATAGTAAAAGAACATGAAGCGTATCTTTACGTCCTTCTTTGATGTAATTTTATATATGTATATACAATACATCCTTTTTTACTTGGGCTTTAAAATATATTATTTTATTTAATTTTGGGTAAACTATTAAATAGTCACTTTTGTTTTACTCATGTTACATTTTAGTCACTTATGTTTGAAATGTTATGTTATGTTATCGTGCTACAATATTTGGTCACTAAGCCGTTAATTGCCATTAACGGTGTAACGTAAACTGACGTGGCATATTAAATCAGCATTTCAAATGAAAATTTTAGGTTAAATTATATAATTGCTCCTTATATTTTTTCATTTTGAGCTTTCCGTTCGGTTCGAGATTCGAATCCAGTAATGTTCCAGCCTTTGAGCCTTGCAATTACGCTTGGTGATTGCTATTGTTTATTTTATTGTCCACCTCATCTTTGCATTGGTTCACAGATAATATAGAGGTATTCGTACGGATCTCCCGGGCTTAAGGCTTCCTTTGGCATCAACAACGGCATTGCTATCCACAGAGAGGCTCAGAGCTTCCTTGAAGAATTTCCATGGCGACCTCGCGCTACCTTCTTTGTACTCGAAAAGGGGAAGGGGGAAAGGTGACTTGCCCTGATTACCAGTAGGTGTGGAAAGTTTCGATGCCGGAGATCAGAGCTCCGATGTAATCGGAGATTGCTTCGAATGGTTCGGTGACATTGTTGCTCGGCCTTGTGGTTGCTTCTCTAATTTTCTTGATATTGCTAGTGTCTCAATAGTCTTCACTTGCTCTGTTGTCTTTTCACTCACCTGAAACGAATTTTTAAAAAAAAAAGATAAAACAATACAAACCAATGTAAAAAAAAAGAAGACAAATAAAAAATAAAAACCAACTGGTGTTTCCATGGGAGGGAGGCGCTTAGGGGAGTAAAGGCATTTTCTAGAAAGAAGCGGGTGACGATCAAAGATATAAAGGAAACCAGCCATGCATCCCATTTGTTTCCCTATTTGCTTTTCGAGGAGTTGCATTGAGGGATTGACCCTCATACAACTTAGAGTCCGATGAATTCTCTTAAGGGGTTTTCTCAAGGAATTGCATTGAGAGTTGACCACGAGGAGTGGTCCTTAGGTTTGGTTAGGAGTAGGCATATAACAAATGGTATGTGCTTGTTTTATGTGAGTGGTCTTATATTGGTTTGTTTTTCAAAATAAACTCTCTTTTATGTATTTGCAACATGAAAACACAAAGAGAATAACTAATTAATCATTAATGGAAGGAAAACTCCATTATCCAATTCAAATTGACAGTCATGAAAAAAATTAAACTGTAGCAAAAAAAAGAAATGAGAGTTTTCGATTGGTTCAAACAGTACGAATAGAGAAGGCCATACAATAATGATTTTAACAACCTAGTGACTTATATGAAAACTTCGAATAGTTAAGTGACTATTTTGTAACTTTTTGAAGTTGAGTGACCCAAACATAAACTCACTAATAGTTTAGTGACCTTGGAAGTAGTTTGCCTAAAAATCAAATAAGGGAGACAAACAATGTCGTATTGATAAATGCAAAATTAAACATCGGGCATTTCTTTTTTCCTGTTCAAAGAAAGCCAAAGCATGGAAAGAAGCAAGTATTTTTGAACAACAATGGTTGCTTTGGATTCATCAAGCTCTTCCACTGAAACTGACGTTGAAACAAATCTTAGCCCTGATCTTAATTCTTTAAAAGCTATAACCCCAAATCCTCCTATTTCCAATCCCCTCGCCGTATGTCTTTTCAAATTCTCATGTAATAGCCTAATTTTCAGTGGTGTCAGAAACAAAGGTTCGAGACAACCAAATTTGACGAGTAAGCTCGTAAATTTTAATATTTAGTATTTGCGAGACAAATGTGGTTTTAAAAAGATTTTTGAATTAGTAATTTGTGTTTTATAAAGATTTATTAGGTCAAGTGTTTTAGAAAATGAGGTATCAAGACCTCGATTCTATAAACTAAGCTATAAATATTTTTATAAATATTTATGGAGTGTCATTAAGGTAGTATCAAAGTTTTGTTAAAAAATTTTAACGTTTTGATAGTTAATTAATTAAAAAAGACTAAATTGAAAAAAGTGCAAAACTTATTAATTAAAGAAATAGTGGTTAAATGGCTTAAATGGTAAATAGGGAGGATTTAAAGAGTAAATAAGCCAAAATGAAATGGGGCTGCATAAGTAGTGAAAATAATAATAAAAATAGCCATTTAATGGCAAAATAGTAAATAAAGCAAAATTAAAATTACAAATTGAAATTTTAAAGGTTTCTAGATAAAAAAAATTCTTCAATTCTCAGCCAAAAACAGGCATAGGAGAGCTCCTTAAGCTAGTGCTGTATGATAGCCTAGAATATTTAAATAAATTATTAATTGAGAAAAACTAGTTCATTTGATAAATTAACTAGTTAAGGATTAAATTACAAAAGTTGTAAAATTTTGGGGTAATTGTATAAATTTAAAAAATTGAAGGGTATTAATTATGAAATGAATTGGAACTGAAATATATGCTAATGTATGAGTAATTTTATATTTTAGATCAAGAACCCGTAAATACTCGTAAAAAAAGAAAATTAGCGAAATAGTCCTTGAACTTCTGCAAATATTACAATTCAATCCAGATAAGTTCGTATGGTTAAATTTTAATATATAAATATATATTGAATTGATGAATGGTATTATGTATTTATTCATATCTATTGTTGAAAGTGAAATTTTGTTAAAGTTATGAATTTAAATCGAATGTTCGAAACGATTGGAACGCGGGATTTGAGTACATTCTGCACTCGGTGAATTGACGACATTGGAGGAAAATGTGGAAAATTACCCAAGTAAACCGAGGTTCAGCATTTGTTACGAAATTTCGTGTTTACTTTTCGTTTAGCTCTCACGAGCTTCTGTTTAACTCATATGAGTTTCCGTTCAGCTTTATTGAACTTCTATTTAACCCTTATGGGTTTTTGTTCAGCTCTTACGAGCTTCCGTTCAACCCTTATGGGTTTCTGTTTAGCTCTCATGAGCTCCTGTTCAGCCTTCGGGCTTCTGAAAATAATGTACTCTTATTTGTAAGTCGTTCACCGATTTGGGAAGACTTGGTAAGTGAATATGTAATTGAAATTGAAAAACATGTTGTTTGTTATTGGTATTGACTTGAAATAAGTGTATTCATCGATTGAAGTTGTCATTGGTAAGGAGTTTACATTGAATGAATTTATTTAATTGATGTGTTATTGTAGGTTCGGTAAGATTTATGTTTAACCTATCGAACTTACTAAGCTTCATTAAGCTTACTCGAGTTGTTTAATGTCTTTGTAGATTTTCAAGAGGTTGGAAGATCGATCAACACATCAAGTCATACTATCCAACTTATTCCGATAGTTTTTGAAACGTTCAATATGGTTTATATGGCATGTATAGGGTTTGTGTGGATTTAATTAAAGTTTGTCTTGTGTGAATGTTAATAATTATAATTTTGCTTATATATATATGTTGGGTTGAAAATGAGACACATTAGTGATGTTGATGTGAATGATATAGGTTTATTGTATTCAATTTGTAGTTAACTTTAGTAAACTAGTTAGATGGATTAAATAGGTAAGTATAGGTATTTGTGTATATATAAATGATGTTATATTATGTTTAAAACATGATTTTGACTTGTTTTGATTGTTTGTTGGGATATATTGATGTGTTAAAATGTTGTGTTTAGGTTAATATCAAAATGGGTGAGAAATGTGGCCTTGAAATGGCCTATTTTCGTTCACACGGGCGTGTATCCCCTGCACATAGGAAAAATTTTGAAATTTTGTGAAAAATCCTCTAAGTTTCCGGTTTAATTCAGATTTGTTTCTAATGTGTATTTTTAGGCCGCGAAATCTTATACAAGGGACAATATGAGTGATTTATGATTATATTTTGGTATGTATGTTAAATGATATGAAATGTTCGTATTTGATCTGGAAAGATCGGTAATGTTCCGTAACCCTGTTCTGGCGAAGGACAAGAGTTAGGGGTGTTTCACCTCATATCTCTATTCTTTTGAAGAAAAATTCCTCGGTGATTGATATTATTCATAAATGGAACTTTGAATACAGAATCATATAGCGTTTCTCTTTAAAAATTTGGCTTTGTTGTAGGAGATTTTTTATCATATTATTACGCACAAACACATATAATATTACACTTGGAAGTGGAAGTTTAATGTGGTTACGGGAAAATGGTAGCCAGTTGAGTGGATGAGATGGTCATAACGTTGAAAAATGGAATTTTCAGCATCTTAAATTGTAATTTGGATTGGATAATTTCCTTAAAACAAAGCATCAGAATTTGTATAGCAGTGACTGCGGTTCATCTATGGTTAGGGATGTAAGTGAAACAGCCTTAATAATTCATAAATAGTTCGATTTCTATTCGTTTCTCAAGCCAAAGAATAGAATATGAACTGGATTTTGAAGCGTGTTTGTTTAAGGAACCAAATAGGAATAATGCATGTTCAATTCATTCATGTTCAGGATAAACTTGTTTTTGTTTGATTGAAGTTCGTTTAATAAATTATATAAACCTCGTTTAGAACTCATTTATTGTTTGATTATTATATAAATAATCTTTTATAAAAGGTAAGAAATATGTTTATTGTTTGAAGCTTTAGATGACTGAGAAGTCGGATTGTAGGCTTTTTTTCGTGTTCTAGGTTGCTGCATAGTGCATGTTTAATGCCCTGAATTTATTTCTTTTGGTGGCAATTCAAGGTTAGGCCGCTTAACCTATAGTCACTGAGCAATCATTTTCGGCAGGTTCGGGGCTTTTAATTAACAGTCTGGTGCAGCTCATTTGTCTGCTTAGAAATCAGGTCTACGCTTTCTTTAAATTTCCCATTATGCATTTGTTGCAGGTTCAGGATTGATTAAGAAGAAGGACTTCAAAAGCTCCCTTGTGGAGGCAGGTTCTCATGCCAAGGTATGAGAATCTCATGATTGAGAACAATGTGATTAAATTTTAGTTTTCCCCCTCGAGTGAACAAATCTCTAGCTTCTCTTATATATCTAATTTTCCCTTTTACAGACATTTGCAGTTTTGTCGGGCGTACACAGTTTGGTCGTTTGCTTTTTAAAGAGGCTGCGGGGAAAAGATGACGGTATGCCTCATAAAAAACACAGCAACACCGCCCTTTTTTCATGATCGGTATGTTTATATACAGTAACACTGTCTTTCTCTGCAGTTACTAATGCCGGCATAGCTGGATGTTGCACTGGACTTGCTCTAAGTTTCCCTGGTACGAGAATCTCAAGGTTCAATCGTTTGCTTACAGGGTTCCATTTGAACCTTATTTTTTTCATTGAAATGGTTTTGCAGGTACACCACAGACACTTCTACAGAGCTGTCTCACATTTGGGGCATTATCGTTTATCCTCGAAGGGCTTAACAAGCAGCAACCAGCAGCACTGGCACATTCATTTTCTGTGAGAAACAAGAACGAAACTCGCCCTTTGGCACTCCCTATTTCACTCCCTCTTCCAGATGAGCTAAAAGGACCTTTTTCTTCTTTCTGCAAATCCTTAGTAAAACCAAATAAAGGCAGCTCTAGGTCAGCTAACTGATGTGGGGTGCCATCTTTATGTTTTTGTTTTCTGTATATCGTTGCGAGTGCGAGTGATGAGACTGTACACGCAAAGTTTTGTTGCAGAAATATGAAATTGTTTCTTTTATGTTGCATTTCATGTCCGTTCTCGATTCAATTATATGATTGCTTGAAGGTAAAATTTTCCATTTTAATGTATGGGAAGGAAAGGGATATCCCAAGCATCATATGCCTATATGGTAAGATTCTTACAAATTGATTTATTACCATATCTCCATATGTTAATAGTTATTGTTAAAGATATCGTGCCTTATTTGAATCCCAAATCATTGATTTGCTTAAAAAGCTATCTATACAAACCATATCTGCTATTTATCTCCTTGTAAACGTTATCCTTTTTCATATCTGGTCAAGAAATTTATTCAAAAAATTTCAATGGACTCATCATCTCAATTCACTGTAACACCAAATCTTCGTTTTTTTTTCTTCTTAGTTTTATCTTTTCAAGTGTTCATTACTTTAGTTTAATTCTTTTCTTTTGGTTGTTTGCAGAGTTTCATCCTCAGAGTCGATATTCAAACTCCGGGTTGGGAGAATACCATGATCAAAGTCCTCAAGGGAATTCCAGGTATTCCGAATATGATCTCCTTTGACGACTGATATAATACATATGTACTTATGTATATATAGTCCCGTGATGCAGATTCTTTGTTGTTCTTCTTACAGGCGCTACTTTCTCCATTGATCCAAACGGTATCACTCGTGTTTCGGGTAAGGTAGACCCCGGAAAAACTCTGAAAGTGCTAGCAAAAGCAGGGAAACATGCTCAGTTGTACTGCATTGACTCTAGAGATGGAAACCAAGTATCAGAGAGAAGAAATTATGGGCATCAGTTTTTGGATGATCACCATGGAAGATATTGGCAAGCTAACCATCAATATTACCACCATCCTTATGATCCAATTCCGCGTCCGCCTCAGTATCTTCCTCAGCCTCCTATGCTGCCTCCGCCGTTACACTATTTTGACAGTGAACCAGTTCAGTGCACGATTATGTGAATGTTACTATCAGACAACACTGTCATGTTTGTCTTTTGTTTTTTACAAGTTAATAATTGGATCTTCGGTACTTATTATTAGTAGTTGTATTATCCTTGGTGAAGGTTTTTTTTTTTTTTATACTTCACTATTTTGTTTGAAATGGTAATGGAGTATGTATAATTATCATGTGTTGCTCTCGGATTCTTCGTTTTCTTGTATAAAAAAATAAATAAACGAATATATTCGTGTTAAATATATATTTGATTTTTTCATGATATCAACAAAATAAAATAAAAAGAATATGAAATTATTTCACCTTTGTATATCAAACTAATTTCTAGCATCTCTCTTTTCATGCAAGAGATGAAGCAAGTTACTTCTTGCAAATTAACTATCGAGTATAACTTTAATTTGTGTTGTTATTATTATAGATTCAAATGCGCTTAAATCGTAATCTTCTTCTTGTCTACTAATTTAACATATTAATCTATGGTGATACTTTTAGTTGATTTGCATAAAGCGAAAGTTGAACTTAAATCTGATTTTTAAAATCGAAAGATATACATTAATTATTAAATTTTATTAAAAAGGACGGACTCTTCCAAAAAAAATCTTTAAAGTGTCGTCCATTGAACAGTCAACTGAACTCAATATTGTCCAAGTATTGTTACTTAAATTTCAGCCATATGATAAAAAAATGTCATAATTAGTAAATCATATACGTACTAAATGGAATTACATATCTAAAGTAAATGTATAGTTTAGTGATTGAGTCCTTCGCAAAGAATATATAGTGATTGGGATAATTATATCAAATCATGGAAAACAATAAATCTAATTATGATTAAATATGGTAACTAGACAAAAATTAAAAGGAAAAAAGTTATTATCTTAAAATTAGAGAAAATCTCTCCATGTTTCAACACTTTTTCTTCCTTATTTATTACATCATATAATTATCTAATTTGGGTAATGATTATTTTACCCTTCATGATTCTTTAAAATTTTATCCTTAATCACTACTCACTTTTGGTAAAATTAAGATTTAGTCCTTCGTATTTCTTCACTTATTTAATATGATCCTTGCACACCAATTTCACGTCATAATAAATTGGGTTATTTTCACTTTTGGTCTTTTCATTTTTCTCATATTTATGCTTCAACTCCTCAAATTTTGAGTAAGTTACTTGAACCTCAAACTTTTTACATTTTTACGATTTAATCCTTACTTTAGTTTAGTATACTGCAACATACTTCTCAATTCAACTTTCTTTGATACTCCTCAACTTGCTAGTTGGTTCTACCCGAAATGCGTTGGGGCGCAACAGTTGACTGGACGTCTAGGGGTAAAGCATTGTTTCGGTGCAGGCCGCGAGAGTGGTACCAGATCGAGGCAAACTCTGAATACTAGATATGACCTCAAAATAACAGGGGTTGAGGTCGACCAATGAGACGATGGGGGTATCACTTTCATTTCCTTATTTTACTTTATCCAAAAATCAATTATATACAATCTCGATTTATTACTGCTTTTAAAGTATAACAATTTTAGAAATGTTACGATGAGAAAATCACCCCATGATTTTAGAAATAGTAAGATATGAATTTAAATTTGTAACCGTAGAAAATATAGTTGAAATTCACAATTAAGTATGCTGATTTAACTAAACTAATAAGGCTCTCCTTTTTAAACTTAAGCAATAAAATAAGTAATTATTTGATATTTAAAAAATAAAAATAAAAACGAAATAAATGAGACACACGCTGGTTAAGAATCTATAAATTCATGGTCTCATCCCTCTTCGTTTCATATTAGTTTACCAGTGAAGATAACCCCTTTACCAAGGCACCATTTCATCGACATGTTTTCACCATCAGAACAGTATTTGGTCAGTGTCTCCTCCTCCTCCTATCCTCCTTTTAGATCACCTTTTATTGACTTTTCTTTTTTAATTTTAGAGTTTTGGTCTAAGAGTTGACCCCCAATCTCCAGGATGGTATGAAAGTCTGACCAAAATTCTCAAGACAATCAAAGGTATGCCTTTGTTCCCATTTTTCTTTTCATTTTACAAATGCTCGGATTTGATTCCTGAATTCGTTATGGTCACATTTTAAAGGTGAACTGATTATGATATTATTTGTGTAGGAGCAACTTACACTATCGATGCGGAACAAGGGATGGCCTTTGTTTCCGGCCGAGCAGACTCGAAATCGATCCTCAAAAAGTTGAGGAAATCGGGTTTGGAGGTGGCTTGGATCAAGACCGGGAAGCCAAATATTTACAGCAGCCACGGTCATGGATACTATCAAACTAATCCATATCTTCAATACCCTTATCAATATTGTCATCCATATGGTTATTATTAGAGCTATTCATCATAGACAAATCAGATTTCATTTTTTTTAGTCGATTTGTCTATGATTTTTTATTTGATCTTTTTTTTAGACGAATCCGTTTTATTATTAGGATTCATAACCGACATAGTAGGTGGAGTTTTTTTTTCTACTTCACTATTTCTTTTGAAATGGAAATGATAATGGAGCATTGTAGCATTCTTGTGCATGACTTGGATTTTTCATTTTCTTGTATAATTTTTTGAATACATGAATTTCATTTATATATATATATATAATACTCACATGTGATGTAATATTTAAGTTGGAGTAACACTAATTTTTTGGATTTACAGATTAATCACTATCAATAATTAGGGTCATTCTCCAATAGTTTAATGTTATATCAATATTTTTATTTAAAAAAAATCAAATCCAAATGGAAATTCTGAAATTCAGAATGAAATTGCTAATGTGGCGTTAAACTATTGGAAAGAATTAATATCTCTATTTCATACTATCTTTTCTTTCAATAATTATGCATCTATCTTTTCATGTAAGAGATAAAGCAAATTTCTACCCTGAATCCAATCCAAACCATGAATTAAGCTCTCAAAGGATAAAGGATAATTACTTGCAAATGTCTATAAATCGTCTACTAGTCTAACAATGGTAACACTTGCAAATCAAGTTATCTTAAATTTAATGCGCAAAAAGTCAGATTTGAACCAATATTATTTGAATTGAATCGGATTGGTCAGTTGGATCAATTAATCTAGGAATCGGTATAGACTAACTAGCACTTGAACCTATTTCTCTATTTTTAATGAATTTTTAATGATGTATTTAATTAAATCGAACAAATTGATTTGATCAATCAAATAAAAACTCATGATTTGTTGGTTCAACTACCACTCTGATACTGATAACCTTAATTTAAACTCTACTCGTTTAATTATGCGATACACATCAATTATTTAATTAAATGTATAATGTATAATGCAAATACGAGATAACTTGTAATTTTTAAGTTGTTCGATTACATAATATATCAATAATTAACATTAGGAAAAATATTATAAACAAAAATGGTAAATGTTAAACAACATTTCGTATCTCTTTGTGTAATTAATATATTAATGATTCAGTTATTGAATTTATCGGTATAATCATGTATGTTTTTGAATCGATCCGATATCTTTATTACATTGATCTAAAATATTATATATATTAATATTTATTTAACGGTTGAAAGTTTCTTTTACATAAAATAAATAGCTAATTTTTTAAAATTTATGTCAAATTGTCATCCATGATCTATATGAATGGAATGTGAAATATGACAGATTGAATATGAAATAAGGGGAGGGATCCACTTACACCATTGTCGTATCCTTTTATACGATTAATATTTTAATGACCCAACTATTGAATTTTTTGATATAATTGTACTTGTCATGTATGTAAACTTTTAAGACTAAAATTTATTTCGGAGAAAATTAACATGTTTACTAATTAGAGAAAATCCCCCTAGTTCAATGACGAAGTTGAGTTTATATGAATTTCGAGTTTTTCATAGTTTCATCTTGTGCTAACCATGCACGGGCTTTCAATTTTGATTTTATTTTAGTTTAAGTTTTATCATTTGTGGGTTTTGACGTACATTAATTTCAATTTTGTGTAATTTTATATAAGCAATTTTAATTTAATTTAATTTTCACAAATTAGTAACACGATTACTGATATAACATTATTTTATATTTATATATTGCATATATAAATTAAGGGCATAGACAAGGGGTCGAGACTTGTTTAGGTTAATGAGTCCAAATTCTATTATCTCATCCCCACCCTAAACATTGAAATGATAGAAAAAGAAAGTAAGGGCTTTGCCCTCCAAATGGTAAATCAGACCCTTTAAAATTTAAAAAATTACGAGTCAATATAATGATAAAATTGCTATAATTTATTTCTAGCCTCTCTAAAGTAATTTCCTTACTTTGCCTATGTCAATAATTGTATTTATTCAATATAATAAGAGTTAATTGCATCAAATATCTACAGATTTTAAAACATTCTAATTATATCATCAAAATATGAAGATTATATCAATCAGGTTCTTTCATTATTAAAATCATTAAATGACACGCTAAATCTTATATAACTAAATTTAAAATGACTTAAAAAAAAAGATATTGTAGCATTACTTCTAAAAGTAAAAACTAAAAATAAAGTAAAATTAAAAAAAGAAAAAAGAAGAAGAGAGAGAATAAACTATAAAGCATTCATCAAAGTTTTGAAAACCTCAAAACCAAGAGTTTTAGAACATTCATTTTAACAATATTCATTTTTTTTTAAAATTTTCATTTTAGATTATGTTGTATAAAATCAAGAGTATAATTTAAAAGTTAAATTAACAACTTTTGTAATAAAAAGACTTGATTGATATAACATCAGTAGTTTGAGGATGAAATTAAAATGATTTGAAATTTGAGTACTAATTTAAAATAAAGGTCATAATTGAAAATATCTAATACAAATTTTCTTTTGGTAAGAATGGAAATTTAGTACAATTTTTCTTTTGGTAAGAATGGAAATTTAGTTCAAGACTAAATTATAGAGGAATCATACCTAACCGTAGTGCTTGCTGCTTGTCTTCTTCCACGATGTATCTCACAAATAGTGGAGGCTCCTTGAAAATAATTAATCGACTTGCATCATTAACAGCCTCTTTTGCAGTATAGTCAGTAACCATGTTACTCTCTCTCTCAATATGCATCAAAGTATTACTTGTGAATCCTTTTTGCACCAGGTATGAATCATCCTAACGTCTGCAATATTGCCAGTCGCTGCGAAGCCATTCACGGACATCCTCGTGCCCATGCTAGCTTTAAACCTTCAAGGACATCCCTAGCTTTTACTTGGAAAATGTCCAGCATTCCTATCCTCATTTCAAATCCCACCACCCATTCTCCTTCTGATCGTCTAAAGACTTCACTTACAGCCACATGCAACCGATTCACCGAAACCGACCCATCGACATTGATTTTGATCCATCCAGGAGCTGGGGGTTGCCAATGCTTCTGAGTCATGGAATTACATGCCCAATGCTCCATATATCCACTAACAAACAACGATTTTGTCCAGACTACAGCCGAGGCAATTAAATCTCGACTGCTGCTACTGGATTGATTGAAAACAAAATCATTGCAACTCTTCCACAGAAACCAGCTTGTTATTGAGAAAAATTTAGCCCACTTTCCATCGAAGGATGACAACTTACCTTCATTCTTGACATTCCATGCAAGCCATCGTTCGAGCGGTAAATTAAAGAAGAAACTCCATGTGTGAATTGGTAACACAGCTTTCCAAACTGTATGCGCAAAGCTGCAATCTCTTACAACATGGATCGCAGATTCCACAGCACACCCACAACGCTCACAACGGGAGAACATAGTCATACTTCGCCTCGCTCGTTCCTCATTAGTTAAGAGGCGACCACGAGCCAATAACCAGAGGAAGACACGAACTCTCTGTGGAGCCGAAACCTTCCAAATGGACCTAGGGACAAAGAGATTTTTATATGATTCTGCTATAGAGAAATTCCCTGTTGATGTCCACCGCCACGTAATACGATCTGTTCGGCTTTTTTTTGATAAAAGAATCGAAGTTTTATTTATATATTTGAACTAAAATCAAAATTTTTATAACATTAAATTAAAATTTATATTTCAAATTACATATGGTATTAATTTATTGAAACAATCAAAAGGAAATCTGTTTCCTTAGTTATTATCATTAATTTATTCCCCATTATAATGAAAAGAAACGAAAAAAGAAAATCATCTAGAATTAAGTCCATTAATTCATTGCCTCAGCTCCCTTTGTTTCTTATTTAATCTCCAGTTAACCCCTCTTCAAAGGTACCATTTTCATCATGTTTTCATCATCAGAGCAATATTTGGTCAGTATTTTCGTTTCTTCCTTTAATTTTTAATCATTTGAATAATTTTCATGCATACAACTTACTACTTAAATCACCATTGATTGATTCTTTTTTAGAGTTTTGGTCTAAGAGTCGATCCCCAATCTCCAGGATGGTATGAAAATCTGACCAAGATTCTCAAGCTAATCAAAGGTATTTTCATTGGATTTTTATAAATATATATAATCTTGGGTTTTTTAGGGTTTAGAGTTTATAGTTGATTGGAATCTTATTTGTGTAGGAGCAACTTACACCATTGATGCAGAACAAGGAATGGCTCTTATTTCTGGCCGAGCAAACTCGAAATCGATCCTCAAGAAGCTTAAGAAATCGGGTTCGGAGGTGGCTTGGATAAAGACTGGGAAGCCGGATACTTACGTTAGCCATGGTCATGGATACTATCAAACTAATCCATGTCTTCAGTACCCTTATCAGTATCCTCAGCACCCTAATTACCATTACAACACCAACTATGGTGATCCCTATGTTCCCACCCACCACATTTTGAGCCATATGGTTACTATTCCACTCGTTACTATTAGAGCTGTTAATCATAGGCAAATGGGATTTTTTCTTTTAAAGAAAAAATTCATTTGTGATTTTTTTTTTGATTTTCTTTTTGGATGAATCTTTTATTTATCCGATCGATGAATCTGTTTTATTATTAAGATTCATATTCGATGTATCATATTTTATGACATTAAAGTTCTCGAATCCGTTTATTTTTAGGATTCATATTGATGTAAACTAGACTTTTTTTATGATATTAATGGAACTCTTATGTTTACATAATCTATAGTAAGGACTTGATTTTGTTTATATTTTGTTTTCTTTTCTTTATTTCTTTTTTTTTTTTGAAGTAAGTTTATACTTTGTTTTCGTTAATAAGAAATGATTTTTTTCTTCAATTTCTTCTTTTTGTTTATCTATTCACTGGAGTTAGGTTGACAAGAGTCTTTCTTACCTTAACTAGTAGTCAAGGGTTTGATTCTCGTCCTGGGTGTAGAGCAGTTTTAAAACTCGTGACTGACATTTACTCCCTCAATGAGCTTATAGAATATAGACATCAATTAGTTACTGAACTCGTTCTGATAGATACATTAAGAAATAAAAAAATAAAATAAAAAACTTGGCCAGCTTTGTTATTTACCCTGAGTTTTACATTACAGCATTTTGGTTTTTCTTCATTTATACCAACAATAAAATGGAGTAGTATTGACTAGATTTTAGTCTAGTTGCGGTTTAAATCTTAATATTGATGATAAATCATTCATGGAAAATTAAGTTTAAAAAACTGGACTGAATTGTCTATTGATTCTTAGATTGATTGGCATGAGTATTGTTGTCAATGTAAAAGAATGTGAGTTTGAGTGCGCTGAAGTTTATTATCCTCTTATTTATGAATTTATGAGTTGGAGAGAGACTATAGGTAATTTTAGACGTTATGTAAAAATAAACAGATATAATCATAACTTTATTTATAAAACAAAGTGAAGGATTTGTGATGAATAAGGGAAATTTAAAGTTTGATGGAAATTATTAGTCCTTAACACGAATTAAAGAAGCGAAGATCTTAATTAATTTTGTTAATTAAGCCCCAATTAAGTGATGCTGTTTATAATTAGAATTGAGTGGAAACGATTGGATAAGAAAATCACGTGGATTGAATAATGGAGAAAATCTCTCAAAAAAATCCCAATTAAATGGTTTAAATTTGGTAACTACTTTCGTCTAATTTTTTTATTCAAGTTAATTTTTGAATTTAACAATTGTTTCAACATTGGGACTTAAAATTTTTTTATTGCCCCTGATACTTCTTTGAAAACCTTAAAGTTTAGGCCCCAATATAAGAATAATTATCAAGTTCAATCTTCAATGCGGGAATAATTGTTAAGTTAAACCCCAATATTGAAATAATTGTCAAATTCATGTACTGATTTGGACAAAAAAGAGAGGTTTGAGACCCAATGTAGAAATTATTACTTATTTCAAGTAGCAATATGAGAACGATTATCAATTTCAGTGATTAATATAGACCAAAAAAAGCTTAGACCTCAATATGAGAGTTTGTCAAGTTTAGACAAAAAAACTATTACTCTTATTTTTTTATTCTCATGTAATGTCTTAACTTTTTGCATTTCCATACTATAACCTATGTTTGATCTTTGTAATCCCTAATACATTTTCATTAAATGTAAATAAATATATATTCCCATTATACCTGTTCCCAACAGGAAGGCCCGTCTCAAAAGTGGGAGAATTTTGGTAAAAAATATAGGCTCAAATGGGCTTGTTCAAAAAAATAAGGCCCATTTAGAAAATGGACCAAGTCTCGGGTAAGGCTTTTTTAATTCGGTCTAGCCCAAACATGTAAAAAGAAAACTTCAGTTTTTTTCCCTATTTTATTGTTGTTGTTTTTTTCACTTTTTTCCTATCATTTCACTATTATATTGTTATTGTATAACTCTTGTTTTATTATTAATTTTGTTACTATTTTAAAGACATTTGCTTGTTAAGTTGCACTAGTCTTAGTGTTATTTTAGTATACATATATATTTTTAAATTTATTTTCAATTTGTTAGGAAATATTTATTTTAATGTTTTTAATATTTTTGATGTATTATATATTTTTTAAAAAATTATATAAAAAATTAATACGGGTTGGGCCGAGCCGAGCCCGAGTTTTAACATTTTTATCTGGGTCAGACTTGAAAAAATTTTAGGCCATTTTTCGGGTCGAGCCAGACTCGAGCCTAACAAACGAGCCTAAAATTTTAGTTGAGCCCGACCCATGAACACTTCTAATTCCCGCCTTATTTTTTTATTAATATATTTAACGTAATAACAACTAACTTTAATTAAAATGAATACGTGTAGGCTAGCAATCAACGATTTGCTAAAACGTGAATTTTAAAGCATTATTCATTTTAATTAAAGAAGTATGGAACAATTTTAAAACTCGTGGTTAGTATGTATCTTTTTAATGGAATTACAGAATGTAAATGATTAGTTACTGGGTTTGCTTAGATAGATACATTGAGAAATAAAAAAAATACATCGCCACAGAAAGAAAAAGTATATATAATTAATTACAAATCCATTAAAGAACTTCTAGACTTGATCATAGCGAGGCCATTCGTCTAAACCCGAAAGCCCATTCGAAAAGTGAGAGGATTTGAATGAAAATATAAGCTTAAAGAATAAGTTTGAAGAAAAAATCAGACCTTTTTTTTAAATGGACTAAATCTCGGGTAATTTTTTTAAATAAGGGCTTAATTGAAAAAAAAATGGTTGAAATGCTATAAACTAGGTTTGGCCACGTGTTTAAAGTCTAAAATAGTACTTAGAAATCTATAACTTGGGATAATTGTAATAAATTAGGAATTACTTATCATGTGCTACAGTTATATTTTTATATAAATAAAAAATTAAATGAAAATTTTTAATTTTAGGACCGAGCCTGCAGCATCCTAGATACTCCTATGATTTACATATTGTACAAATTCATCAAATTTAAACATTTGTAACCGACAAATCATGGTACCACGTACGTATTGGTTTTGAACAAACTATTCGGTTTTGACTGGATTTTAATAATTTTTATTTTTAATATTTCATTTAATATTTTTGGTATTAATATTTCATTAAAGTTATTTATATTAATTAAAAATTTATAAATTTTGACCAAAATTCAAAACCGGTAATAAATGGCAAAATTCAATTGGATTAAAGGAAAGCAGAGTGATCCTGCCAAAAAATTAAGAAAGTTTGTAAAAATATAAGTTCGAGAAATGAGTTTAGGTAAAAATTAAAGTCTGTTTAGAAAATGGATTGGGTCTTGGGGTAAGGTTTTTTTATCGGCTCAGTCTAAATTTGCAATAACACTCCCTGCTATTTTGCTGCTGCTTTTCCACGTTTTGATGTTATTTTCCCAATTTTTACTATTATTTTACTACTATTTCACCATTATACTGCTATTATGTTGTTGTTAATATTTAGATATTGTATAATACTTATTTTATTGTTAATTTTGCTATTATTTTAGAGGTATTTGCTTATTAAGTTGTACTTATCTCAGTCTTATTTAAGTATAAAGACATTTTTTTAATTTATTTTCAATTTATTGGGAAATATTTATTTTAATATTTTTAGTATATTTGGTGTATTATATATATTTAAAAATTATACAAAAATTAAAAATTAAAAAAATTAATACGGCGGACTGACCGGACTCGAATTTTGACATTTTTATCCAGACCAAACTTAGATAATAATTTAAGCTCATTTTTTAGATTAGGTCGAATCTAAACCTATTAATCAAGTTTAAAATTTTGTTAGGTATCGATTTGACCATGAATAACTCTAAAAAAAAGTCGGCAAAAAAATCAAGCACTATTGAGTTATTTTTGAAAAAATTTAGATGCTATATAGATAGAAAAACATGTCAATAAGATATACATAGGCAAGCTTTGATGGTGCCATGTGTCGATCAAAGAAAGCCAATTAATTTAAATTTTTTAAAGATAAATCTTAAAATTATACATGAATTTTAATTTAATGTACAATTATATACATGAATTTTAATTTGGTAAAATTATACACGTGAAACTCTAATAGTGATTCAAATGTATATCTAAAATTTTAATTTTGATTTAATCATACACATTTAAAGAAATAAATACATTAATTTATTTTTATATTGGATAAATATAATTATTTATATATGCAATATATAAACATAAAATAACGTTATTTTAATAATTCTATTAATATTTATAAAAATTGAATCAAATCAAAATTTTATGTATAAAATTACATAAAATTAGAATTTATATATACCATTATACATTAAAATTTATAATTCATAAAGTTAATAATATATTGATTAAGGTGGATTTAGCATTATTTTTGAAAAGTATTTCTGAAAAAAAAATATTTTTGAGATAAAATAATGCTAAATTTTTCGGTTAGTAGGATTAAATTGAGGGTAAGTGTTTTTACGGGAAAAATACTAAAAAAAGCCTAAATTTTTTAAAATTTACCGAAATGGCCCGGTATTTTATTATTTACCGGAATGGGCCCCTTTCCCCTAAATCGCGTCCACGTCAGCGCGATGTTAGGGGATGTGTTAGCAAATCGCGGCCACGTCAAACGCGTCCTTGAGAGAGCTATTTGTTGCCACGTCAGCAAAGCGCGCTGACGTGGCCGCGATTTGCTGATGTGGCGCGTCCCTGGGGACGCGATTTCGCCGTCATTCCCACGTTAGGATTTTTAGGGCTTTTCAGATTTTTAGGGTTTTGAAGAGAAATTAATTAATTAATTAAATTTTATTAAATTTTAGGGTTTAGGAATTAGATATTAGGGTTTCGTAATTAAATTAATTAAAATTTATTCAAAATTGGATTACGTTTCGTGTTTATGGGTTTTTAAGATAAAATCAAAGCAGGACGATTTATCAGAAGGATTTTTGCAGTCGCGCCCACGTGTACGCGCTTTTGCTACAGTCGGTCCTGAAAAAATAATTTTGAGTTGACGTTTCTGAGCAAATAGTATAAAAAACGCTTCAAGCAGGATGCTATATGCGAAGAATTTGTGAAATCGCGCCCTCCTGGACGCGCTTTTGCTACAGTTGTCCTGGAAGAAATAATTTTGAGTTGACGTTTCTGTGCAAATAGTATAAAATCGCTTCTACCAAGATGCTTTATGAGAAGAATTTGTGAAATCGCGCCCACGTGGACGCACTTTTGCTACAGTAGGTCCTGAAAAAATTATTTCAAGTTGACGTTTCTGAGCAAATAGTATAAAAAAACGCTTCAAGTAGGATGCTATTTGAGAAGAATTTCTGAAATCACGCCCTCGTGGACGCGCTTTTGCTACAGTTGGTCCTGGTAGAATTAATTTCGAGTTGACATTTCTGAGCAAATAGTATAAAATCGCTTCTAGCAGGATGCTTTATGAGAAGAATTTGTGAAATCGCACCCACGTGGACGCGCTTTTGCTATAGTAGCATGTATGGGCTGAGGCTATAAATGAGGCAAAAAATGTTCTCAGAATGCATAAGTCACAGCAGAAACAATTTAGAGAGGCTAAGAAGGTTAGAGTTTCAAATATGAGTGAACGTATTAGTGCTGTTATTTACCGAGAATGATGTTGTTTTTTTGTCGGAGAATACGGTGCGACTGGTTTTTAACCAGAATTTAGATTTGACAGAACTTTGTAAAAGAATTAGGCGCAAAATTTTTAGAACGACGCCAATGAAAGTTCTGTCTATCACATATCGATTTTGTTCTTCTGTTGATCCGGTGACATCTGACTCGTTCGATATAAAAGGTGCTCGTAGTTTGGAGGCAATGGTGCAGACTCATCTTGCTAGTGGAGCACCATATATTGAGTTATATGTACAATTTACATTACCAAATGATGTACTTGCAACCGCTGTTCGAGATGTATACACGACCCCTGGCCGACACTCGGTTAGCAGGTTACAAAATACGGAACAACCCATGTTTAGTAGCGGTGTCGAATGCACATCCCCTGCAAGATACTCTGTCAGTGGATGGGACATGTACGTCGGTGCCTCGATGTTTGATGCTAGAAATACGTACTAGGGACGGCATCAAGTTCTAGTGGGTGACAATCTACATCCAATTAGAGACATTATGAAACGCCCAGAAGAAGGGATGATGTACTCCCTACGACGTCAATCGGTGAGGGGACCTCGTACGCTGCAGATGATTGTGGGTTAGAAGATGACTCTGATGTGGATCCACCTCTAGAGCTCGGCCCGATGGTGCAGAAGTTAGCTTATTTTTTGAACCGGAGCCTATTCCAACAGAACCTGAAAATGCTGAAATGAGTTCAGATGAAGAAGAAAATCCACAATTCAGAGCATACTCACCTTCAGCCTACATACATAATGTTGATTTGTCTGCAGATGATGCGTTAGAGTTTCCCTACCACATCGGTTGCGTGATCGTACAAGTTCGGGGGTAGATTCGGGTGAATTTGAAGTTAGTAATCAGTTTACCAACAATGATAGTTTTATTGGTGCTTTGAAACAACATAGCTTCAAAAACGACGTTAACTACCACGTCGTTAAATCTAAATTTGATAAGTTTAAGCCAAAGTGTGCGGTGCAAGACGGCACATGTTCATGGAAAATCTACGCCTCGTTAAGGAAAAGGACAGGGTTGTGGGAGATTAAAAAGTACAAATGTCCACATACATTTGCTGCAGGTACAGTATTGACGGTTTCTGAATAATACTTTTATTATGTAATGTTGCATTATTTAATGTACTCCGTTTATAGGTGTTTCACAAGATCATCCCAAGATGGATTCAACTATGTTAGCTAGCTTGATACTGCCCAAGGTAAAAGCAAATCCCAAGACTTCAGTGCCGGTGTTAATTGCCAATATTCGTAGCCAAATAAGGAACACGCTCTCTTACCGCAATGCTTGGATAGCTAAGCAAAAGGCGTTAGAGAAGATGCATAGTGGGTGGGATGCCTCATATAATGAAATATGGCAGTGGTGTCAGGTGCTAGAGAGATACGTCTTAGGTGCCATCACAGACCTTGAAACAGAACATGCGTATTACAACGGTCGATTGCTACGTGGCTGCCAAGTGTTCAAATGCCTATTTGGACCTTTAAGCAATGCCGAGACACATTTTCATACTGTAATCCATTGGTGCAAATTGACGGTACCTTTATGTTCGGTAGGTATACTCATCGGCTATTGCTTGCAGTGGCACAGGATGGCGATGGGAGAATTCTTCCAATTGCATTTGCAATAACACCGGGGGAGTCGTCTGATGATTGAGATTTCTTTCTCTCTAGGATAAGGAGGCATGTGTGCCGCCAACCTAATATCTGTGTTATTTCAGATCAGGATGCCGGTATACTAGCTGCATTTGATCGAAAAGAAAGTTTATGGCAGTGCACACACCATAGATATTGCCTAAGACACGTTGCTTCAAACTACTACAGGCAATATCCATCTAAGAGCGAATGACGACAAGTGACCAACATGGGTATTTAGTCTATATCTGTGTTATTTCATTTGTCAATTTGAATTAGTTTTATTGGTAGAAGTAGTATGTAATATTCGCTATGAACTTATATTGGCAGGGTATGAAATAAATAAAAACCGTTTTCACGAGATGTTGGCAATTTTACGTTCAATTAACGGAGAAGGGGCGGACTACCTTTGTAACATACGTTTCGAACAGTGGGCACAAGCATACGATGGTGGCCTACGATATGGCCATATGACGTCGAACCTGGCTGAATGCATAAATTCTATTCTTAAAGGAATGCGCCATCTACCGATAACATCGGTTGTGTGAAAGACATATTTTCGTTTGGCGATGCTATTTCCAAAGCGAGCAGCAAGTTATGCAGGCCAGATGCAGGGAGGCCATGTATGGTGTAGTAAGGTAGTTCAAGAAATTAACAGGGCCAAGGCGAGGGCAAACACCATGCACACAGTGTGCCACGATCGAGACAATTTATGATTTCGCGTGACAGAGTTTGACAGACCGCATCAATATGTTGTTGGCGGGCAATATCGTGTATACTTGCGAAATAGGACTTGTGACTGTGAGATGTTTGATGCACTTCGTTATCCATGCGCTCATGTTATTGCAACTTGTCAGAATCTCCGTCTAGATCGATGAGCTATGTGGACAAAGTGTACAAATTAGAAAACATGTACAGCGTCTGGAGACATGTATTCTCACCGGTCTCAGATGAACGTAAGTGGCCGTCCGTATCTCTTGCTCCTTTTAAGCTGTTACCGAATAGAGAATTACGTTGTAAACCAAAGGGTTGACCTTACTCGACTAGAATACGTAACGATATGGATATCCGAGAAACAGCCAGTCAACAGAAGTTGTGCGGATGGTGTAGGAATCTAAGCCATACAAGTCGATCATGCCCTAATCGGAATAGTTGAATGTAATTGTAAATAAATTATATTTTTTCAATTTTTTATTGATAATTGTATTAATTATTAGTAAAATTATCAACTTATATCAAATTATTAATTGTTAGTAACATTATGTGAATGTAAAAATATTAACTGATAATTGTATTAATGGTTAATTTAGGTTTTATGGTTTAGGGTTTAGGGTTTTTAGGTTTTAAAATTAAAGGTTTAGGGTATAAGGTTAGGGTTTTTAAGTTAAAGGTTTAGGGTTTGGGGTTTTAAGTAAAGGGTTTAAGGTTTTTAGGTTTAGAGTTTGGGGTTTTAAGTTAAAGGTTATAGTTTTTAGGTTTAGGGTTAATAGTTTTTAATTTTAAGGTTTAGGGTTTTAGGGTTTTAAAGTTTAGTATTTTAAAGTTTTTAGGTTTAGAGTTTAGTGTTTAGGGTTTAAATTTTAGGGTTTTTAAGTTAATAGTTATAGTTTAAAGTTTAGTGGTTTTAAGTTAAGGTTTGGGGGTTTAATGTTTAGGGCTTAGGGCTTAGGGTTTAGTGTTTAGGGTTTAGGGGTTTAAAGTTTAAAAGTTTAGGATTTAGGGTTTAATGCTTAGTGTTTTAGAGTTTAGTGTTTAGAGTTTAAGGTTTAAGGTTTTTAAGTTAAGGGTTAGGATTAAGGTTAGGGTTTTTAAGTTAATGGTTAGGATTAGGATTAGATTTTTTAAGTTAAGGGTTATGGTTTTTTGGTTTAGGGTTTATGGTTTAAGGTTTTTTAATTTTAGAGTTTAGTGTTTAGTGTTTAGATTTTTTAGGTTTAAGGTTTAAGGTTTTAAAATTCAAATGTTTAAGATTTTAGGTTTAAGGTTTAAGGTTAAGGTTAGGGTTACAGTTTTTAAGTTAAGGGTTAGGATTAAGATTATGGTTTTAAGTTAAGGGTTATAGTTTTTAGGTTTAAGGTTTTTAATTTTATGGTTTATGGTTTTTAATGTTTAGTGTTTAAAGTTTAAGGTTTTTAGGTTTAGGGTTTAGTATTTAGAGTTTAGTGTTTATGGTTTTTAAGTTAGGGTTTAGGGTTTAGTAGTTATATTTTTAGGTTTAGGGTTTAGGATTTTAAAGTTTAATGGTTTAAGATTTAGGGTTTAAGATTTATGGTTTTAAGGTTTAGAGTTTAGAGTTTAAGGTTTAGTGTTTTTAAGTTAAGGGTTAGGGTTAGGGTTAGTGTTTTTAAGTTAAGGGTTATGGTTTTTAGGTTTAGGGTTTATGGTTTTTAATATTTAAGGTTTAGGGTTTATGGTTTTTAGGTTTAGTGTTTAGTGTTTAGTGTTTAGTGTTTAGGGTTTTTAAGTTATGAGTTATGATTTATGGTTTAGGGTTTAGGTTTTTTAGGTTTAAGGTTTGTGGTTTTTAAGTTTAAAGTTTAGAGTTTTATATTTTAGGGTTTAAGGTTTTTAAGTTAAAGGTTATGAT
Organism: Gossypium hirsutum; assembly: GCF_007990345.1. NCBI lineage: Eukaryota > Viridiplantae > Streptophyta > Magnoliopsida > Malvales > Malvaceae > Gossypium > Gossypium hirsutum. The sequence goes on from NC_053447.1 coordinate 63,018,943, forward strand.
TAGGGTTAGGATTTTTAAGTTAAGGGTTAGAATTATGGTTTAGTGTTTAGGGTTTAGGGTTTTTAGGTTTAAGGTTTATGGTTTTAAAGTTTAAAGATTTAGTGTTTAGGTTTATGGTTTTAAAGTTTAGGGTTTAGGGTTTTAAAGTTTAGGATTTTAGGGTTTAGGATTTAAAGTTTAAGGTTTAGGATTTTTAAGTTAAAGGTTAGGATTAAGGTTAGGGTTTTTAAGTTATGGGTTATGGTTTTTTAGTTTAGGGTTTAAGGTTTTTAATTATAGGGTTTAGTGTTTAGTGTTTAAATTTTTTAGGTTTAGGGTTTATGTTTTAAAATCTAAAGGTTTAGGGTTTAAGGTTCAAAGTTTAAAGTTTTAGGGTTTAATGTTTTTAAAGTAAAGGTTAGGATTAGGGTTAGGGTTTTAAGTTAAGGGTTAAAATTAGGATTAGGGTTTTTAAGTTAACGGTTAGGATTAGGATTAGGGTTTTTATGTTAAGGGTTATGTGTTTTAGGTTTAGGGTTTTTAATGTTTAGTGTTTAAGGTTTAAGATTTTTAGGTTTAGGGTTTAATGTTTAGTGTTTAGGGTTTTTAAGTTAGGGTTTAAGGTTTAGAGGTTATGTTTTTTAAGTTTAGGGTTTATGGTTTTAAAGTTCAAGTATTTAAGATTTAGGGTTTATGATTTATGGTTTTAGAGTTTAAAGTTTAGGGTTTAATGTTTAAGGTTTTTTAGTTAAGGGTTAAGATTAGGGTTAGTGTTTTTAAGTTAAGGGTTAGGATTAGAGTTAGTGTTTTTAAGTTAAGGGTTATGGTTTTTAGGTTTAGGGTTTATGGTTTTTAATTTTAGGGTTTAAGGTTTTTAATATTTAGGGTTTAGAATTTAGGGTTTATGGTTTAAAGTTTAGAGTTTAGGGTTTTTAAGTTAAGGGTTATGATTTATGGTTTAGAGTTTATAGTTTTTAAGTTTAAAGTTTAGGGTTTTAGGGTTTTAGGGTTTATGGTTTATGGTTTTTAAGTTAAAGGTTAAGATTAGGGTTAGGATTTTTAAGTTAAGGGTTAGAATTAGGGTTTATGGTTTAGGTTTAAGGTTTGGGTTTTAAGTTTATGGTTTTAGGTTTTAGGGTTTTAAGTTAAGGGTTAGGATTAGGGTTATGGTTTTTAAGTTAAGGGTTATGGTTTTTAGGTTTAGGTTTTTTAATTTTATGGTTTATGGTTTTTAATGGTTAGTGTTTAAGGTTTAAGGGTTTTAGGTTTAGGGTTTAGGGTTTATAGTTTAAGGTTTAGGGTTTTTAAGTTAAGGTTTAAGGTTTTGAGGTTATGTTTTTAGGTTTAAGGTTTAAGGTTTTAAAGTTTAAGAGTTTATGATTTAGGGTTTATGATTTAGAATTTTAAGGTTTAGAGTTTAGGGTTTAGAGTTTTGGGTTTATGGTTTTTTAGTTAAGGGTTAAGATGAGGCTTAGTGTTTTTAAGTTAAGGATTAGGATTAGGGTTAGTGTTTTTAAGTTAAGGGTTATGGTTTTTAGGTTTAGGGTTTAGGGGTTTTAATGTTTAAGGTTTATAGTTTAGGGCTTAGTGTTTAGGGTTTAGAGTTTGGGGTTTTAAGTTAAGGGTTATGATTTATGGTTTATGGTTTAGGTTTTTTAGGTTTAGAGTTTATGGTTTTTAAGTTTAAGGTTTAGGGGTTTAGATTTTAGTGTTTTTAAGTTAAGGGTTAAGATTAGGGTTAGGATTTTTAAGTTAAGGGTTAGAATTTGGGTTTAAGGTTTAGGGTTTATATTTTTAGGTTTAGGGTTTAGGTTTTTAAGTTTAAGGTTTAGTGTTTTAAGTTTTAGGGTTTTTAAGTTTAGGGTTAGGATTAGGGTTTTTATGTTAAGTGTTAGGGTTAGGGTTAGGGTTTTTTAAGTTAATGGTTAGGATTAAGGTTAGGGTTCTAAGTTATGGGTTATGATTAGGGTTAGGTTTTTAGTTTAGGGGTTTATGGTTTGTCAATTAAATTATGCATTTAATTATAAATTATAAATTTATAAATTTTTAATAAATTAGTTTAGGGTTTTAAAGTAATAACTGAAAAAATTTCTATTTTATTACATCAAATAATATCAAATTATTCAAAATATTTATACAAAGAAATTTAAATACAAATATCAATCTCAGTGCCTGCCGGATTCAGTGCCACATGGCGGTCGTCGACGGTTACGCGCTGGATTCCTCCTTTGTCCAGTTTCCGGTGGCAGTTGTGGTTTCTCCGGCCGGGATTTTGGTTCTTTCGGTAAGGCATCTGGTTGTCAGAGTTGGGACGATGATCCACCTTGGAAGAATAGTGAATGTGGAGGTGTTTGCATCACCAACAATGACGGTGTTTGGAACACGTACGGTGGTGGGGATTGGTAAAAAGAAGAGCTCCCCGTTGGCCTCTCTTGCGATCCCTCTTGCGTCGCTGGCCTATACATCGGCAGCCCACTCGGCATAACAGGAAATGGAGCTGAACCGGGCCATTGGCTCCAACCTGCCATAGGACTCGGAAAAGGATACATATAAGGGTTAGGATACATAAAAGGGCTAGGAAACGCACCTGGCATCATCTGAAAAGGCGGTTGCGTGGGTGTCATCGGTTGAACTGCTGGGTCGGGTGACTATGTCGGTGCTCTCGTTGGGCTTGGTGATTGCATGGCCGCTGATGATGGGCCGGGTAAATCTCTGTGACTTGTTGAGGGGCCAGCATCATCGTCTACTCGTCTAGGATTTAGAGGCCCGCGCCTTTCTCTTTGGACACGTAATTGTCGCTGCCTCTTCTCTGGCGTCAATAAATACGGCTTGCCATGGATCCTAAACCATGGCATGTATTCCGGCACGCACGCTAACTCCGGAACGATGATTGGTTCCCAAGTAGGTAAACATTCATACTGATCTTCCCATATTTCCATGTACTCGGACCAGTATCTCGGTCAATCTGTATTCAATTGTCGAAGGTCGACTTTATTTTGATCATCAAACACCTCAGGTTCTACGGGAATCGGTTGTCTATATCCAAATTGTCGTAGCACTCTATCTGACTGGTGCGGCTGCACGGCCGCGTAGTTGATCAACACGACTTTCATGTGCCAAGCGTTTCGATTTTGTATGAACTCATCCGGAATTACTGCCCGAATTGTCGAATCCTCGTATGGTGCTCATTGAAACTATATGAACATTATAGAAATATTAGTTATATACATAATACCAAATACTAAATACTAAATACCAATCGACCAGCGAATGATGGAAATATCTATTTTATTTAATACTTACTTATGCTTCCGACTGTTGGTCTAATAGAAGCCGTATATGTTCAAGTTCGGTAGGTAATCGAGTATGACTTGCCGGATGGTTCCACCTAATTAAATAAATTTTTAGCATATTTTTATTTTTAAAAATCTACATAATAATTATAAAATCTAATATAAAATTTACCTCGTTATGAATAGGAATGTATATGGGTGGTTCACTCGAGGACGTAGAAATGGAAAGTGAAACTGTGCCCATGACTGCAGTAGTGACAGGCAACCTCCAATTTTTGCTCTCCTCGGTCACGTCGCCCCGCACATCTCCTGATATAATGTGGCCAAGACGGCAGACCCCCAACTCAATTCACCGGCTGCTCTAAAATCAACGAGTTTCAGCAGCCATCTTAGATGTACTCAGCTCCGTGACAAGTTCGGCATCAGATAACCTCTAATTAACTGAAGAATGTATGCCCGAGCATATCAGATTCTTTCTATTTCGGTTGAATCTTCATCCGGATCCGGGAATGTGTGTCACAACCAGCCCATCTTGATCTTACCTCCCTCAATTTTCTCTGGAATAGCGTCCAGAAGCTCGTAGCACGCCGCTGGCCAATCACTAGATTGGGCAGACCCCGTGACTGGGTACCCCTCCACCGGCAATCCCAATTGCAAGCTGACGTCTTCCAAAGTGACAGTGCACTCTCCACATAGAAGATGGAATGTGTGCGTCTCAGGTCTCCACCTCTCGATCAACGCACTAATTAGTTTCGGCTCCACCTTGCATCCCTGGCCTACCGTCGCTACGTGCCAAAAACCCGCTTCCCGCAGGTAGTTCTCTATCAACGGTGATGGAGGAGCATGCATATTCCGGATATTGCATTCCAATACCCGATCTACAGACTTTTTATAACAAATAATAAATTAATAATTATCTAAAAATGCATAAATAAAAAATCTTAAATAATATTTAAAAATTAAATTTAACACTTATTATCTTCATTTGTTCCACGGATATGTGGTGCTTATCAAGACGAGTCAATCCTCCGTCCATTACTGAAATCGTAAAAAAAATTTCAGTTTAAAAATTAAGGATTTAAGAGTAATTTTTTCCGGTTTAAAAAAATCAAAATTTTTTAAAATTATTTAAAAATAGGGATTTAAGAGAAATTTAAAATGAAATTAAGAGCTAATTGAGATTAAATATGAATTTGAGAGATATTTGGAAGGAAATTGAGAGGAAATTTGAGAGAGGATTTGTTTGTGAAAAAAAAGGGTGAAGGTATTTATAGTTTTTTTTTTTACCATTGGGGGGGAAACGGTCAAATTTTTTACCGTTGCACTATTTACGCATGGTCTAAATCGGGTCCCCAGGGACACGATGTGTCAGCAAATCGCGGCCACGTCAGCGCGCTTTGCTAACGTGGCAACAAATAGCTCTCTCAAGGACGCGCTTTGTTGCCCCGTCAGCAAAGCGCGCTGACGTGGCCGCGATTTACTGACATATCCCCTGACATTGCGCTGACGTGAACGCGATTTAGGCGAAATGAGCCCATTCCGATAAATAATAAAATACCGGACCTATTTCGGTAAATTTAAAAAAATTTGGGCTTTTTTCAATAAACTGTCGTGTTTTTACCTTACATAAATGGTAAGTTGTGTGTATAATTCCTCTCAAACCCAGCTTTCTTCTTCACTGAAAATTTGCTTCAACACAAAATCCCCCCAGAAGGCTTGAACTTTCTCCTTCAGCAGAAATGGGTATTTCTCAAATGCCTCCAATCTTTTTTATTATTTCTTCTAAATCATGTAATTTTCTTATTAATGAGTTCTTTTTTTCCCCAATAGGTATTTCTCATGATTCAATGCACAAGAGGCTTGCCACTGGTGGCAAAAAGAAGGTTTGGAGGAAGAAGAGAAAGTAATGTGAAAGATCTTTATTTCCTTTAATTTTTTTTGTTTTTATTTGTTCTAGATAATTTTTGCTTTGTTTGGTAGCTTAGAAAGTTTATTTACTATTATAGAAAATATTGGATTTTATCTTGTGATTTAGCTTCCTTTCAGTGCTATATAGAGCTATTTTATTGACCTTTATTGGGAATTGATTCTAATGGCTCATCATGACTATAAATATTGCTATTATTTTATATCCGTAAAATTTTATTACCAGAGATCTTGTTTAGTTTCCTTTGTTTTTCAATCTGAGTTTATCCTGTTTTCTAAATTTTGGGGGTTTACTTTTGAAGGTATGAACTTGGAAGGCAATCTGCAAACCCAAAGTTGTCAACCAACAAGACAGTGAGGATTCGGATTCACGGTGGAAACCGTTAAGTTGCATGCTTGAGGCTTGACACTACTGGTGGGGAAGTGAGGCCGTGACACGTAAAACTCGAATCTTGGATGTGGTGTACAATGCATCCAATAGCAAGCTGGTTCGTACTCAAACTCTGTTGAAGAGAGCTATTGATCAAGTCGATGCTGCTCTATTCAAGCAGTGGTATCTCCAGCATTACGGGCTTGACATTGGTCACAAGAGCAGCAGCAGCCAAGAAAGAAGGAGAGGTATTAACTATGTTATGATCGCATTGATATCGTTTCCATTGTTATTTTCTTTTAATGTTTCGGTGTCATGGAAATTGAAGCTTTGGTGTCTTTAATTTGTTAATGCTATAACCGATTTGCTCTTGCATAATGAATCTTTGGGAATAGCTGTTTACAGTTTTACATTGTTTTACTTCATTTGTGTATAGGAAGGTGAAACCGGTACTGAGGAGGCGAAGAAGAGTAACCATGTAATGAGGAAGATGGAAAAGCAGCAACGGTATCGAGGATTGGTTGTTGGCTTGCATCTCTTCGCGGCCTGATCAGTGTGGACATGCCGACGGGTACGTCATGTCTCGAGAGTTTTTTTTTGTACATAAGATAAGCCTAGCTGAATATCATATTTATTCTAAAATATGATGTCAAATGGGGTTTGACATTGTAGCGACGTAAAAATTTTAGCTTAGCTTGGTCGCTAATTGTGGCGATTTATTGAAAAAAAGTTTGAAATTTAACGTTTGATTTTTGAATAAACAGGGAGTCGCCACCGATCCTTTTTCCTAGGTGTGATCGGACAACTATTAGATCTCTTATTAAAACAAATAAAAGGCTAAGTTTAGGTCTACGTTAAAATCCAGAGAAAATTTAGGGTTCGGGAGTCGGTTACACACGAGGAAGGTATTGGCACCCTCGCGACGCCCAAAATTGGTATCTTATTAAACACATGTTGTCTTGATTTTCAAAAATACGAATTCAATTTGACATTTAAGTGTGATCCGATTGAAGGAAATGAGAAGTTGCAAGTTTTTTTGTTTTTTAGAAGGACGTCTCGTTTTTAACACGAGCCGATTAATTTCACCCAACATAGGGATGAAATCAATGACTTAATGTTAAAATCGGTACATTGCCTTATTCTTAAAATTAAAATGTAAAAAGTTTTTAAAATGATAGTAAAAAAATATCCAAGAATATTATTGTCAAAAAAATGCGAATAATGATGTGAATAATAAAATATATAAAATATAAAATATTAAAATATCAAAATATTAGAATAATAATAATTAATATTGACAAATAAAAATAAAATAGAAATAAAAAAATGTACATAATATATATTAGAAATAATAATGATGTTTAAAAATCAATACTATTAATAATACTACATCAATATGTACATATATAAAAAAAATACGTGATAATATTAAAAATATGTACATAATATAGTGTTAAAAATACATACATAATATAGTTAAGATATATACATAAGATAACATGTAAAAAAATATATATATAAATAATATAATATTAAAGATATATACATAAAATAGTATAAAATATATATATACGTAATATAGAATTTAAAATATACCTAATATATTAAAAGAATATATATAATATAATATTAAGAAATATAATAATAACAAAAAAAAGGAGAGAGAGGGAGAGGGTGGATGATTTTCGGCCACAAGGTCGGCCATTGTCCGGTCACCGGACCGCCGCCGGCGCCACCGTACGCGGCAGCCGGACCTCAAAAAAACTTTTTCAGTAAAAATGGGTAAGCTTCCTCCTTTTATTTTTTTTTTTACTTTCGTATAAAAGAAACAAAATAAGATTGAAAGGAAAACAATAAGTAAACAAAGAACTTAAAATGAGAATAGGCAAAGAAACCTCTTTTGCTTTGATCTTTGATTAATCTTCAAAAAAACTAGCTTCTCCAAAAACTAGCCTTCACAATAACTCTTCTCCTTAATTACTTTAAAAATAAACCTCTCCAAAAATCCTTTACAATAACTTTCTCTCCCAAAAACTCTCCAAAAAAAAATCCCCCCATATACAAAATATGAGAAGGCTTATATAGCCATTTACAAAATATTTTTTATTGTTTATATCTTCATTTGTAGGTACAAGTGGTGGTGGAGCAAGTGTGGTTAGTGGAGTAGGTAATGGAGCAAGTGTGGCTAGTGGATTTAGTGGTGGAAGAGGTGTGGCTAGTGGAGTTGGTGGTGGAAAAGGAGTGGCTAGTGGAAAAGGTGTGGCTAGTGGAGTTGGTGGTGGAAAAAGCTAAGATTTAGTTGAGAAAAGTTTAAGTTGTGGGCTAGGGTTTTTTTTATTTTGATTTGGGCTTAGGGTTTGGGCCATTGGGGTTTTGATGTAAATTGGGCTTTGGGTAGTTAATATTTTGGGTTTTGGGTTTAATTTTGGTGGGTTAGGTAAGGCTAAATTGGGTTTTGATGTAAATGGGCTAAAATTGGCCTACAACAGATGCCCCTCTTTGCTCATTATCGTGTAACGAGAATAGAGCAAAGATACAAAGAAAGGCCAATTTTGCCCGGTCTTACTAAGTAAGGACTTCTTTGGTGCTCTTCTCATCCAGATAGTCTCTTTCCAGTCCATCGCATCTTGTAGCTTTGGTTCAATCCACTGCAAATTCGGAGATATGCCTTGTAGCTTCAATCTGTTCCAATGTAACTTCAAGGATATGAGATTTGTGGCTTCGACCCGCTTCACTGTAACTTCAGAAAGATAAGATCTACAACTTCAATCCGTTCTTCTATCGCTTTAGTGGGATAAGGTTTGTGGTGTTTTCTTCTCTGACTTCAGAAAGGTAAGATCTAATATCTTCAATCAGCTCCAACGAAAATTTTGAAGAAACAAAAATCTGGTGTCTTCAATCAGCTCTAATCTTTATTCTTTACTCGGCATGTGATCCTGAGCTCAACTCATTTCTCGCAATATGAATTGGCTTTTTTTGAAAACAGACATTAAAACAGAAATAGCTCAGCACGTGAGCTAAGGCTCAACTCACCTCTCGCCATATGAGTTGGTTTTTTTGAAACTTAATTTGAAAAACAGATTTTGAAAATACCTCGACATGTGAACCCAAGGCTCAACTCACATCTCACGATATGAGTTGATTTTTGAAAAATATAAATTGGAAAAACATAAATTGAAAAGCAGAAATTAAAAACAGAATTTGAAAAGACCTCAGCGTGTGGCCCGAGACTCAACTCACCTCTCGCAATATGAGTTGATTTTTGAAAAGCAGAAATTGAAAAACAGAAATGGAAAACACCTCAGCGTCTTGAGGTTCAACTCACCTCTCGCAATATGAGTTTTTTTTGAAAAACAGAAATTAAAAGGCTCAACTCACCTCTCGCAATATGAGTTGAAAATACCTCGACCTGTGAACCCAAGGCTCAACTCACATCTCGCAATATGAGTTGATTTTTGAAAAATAGAAATTGAAAAAATAGAAATTGAAAAGCAGAAATTAAAAACAGAATTTGAAAAGACCTCAGTGTGTGGCCCGAGACTCAACTCACCTCTCGCAATATAAGTTGATTTTTGAAAAGCAGAAATTGAAAATGCCTCAGCGTGTGACTCGAGGCTCAACTCACCTCTCGCAATATGAGTTGATTCTTTTGAAAAGCAGAAATTGAAAACGCCTCAGCGTGTGACCCGAGGCTCAACTCACCTCTCGCAATATGAGTTGATTCTTTTGAAAAGTAGAAATTGAAAAGCAGAAATTGAAAATACCTCAGTGTGTCCCGAGGCTCAACTCACCTCTCGCAATGTGAGTTGATTTTTTTGATAAAAATAGAATTTGAAAATACCTCAGTGTGTCCCGAGGCTCAACTCACCTCTCGCAATATGAGTTGATGTTTTTGAAAAACAGAAATTGAAGAACAAAAATGGAAAACACCTCAGCGTCTTGAGGTTCAACTCACATCTCGCAATATGAGCTGATTTTTTTGAAAGACAGAAATTGAAAATACCTCAATGTGTCTTGAGGCTCAACTTATCTCTCGCAATATGAGTTGATTTTTGACAAACAAAAATTGAAATTACCTCAGCGTCTTGAGGTTCAACTCACCTCTTGCAATATGAGCTGATTTTTTTTAAAAGACAGAAATTGAAAATACCTCAACGTGAGAAACGAGGCTCAACTCACCTCTCGCAATATGAGTTGATTTTTTTGATGATAAATTGAAAATACCTCAATGTGACTTGAGGCTCAACTCACCTCTCGCAATATGAGTTGATTTTTGAAAAATAAATTAAAACACAAAAATTGACAATACCTCAGCGTGCCCCGAGGCTCAACTCACCTCTCGCAATATGAGTTGATTTTTGAAAAACAGAAATTTAAAAATACTTCAGCGTGTCCTGAGGCTCAACTCACCTCTCGCAATATGAGTTGATTTTTTTTTTACGAACAGAAATTGAAAAGACCTCAGCATGTGAGCCGAGGCTCAACTCACCTCTCGCAATATGAGTTAATTTTTGACAAACAAAAATTGAAATTACCTCAGCGTGTCCCGAGGCTCAACTCACCTCTCGCAATATAAGTTGATTTTTGAAAAATAGAAATTTAAAAATACCTCAGCGTGTCCTGAGGCTCAACTCATCTCTCGTAATATGAGTTGATTTTCCTTGAAAAGCATGAATTAAAAACATCAAAATACCCAAAACCTGTCCTTTGGTAGAACTCGGGTGTCTTTTCCTTTGATTCAGTGCGACTCTCATTCAAGATTTCTTGCTCTGCTGGAGTACCTGTATATGCTATGTATGATGTTATCATGATATGCACATGTTTGTCTTAAATGCTTTTATGCCTACATGATTATGCAGTGCTCCTTAAGCATGTTTGTCGTATGTCCATTTAGCCACGATTGTTGAGGATCTGTGTTCATTGCTTTGATTCTCGACTTTCTCTTCAGGCCTTATACCTGCCTTCAAGCTTCATGAGTAATCGACGTTCCTCAGATATCACTCTTCTGCCCCCGATTGAACTTTGTTCTTACTTTGAGACTCTTGTGCTTATCAAATTTTCATCCAGGTAATGCTTAACATTTCTTTTGTTTAGAGTATGTCATTTCTCCATTTATCATGTAAATAAACACATAATGAGATGCATGAAAAAGGTCAGGTAGGAAAAAATGATATTTCATATTCATCTATTTCAAATGTGGCAAACAAAGCAAGTTAACCAATGAGAGTAAAAAATGTCAAAAGAAAGAAAGGATCGTATTCAACGGATACAAATACTTTAGATATTCGACACATGAACTCTTCCACGTTCCTCAATCAAGAATCTTTTCGAGTCTGGCTCTTTGCGTAGAAGATTTCGAGCTTTCAGAAATGCTTCAAATACTGTAGTCTCACTGTTTGACCCGCTGTTAAAATGCCACACTCTTTAAGCCAGGTTTACCTCATTAGGACGCCCTCTCGGGTTTTCATCCTAATCTTTTGTGCTAATCAAGACGTCCTTTGCGGGTTTTCGCCTTGATCCCTCTTTTTTTTGGATGCCCTTTTCGGGTTTTCATCTCAAGCATAATATTTCTTCACAGCATCTGAGTTCACTGGATTCGGTAGCTCCTTGCCATCCATCTCGGTAAGGATCAAAGCTCCTCCTGAAAATGCCTTCTTTACAACGTATGGTCCTTCCCAATTTGGTGCCCATTTTCCTCGCAGGTCTTTTTGTATTGGGAGAATCTTTCTCAGAATGAGTTCTCCTTCATGGAACTCTCTTGGTCGTACCTTCTTGTCATGGGCTGCGATCATTCTCTTTTGGTACATTTGCCCATGACAAATTGCCCTTAGACATTTTTCTTCAATGAGGTTCAACTGATCATATCGAGCTCGAACCCATTCTGCTTCTTCTAACTTTGATTCCATCAATACTCGCAGAGAGGGGATCTCAACCTCGATAGGTAGCACAGCTTCCATTCCATAGACTAGAGAGAAAGGAGTTGCTCCCGTAGATGTTCGCACAGATGTGCGATATGCAAACAAAGCAAATGGAAGTTTCTCGTGCCAATCTTTATATGTCTCAGTCATTTTCCCAATGATCCTCTTAATGTTCTTGTTAGCTGCTTCAACAGCCCCGTTCATCTTTGGGCGATAGGGCGAGGAATTATGATGCTTTATTTGTAACTGCTCGCACACTTCTTTCATCATCTTATTGTTCAAATTCGTGGCATTATCTGAGATGATTCTTTCAGGCAAACCATATCGGCAAATGATTTCCTTTTTCAAAAACTTGCACACTGCAGCCTTCGTCACATTGGCAAACGAAGCGGCTTCAATCCATTTTGTGAAGTAATCGATTACCACAAAAATGAATCGATGTCCATTTGAAGCTTTTGGAGAAATTGGCCCTATAACATCCATGCCCCACATAGAAAAAGACCACGGAGAAGTCATGACATGAAGGGGTGAAGGGGCTACATGAATTTTATCGCCGTAGATTTGACATTTGTGGCATTTTCTGGCAAAATTGATGCTGTCACTTTCCATTGTCAGCCAATAATAACCGAGTCTCATGATCTTTCTGGCCATATTGAAACCATTGGCATGCGTTCCGCAAATTCCCTCATGGACCTCTTCAAGTATTTTTCTGGCTTCAACATCATCCACACATCTCAAAAGCATCTGATCCTTTCCTCTTTTATACAGGATATCCCCATCAAGAACAAATCCCGCTGCCATTCTTCTAATTGTTCTTTTATCGTTCTCATTCGCTTGTTCTGGATACCTTTGATTCTTGGTATATTCTAAGATATCATGGAACCAAGGCCGTCCGTTTACTTCTTTCTCAATGCTACAACAGTGTGCAGGGACCTCGTATATGCTCATTTTGAGGGGCATTATTTCTGCTTCTCTACTTGCTTTGAACATTGAAGCCAAAATGGCTAGGGCATCAGCCAGTTGGTTCTCTTCTCGTGGGAAGTAATGAAAAGTTATTTCTTTGAATTCCTTGATCAATCCAGCCACTAAATCGCTGTATTTAATCAATTTTGAGTCCCTCACTTCCCATTCTCCACGGATTTGGTAAATCACTAGGGCTGAGTCCCCGTACACCTCCAAGATCTCGATGTTTCGTTCGATAGCTGCACGAAGCCCCATGATACGGGCCTCATATTCTGCGATATTATTGGTACAGAAGAAGTTCAGTCTTGCAGTGAACGGATAATGATTCCCGTCTGGTGATACCAGGATTGCTCCAATTACATGCCCTAAAGCATTTGACGCACCATCAAAGCACATCTTCCATGACTTCTCTTTTGATAACTCGGATTCTATTTTTGTGATGCACATTAAGTCTTCGTCTGGGAAATCGAATCTTAAAGGCTCATATTCCTCTGTCGTTCGAGTTGCTAAGAAGTCAGCTATTGCGCTCCCTTTTATCGACTTCTTACTTACATAGGCAATGTCATATTCCGAAAAGAGGATCTGCCATCGTGCCATTCTTCTTGATAGTGCCGGCGATTCCATCATGTATTTTATTGGGTCCAGCTTTGAAATTAGCCATGTCGTGTGATACAACATATATTGTCTGAGTCTCCGAGCTACCCAAACCAGAGCGCAACAATATTTCTCAATGGACGAATATTTTGCCTCATATTCAATGAACTTTTTGCTGAGGTAGTAGATCGCCTTTTCTTTCTTTCCTGACTCGTCATGTTGTCCCAGTACGCCACCCATTGAACTTTCGAACACTGTCAGATACAAAATTAATGGTCTTCCCGGAGTTGGCGGTACTAGCACTGGAGGACTGGACAAATATTGTTTTATCTTATCAAAGGTCACTTGGCATTCCTCATTCCATTCTCCCGGGTTATGTTTTCGAAGAAGCCAAAAGATTGGGTCGCATTGGTTGGTAAGTTGAGCGATAAATCGGGCGATGTAATTTAATCTCCCTAAAAATCCTCTAACTTCCTTTTGCGTGCGCGGAGGTGGTAATTCTTGGATGGCTTTTATTTTATCTGGACCAACTTCGATACCTCTTTCACTGACAATGAAGCCTAGCAACTTTCCCGAGGTAGCCCCGAATGTACATTTGGCTGGATTAAGCTTTAGCTGAAACTTTCTCAGCCTTTCGAACAACTTCTTGAGGTTCATTACATGCTCTTCTTCTCCTCGAGATTTAGCAATCATATCATCGACGTAGACCTCTAGTTCTTTATGCATCATGTCATAGACTAACGTCACCATAGCCCTCTGATATGTTGCCCCAGCATTCTTTAACCCGAATGGCATCACCTTATAGTAGAACGTTCCCCACATTATTATGAAGGTAGTTTTCTCCATATCCTCAGGGGCCATCTTGATCTGATTATACCCCGAGAATCCATCCATGAAAGAAAACAATGAATGTTTTGCTGTGTTGTCCACCAACGTGTCAATATATGGCAAGGGAAAATTATCTTTTGGGCTTGCTCGATTCAGGTCACGGTAATCCACGCACATTTGTACTTTTCCATCTTTCTTTGGTACCGGGACTATGTTAGCCACCCATTCTGGATATTTGGAGGCTTGTAGGAAGCCAGAGTCAAATTGCTTCTTGACTTCCTCTTTTCTTTTCAACAGCATTTCGGGCCTCATCCGTCTTAATTTTTGCTGGAGGGGCTTGCATTCTGGCTTTAATGGGAGCTTATGGACCACTAAATCTTCATCTAGCCCTGGCATGTCCTGGTATGACCATGCGAAAACATCTTTGTATTCGCGGAGTAAAGTGATCAAACTATGCCTGGTACTTTCTGAAATAGAAGTCCCAATCTTCACTTCTTGTTTCTTCTCTTCAGTGCCCAAATTTATTGTTTCCACAGATTCTTCATGAGGCAGAACCTGTTTATCCTCTTGTTCCACCATTCTTAACAATTCAGGAGACGAGACATAATCTTCAGCATTTTCTTCGGCTTCAAATTCTCCTAAGCAAACAGCCTTCTCAAAATCAATTTCAAGATTCGTAACGGGCTTATTCGTGTCGTCAATATCTGAGCACCTGAAAGTTGAATGGAAAAGGAAGCTATCGGGGGACATCCAAGTATTGGAAACAACAAACAAAATGTTATGTCATGGCAATGAGGCAAATGTAAGGATAGGCTATGAAATGAGAAAATGATTATGAAATTAGTGATAATGCGAAAAATCGTGACAAAATGCATCTTCATTGATATTCACTTAAATGATAAAGAGCGAATGCAAGCTCCTACAAAAGAATTCTATTATATCTAAGGACACAATAGAATGTTAATGTTTGAGCATTACTCTGAAGACTTATAAACTACAAGAAGGTCCTCGGCAGTCCAATTGTTCAACATGAAACCAGGGGGACAAAGGCGTATCCTTGAGACATCTTTACTTGTGTCAGCTCCTTTGTCAATGACATTTATACTGATGTTCTGAAAACCCTTTTCGATCATTAACATTGTGCCTTGTGCATTGTCCTGCCTCGGGTATATCATTCCCGCAGATGTAAATGTTCTTGACAAATGAGGGAATTCCATAGGCTCCCATTCTGGTTCTCGGCCTAAGGTTCTCGCGATCCTTCTTTCTTGATCTTTCTTCCACTGTCTTCTTCTTTGACGCATGTCCGGCTGGAACCCCAAACCGTATCGGGCCTTATGATGCACTGGTTTTAGAGCCCTGACTATTCCTTGCAGATATCTCCCTAAACCTCTTCTCACTCGAGCTCCCCTTCCTACAGTCAACTTGACACCCATTCTAGTATTTCTCGACAATTTAGGCACGGGAATTTTGTTTCCCTCAGTGAAGAATGTGGCATTGACGAATCCAAGGGATCGGAAGGAGCATTCCACTACGTCCTTGCTCACTTCAAGGTATGGCGCATCAGCAGAGATAGATGCGATAATGTCTTCTTCTCCCTCGACAGTGACCAAACAGCCATCCATGATAAATTTCACCTTTTGATGGAGGGATGATGGGACCGCTCCAGCAGAATGGATCCAGGGTCTTCCCAAAAGGCAGTTATATGAGGATGTAATGTCCATGACTTGGAACTCGACATCATATATGTAGGGACCCACTTCCAAAGGGATTTCGATCTTTCCCATGACTTCGCGCTTCGTCCCGTCGAATGCCCTTACCATGGAATGACAGGGCTTTAAGTAGGACAAATCCATCGGTATTCTGGAAAGCGTAGCCAATGGCATAACATTTAACGCTGACCCATTATCGATGAGTACGTTCGGTATTATGTAGCCCTTGCAGCGGGTCGTGATATGCAGCGCTTTCACCGAACCTCTACCATTTAGCGGTATCTCATCATCACTAAAAGAGATGAAGTTGTCCGCATTCAGATTGTTTACCCACCTATCAAGCTTTTCGACAGATATGTTGTTGGCCACGTAAGCTTGATTTAACACCTTCAATAAAGCGTTCCGGTGTGGCTCTGAATTTAACAGTAGAGATAGAACTGAGATTCGTGCTGGCTGCTTGCTCAATTGTTCCACCACACTATATTCGCTGTGCTTAATAAATTTCAAGAATTCTTGAGCTTCTTCCTCATTCACAGACTTTTTAGTTTCTTGCACGGGTGGAATTTCTTGCTCGACTTCGACCTCGTGCATCACTGCTTTCCCTTTTTGCTTCGAGTCGCTACTTTTCTTTACTGGTTCAACTTCTTTAGAATAGCATCGTCCACTTCGAGTAAAATGACCTACCTCCCCAACATCTTCAGTTATGCCTTTGGACTTTTCAACTTCCGGTGTAACGATATTAACATCATATCTCCACGGTACTGTTTTGTTGTCCTTATACGGGAAAGGAGATGGTACTTCAATTACCATCTGTGGTTTCAATAGCTCTCTCATCGCGTCGTAATAAATTACCAACGGTCGATCAGCACTATAAGGGGGACCTGATGACTGGCTATCAGAGGCGCATACTTCTCTTTCATTGGTCTCTTCCCTTTTGTTAAGGATCTTAATCTCCTTATTATCCATCCGGTCTTGAAGCAACCTTTTAAATTCCTCACACGACTGAATGTCGTGTCCCACAATTCCATGGAAATTGCAAAAACTTTGACCTTCTTCTCCGAGAATTCTATCGGGGTGACAAAGCAATCCTTTCTTAACCAGTACCTCCCAGATTTTCTGCAGAGGCGTCCTTATTTCCGAAACACATCTTCTGACTTTCCATTCGTCCACTTTCCCTACTATGCTCACATCCCTTTCGATATGGTTAGGGAATGGGTTCCCAGTTGCATTACTGGCACTATCGAATCGTAGGATACCTGTATCAATGAGTCCTTGAACTCTTCTCTTAAAGGCTAGGCAGTTTTTCGTGGAATGTCCCTGGTTTCCCGTATGGTATGTACAACTAGCGAATTGTATGTTTTAACCTCAGCGAACGAGTATGGAATATGCAATGAATGAATGAATGCATGAATGTCAAATGACTATTAGTCATGAAAGAAATGCAAGAAATTGGTGTTAATTTCAAGATAGCCCCTATTTAGGCATTTCCTTAATCAAAAGAGTCTATTACACAACGTTTCGGTCACTCGTGTAATTGACTCCTCTATCAGAAACCCCTTTTTGGCAACCAATCTCTAATCAACCCTTTCCTAACAAGATGTATATGATGCATGATGAAAAATAGAAATACAGACAAACAACATTGGTTAGCAAAACACATATGATCAGAGAAAAATTGTGGAAAATCTAACAAATTAAGCTACTTGGTCCAATGGACTCGATTCCCTTGCATAGAAAGCGAAAGTGCAAAAGGTAAGAGGCGTTCCTCCCGTGCACTTATTTTGGTGACTACTAAACGGATGGAGGTTCAGCATGGCTCTAGTTAGGTGGCTCGTATGGTTCATTATATGCGGTTTTGGTTCTAGATAGGTACTCGAATTGCCCGTACTATCATCTACTAAGATTAACACGGAGCCTCGGTCATAGCCTATCACAGGCTCACGAGTTCAATTCGAGGGGTTACATTTACTTATGCCTATGCGGAGGGACAAGTTAACTCACGAAAGCATAAATCATATGTAACCCGAAAGTATTCACTAGCCTGTGCGGAGGGACGAGTTAACTCACGAAGGCGTAGCGTTTACTTTCACTTAAACGGACGGAGCCCGGGTAGAGAGCTCATGTTATGCGAAAATGCAAGTGCACGGTGTGTGGGGAACAACTCATAAACCTTTACGTTTCACTTAAAGAAACTAAACCAAAATTAAAACCATAAAAATTAAAAACTGAAAAACAACCAAATAAGCAAGTTAGAAGAAATATTTACAGCACGATACAAATGCATGAATTTTGAAAACGAGATTTTCGGATCACGACCAAATATTTACTTTGAACAAGGAAATTTGAAAATTTTGACAAAACGTGTTTAATTCCAGACACGACTCTCAAAAAGGCTTTCCCTAGTGGAGTCGCCAACTGTAGCGATGTAAAAATTTTAGCTTAGCTTGGTCGCTAATTGTGGCGATTTATTGAAAAAAAGTTTGAAATTTGACGTTTGATTTTTGAAATAAACAGGGAGTCACCACCGATCCTTTTTCCTAGGTGTGATCGGACACCTATTAGATCTCTTATTAAAACAAATAAAAGGCTAAGTTTAGGTCTACGTTAAAATCCAGAGAAAATTTAGGGTTCGGGAGTCGGTTACGCACGAGGAAGGTATTGGCACCCTCGCGACGCCCAAAATTGGTATCTTATTAAACACATGTTGTCTTGATTTTCAAAAATACGAATTCAATTTGACATTTAAGTGTGATCCGATTGAAGGAAATGAGAAGTTGCAAGTTTTTTTTGTTTTTTAGAAGGACGTCCCGTTTTTAACACGAGCCGATTAATTTCACCCAACATAGCGATGAAATCAATGACTTAATGTTAAAATCGGTACATTGCCTTATTCTTAAAATTAAAATGTAAAAAGTTTTTAAAATGATAGTAAAAAAAATCCAAGAATATTATTGTCAAAAAAATGCGAATAATGATGTGAATAATAAAATATATAAAATATAAAATATTAAAATATCAAAATATTAGAATAATAATAATTAATATTGACAAATAAAAAATAAAATAGAAATAAAAAAATATACATAATATATATATTAGAAATAATAATGATGTTTAAAAATCAATACTATTAATAATACTACATCAATATGTACATATATAAAAAAAATACGTGATAATATTAAAAATATGTACATAATATAGTGTTAAAATACATACATAATATAGTTAAGATATATACATAAGATAACATGTAAAAAATATATATATAAATAATATAATATTAAAGATATATACATAAAATAGTATAAAATATATATATACGTAATATAGAATTTAAAATATACCTAATATATTAAAAGAATATATATAATATAATATTAAGAAATATAATAATAACAAAAAAAAGGAGAGAGAGGGAGAGGGTGGATGATTTTCGGCCACAAGGTCGGCCATCGTCCGGTCACCGGACCACCGCCGGCGCCACCGTACGCGGCAGCCGGACCTCAAAAAAACTTTTTCGGTAAAAATGGGTAAGCTTCCTCCTTTTATTTTTTTACTTTCGTATAAAAGAAACAAAATAAGATTGAAAGGAAAACAATAAGTAAACAAAGAACTTAAAATGAGAATAGGCAAAGAAACCTCTTTTGCTTTGATCTTTGATTAATCTTCAAAAAACTAGCTTCTCCAAAAACTAGCCTTCACAATAACTCTTCTCCTTAATTACTTTAAAAAGAAACCTCTCCAAAAATCCTTTACAATAACTTTCTCTCCCAAAAACTCTCCAAAAAAAAATCCCCCCATATACAAAATATGAGAAGGCTTATATAGCCATTTACAAAATATTTTTTTATTGTTTATATCTTCATTTGTAGGTACAAGTGGTGGTGGAGCAAGTGTGGTTAGTGGAGTAGGTAATAGAGCAAGTGTGGCTAGTGGAGTTGGTGGTGGAAAAGGAGTGGCTAGTGGAGTTGGTGGTGGAAAAGGTGTGGCTAGTGGAGTTGGTGGTGGAAAAAGCTAAGATTTAGTTGAGAAAAGTTTAAGTTGTGGGCTAGGGTTTTTTTTTATTTTGATTTGGGCTTAGGGTTTGGGCCATTGGGGTTTTGATGTAAATTGGGCTTTGGGTAGTTATATTTTGGGTTTTGGGTTTAATTTTGGTGGGTTAGGTAAGGCTAAATTGGGTTTTGATGTAAATGGGCTAAAATTGGCCTACAACAGACATGTATATCTTGGAGGACAAGGAGCTTGAGTTCTACATGAAGAAGATCCAGAGAAAGAAGGGGAAAGGAGCTGCCTAAAATGGCAGCTACTTGAGATTTCATCTTTTTTATATCAGAATGGAGTCTACTCTCTCATTTTTGGCCCACTTTTCACCTTTTCATAATATTGATCATCTTAGTCGTTGTCAATTAGCTACAAATGACTTGTGTTGTATTAGTATTTGTTGACATTAGGTTTTGAGTTCAAACTTAAGGTGAGTTTGGATGGACAATGCGTTTATTTGCGGTTAGTGTAAAAATAGCAGTGGCGGTGAGAATAGATACTGTAGCGATACTGTAACGTGAGACAAAAAAGTATGCTAAACACACCGCACCGCACCACATCCCACCTCACTGCCCATCCAAACCCACCCTTAGATATATCAACTACAGTGTTGTGTCCTATTTAACATTTTTGGGGGGGTATATGAAGTTGGATTATCTTCAAATCTATAAGTTTAATTAATCCTTGTATGATGTAGTTTCATTTTTTTTCTTTGCTTCTTGCTGCTGTTTTAATAGACTGTTCGGTGGATTCGGAGTAAGTATTGGAAATAGAAAATTTTAAAGGATCGAAATATAATTTTATTATTGTATATGTTTATTATTCTAGAATTTTAAAAGATATTAAATTGAAATTTTATCATCTTTGAGGAGCCAAAGTATATTTCAAGATAAGAGTTGCAGCAATCGCTCGGGCTGTCGGTTGCACCCGAGTTACGAAAAGGGTGAGAGGAGACCAAGCTCTTCTATATTGCAAAACGAGAGAGAAAAAGATATTTCAAGAATAACTTGAAGCACAAGCAACACAGAAGGTAAGAATGCACGTCCTTATTACGTTCCAAATTAAGATAAAAACGACGAAATAACTGTTATAATGTGCAGCTCTACAATGTAAGCTGTCCATCTAAATTCGAAGACTTGAAAATTAGATTGAGATAAAAATTAGACTCGTTTAAAGTATAAAGTAGACTTGGGATTCAACATTTAAGGCTTAAAGTCTGGCCTAATTCATTTTATATTTTTGCAATAATTTTTATTTTATTTTTATATATATTACATAATTTATATCTTATAAAATTAAATATGTTACGAAATAGTACTATGTAAACATGAAAAAAAATACGTTACGTTGTTTAAATTTAAATTTTTAGTATATTGTAAGCATAAGAGTTTGAGTTTAATCCCAAACATAATATGCTAATATTATGCTTGGACATGACCCGGCCCATAAATTTTGGATATCATATTTTTGAAAGGGAAGTTACAAACATTGAACATGAATAATAAAACATATCTAAATTGAATACATTTTTTTAATATGAAGGATTTTGCGTTGATATTTTCAAAATATTGTAATCTAATAATATTTTTCTTTTAACACAACAAATTATAATTTTTTGTCAATTATTATGTTTTAATGATATTATTGTCCAATACTGAGTATGTGTAAAGCACCAATATATACATTTTAAAATTTGATAATTATTTTATACATTTATAAGAAAATAATAAATTTATATATAGACCTATTCATGGGTCGAGCTACCTGCCTAAACTTGAAGGTTCGCCCGAAATTCAAGAGGGTTTGAGTAAAAATATTAGGTCTGAAAAATGGACTTAGGCAAAAAAAAGTAAACCCTTTTAAAATATAGGTTGGGCTCGGTCTTGAACATTCAATGCTCGAGCTGGGTTATAATACTTTATATTATGTAATCTAAAACATACTAAAAAAAATAAACATATACTAAATATATAATACTACTCTAATGTAAACAGTAAAATAATGTTAAGATGACTATAAAAATTTTCAATAAATAAAAAATATATAAAATTATTAAATATTAAAATAAAAAATGTATAATTTTTTTAAAATAATTAAAAATAATATAGACAGGTCTAAAATGAGTTTGGGTTAGTTATTTGCAAATATGAGCAGGTTTAGGCAAAATTTTAATCCTAGATTTTGGGTTGAATCAAGCTTGAGCAAGCAAAAAGTATGTTAATGTCATACTTAGGCCCGGCCCAACCCAATCTTAAACCGACCCGGCCATAAACACCTCTAATTACACAAAATTGTAATTCTGTCATGTTTTTAGTTTTAAAAATTTTAAATGTTAATATAATTGAAAAACACAATGAATAATCCATCCAAAAATTAGTTGCACAAAATCCCAAATTCCACGGTCACAAACATACAGTGCAACAAAAGAGAGTGCATTCTATTTACTATACTCTGAGAAACACCGAATCATTAACAGAACCAAAAAACTGTTTGAAAGCCGGTCTTGCTCTTTGGTTGTCTAGAAGGGAAAAACCGTTCTTTTTTTCATATTTTCCTATTTTTCACTTTTCTTTCTTAGGAGAAAAAATGGATCATTTCCTATCCGTACATCATCATTTCCTATCTAAATATAATCAATCTTACAGATATATACATTTTTTAATTCTTTAAATGGTTTATTTCTTGCGAGGCGGTGGTGTCAAGTACAAAAAAAAAAAAGACTTTGAAAGGATCATATGATGAATTCTTTTATTCAAAAACCACAATAACTTTTCTTTTAACAGGTATGCATTTCTGGGTTTGTTTTGTTTTTTTGTTTCCTACATTGGGTTATCATTTGTTTTAATTGTTATTTTCAATTTTCTTTTAGGTTTTTTCCCCTTTTGTAATTGGTTGTTCCTTTGCATTTTTGGTTCAATGAAATGTTTTTGTTTTTCTGTTTCATTGGAACTGAATCGTGAAAACATTGAGTTAACTTTGAAATAATTTATTGGATTTCCATTTGGTTGTGATTGTTTTGTTGATTGTTATAAGTTTAAAGTTAAACAAATTTGTTGGATTGTTTCTTTTAATCTTTGTGTTCATGGGGATCTATAGATAAGTTCTTGAATTGGAATTTTTTTAATTATTTTTAGATTAGTTTTAGTTTGTATGTGTCAGGGACCAAGGTTTATTAGATATTCATGATTGAGTATGTTAAAAGCAATCTATAGGATGGTTCCATGAAGGATTCATGTTAATTTAATGCTAATATGATCCAAAGTTGAGTCATTGATTTGGTTTTCTGATTTTCAGATTCTGGCCTTGAGGAATCTTGTTTGAAAGTTCATCTGCCAAGGTAATCTGGAGTCTAGTTCGAATCCTGCATTGTCCATTGCTGGTTGGGTTCTAGATCCATTTGGTCTAACTTGCAGAAGAACTTTTGGATAGATTTTTCTTTCTCTGCTCGAACAATCTTTAGATATGTCTAGATCCGAGGGTGTTACGGTCTCTGACCGAGCGCTTCAAAACCAATTCATGCCTATTGAGTTTCGTAACCTTAAAACCAAGGTAAGCATACTTTGTTCCCTCCTCAATTTATTGCTTCAACTATTGCATTATTAGTATTCGGTTTTATTGTTTTATTATGAATGAAATTTGATATAATCTGAACTGTTTGCGTTTTTTTTTTTACTTTATTTATATGATTTATAGTTTGTTTCGGTAAAGAACGAAGATGGTAAAGTTAAAGTTGGAGATTTGCCACCCTTGATGGTGAAATTGAAGGGTCTCAGTTCTGCATTTACCGAGAACGAGATTAAGCAGAAATTGGGTGAATCCTATGATGACATGAGCAATGAGATTGATTTCGAAACATTCCTCCGGGTGAGTCATGTCGTATTCTATTTTACTGTTATTAATCATGTAGTATTGTAACATATGAAGAAAAAGGAATCATTGCTTTGGTTAAAATTTGCATTGCATTTTACATTCCATTAAGTTGATAATCGAATTTGTTAAAGTGCACTGACGTTGTGCTTGGTTGCATGGAATGAGCAGGAGTATTTAAATTTGCAAGGTCAGGCTAAGGAAAAATCGGGTGGTCAAAAGAATTCATCATCTGTCCTAAAGACCTCCTCAGCCACTACACTCGTTGAATCAGAAAAAGCCACTTATGTTAGACACATAAACATCTATCTTGCGGATGATCCATTTTTAAAGCAGTTTCTTCCGTTGGATCCGGCTTCCAATGACCTTTTCAATCTTGCAAAAGATGGAGTACTTTTATGGTAACCTTTTTTTTTTTTTGGGGGGGGGTGCTCCATTATGTATTCTTTTTTCTCTACAAATGCTGTTATAGAGCAGTGACACTGGTTCTGTTCTCATGTACTTTTGCAGTAAGCTTATCAATGTTGCTGTGTCGGGAACAATAGATGAACGAGCTATTAACACGAAAAAGGTACTTAACCTATGGGAGAGGAATGAGAACCATACTCTAGCTCTCAACTCTGCAAAGGCTATTGGCTGCACCGTGGTAAACATTGGCACCCAGGACTTGGTTGAAGGCAGGGTTAGTACGGATAGGCAGATTCCTATGTGAGTTAGAACGATATTTTCTTATCATCTGATGGTTTTCACCTTGGTGTTACTTGTATTGCAGCCTACTCTCTTACTTGGTTTGATCTCCCAAATTATAAAGGTAGCTATCTAATCTAAGTTGTCTGCATCATTCATGTGCAAGTACTTGTATAGCCTGAAACAGTCGATATAGACTGAGAAGAGTGGGTCTCAACTTTTTCTCATCCTTACTATCTGTGACAATTGCAGATTCAACTGTTGGCTGATCTCAACCTTAAGAAGACACCCCAGCTTGTAGAAGTCCTGGATGATGGCAATGGAGTAATCAATTTCTCTTTTCATTTGATTGATGTTTAACGAAGCATTAATTCTCGAAATAAACATTTCTTTCAAACAAATGGACTGATTTGTTCCCATTCAAATTATTGATACTTGCAGGATATTGAGGAACTTATGGCGTTAGCTCCTGAGAAGGTTCTACTAAAATGGATGAATTTCCATTTAAAGAAAGGAGGCTATGAGAAAACTGTTACGAATTTTTCTTCAGATGTGAAGGTATTTGACTATGAGAAAACTGGTTTAGCGAATGTTACAGCAATTAGATGTATTGCTTGATGTTGCTTGAATTCATAATTTAATATGTTTTACTCATTTCTGTCCCTGCAGGATGCAAAAGCTTATGCTTTCCTGCTTAATGTTCTAGCACCGGAGTACTGCAATCCGTTGACCCTTGATACTAAGCATGCTACCGAAAGGGCTAAACTGGTACTTGACCATGCAGAGAGAATGGGATGTAAACGGTATTTAAGCCCAGAAGACATAGTTGAGGGCTGGACGAATTTGAATCTTGCATTTGTAGCTCAAATCTTCCATGAAAGGTGAGAAATCACAAACCTGGCAGTCGTAACACATACTTTCCATGCTCGTTGCTCATTGCGTGGTATCTCCAGTGATATAATCAGGTAATAAAAACATGTGTGCTTTTGCAGGAATGGCCTGAGTGTAGATAGCAAAAAGATTTCTTTTGCAGAAAGGATAACAGATGATGTGCAACTGTCCAGAGATGAGAGATGTTTCCGACTATGGATGAATAGTCTTGGACTTGAGAATTACGTTAATAATGTCTTTGAGGATGTCAGAAACGGGTAAGTTTTCCTCTGCACTAATGTTGTTAAAGTACTCAAGTTCTATGCATTATCCTTACTGCAGAATTTCAGCATACATTACAAACAAAAAGGTTATGTTAATTTCCTGATTTTCAACACAATGAGCTTGATTTTGATGCAGATGGGTACTTTTAGAGGTGCTTGATAAGGTTGCTCCTGGATCTGTCAACTGGAAGCATGCAACGAAACCTCCAATTAAGTTTCCATTTAGAAAGGTGGAAAATTGCAATCAAGTGGTAATGATCGGGGAGATGTTGAAATTTTCCATTGTGAATCTTGGTGGAAATGATATAGTGCAAGGAAATAAAAAACTCATAATAGGTACTTTCCTCTGGTCTTGTTTTCTCGATTTAAGATGATTTCCTTCTCAGCTTTGCCTGTTTTGCCTCAATTAAAAAGGTCAACAAGTACTTTTTGATAAAGGAATCTACATTGGGTGTAGAATTCTACTTGGCATTAAGCTTTCATATGTGAACCTTTTGTCGTTTAATATTGAAAAGAGATCGTTGCTGAAAGTGGATTACATGTGTTGCAGCATTCTTATGGCAATTGATGAGGTACAATATGCTTCAACTTCTCAAGAGTTTGAGATCTCGCTCCCGAGGGAAGGAGATAACTGATTCATACATCATAAATTGGGCAAACAGGAAAATCAAAAGCACCGGAAGATCCCGTCAAATAGAAAGCTTCAAGGTTTCAGAATTATTTCCATTTTTTCTTATAGTAATAACATTAATTTAAGAGTTAAAACTAATATTTATATGTTACTCTAAATCTGCAGGATAAGAGCCTTTCGAGTGGACTGTTCTTCCTTGAACTTTTAAGTGCTGTGGAGCCAAGAGTGGTCAACTGGAACCTTGTAACCAAGGGTGAAAGTGGTATGATTTCTTGCTAACTCGAATTAATTTTTCATTGGACTTTTGTGACATTATTTATCGAGCCAAACTTAACAGTTTTTGTCCATGTTGGAATTGTAGATGAAGAGAAGAAGTTGAATGCAACATATATCATAAGTGTGGCTCGTAAGATTGGATGCTCCATCTTCTTGTTGCCTGAAGACATCATGGAGGTAAAGTTGCAGCTATATACAAGTCACATTTTCAATCTTGAATTTGTATATCTACAAATGATAGGAAATAGGAAATAATTCGGTGTTCTAATGGTATGGCAGGTAAACCAGAAGATGATGCTCACTTTAACAGCCAGCATTATGTACTG
Source organism: Gossypium hirsutum (assembly GCF_007990345.1). Lineage (NCBI taxonomy): Eukaryota > Viridiplantae > Streptophyta > Magnoliopsida > Malvales > Malvaceae > Gossypium > Gossypium hirsutum. The sequence continues at coordinate 63,045,508 of NC_053447.1, forward strand.
GTGCCTTCAGAACTCACCGGAAGAGTGCGAGACCAGTAATGGTTACAGTAGTACTTATGCATCAGATGCATCTTCTCCGGCACCATCAGTTAATGGTGAAGATGAAAGTTCCTCACTATGTAGTGAAGTCCCGAGCTTAACCATCGATGATGCTGCCTCAGACATTATGGTCTCATCATCTCAGTTCGAGAATGGAGAAAATACTACTGTTGAGTAAGAGATATTGAATGCCAATTGGTTACCACCATACATGGTTCAGACCATGTAGCAAGCAAAAGACGAAGTATGGTTGCGATCTATGTTACCCGGACTCAAAGATAAGGGTTGTTGGAAATGAGTTTGGTTTTTCATATATATCTTCGGCTGATACAGCGTCCATACTCGGAATATGGATGTTAGACGTGAATATTAAAAAAAAAAAAAGAGTTTGAGTAGCATAGGTTGTATGTTGCAGCTATGGAAGTCCAACTAGACCTTTGAGAGATTGCTTTAACTTTATTAACATAGTTTGCATGGGATTGGCTACAATGGGTTCCTTTTGTCTTGGCCGGAGGAGAAATTACCACCAGTAAGTTTTTCTCATCATTCAATTGTATTTTAGATAATATTCTTCGACAATAAACAAATATTATGCTTTTATCTATACGACTTCAAAGCTTTCAAATTATTAAATGCAAAGATATATATGATTTATACGGAATGAGCCTTTACTTGTAAAACAAGTCACCTCCCATGTAGGTTTTTCACCAAGTATTGTACAAGGATCCACCTATGGCTTCATGGCCAAAAAGGGATTAATCAAACTTGTTTGTGAAGATATTTTTCTGTATTTGTTATATGTAGGAATCAACTATACTAAACCTTAAATTGCATCATCAATTTACCTTTCTAATAAACTTTTGTGTGAGTGTGACCATTAATATTTATCCAAACTTTTTTTTTGGGTATTTAAAGTTTTTAAAATTGTCTCTACTAAATTATTGCAAATTAAAAGCTGAGGAAAAATGTGGGGTGGAAATTTCATGCCAAAAGAACAATTTTGATGATGCCAAAGGGAAATTTCTTAGTCTCATATCTTTTAGGAATAATGACTTTTCTTACTTCAATTTTAAAAAAAAATTATTTTAACCTTTTATTTAATTATTCTTTTTTTTAGCCTTTTAGCTTACATTATTTATTAAATCACCTAAAAATGGATGGAAAAGTTAATGTTTGTTAACTTTCCTGATGTGGCATACATGTAGATTTTCACCAGTATACCACATTAGTAATTAATTATTTTTTAAAATTTAAAAATATTTTATATTTTTATACTTTTTTAATTTTTTGAGTTTTTTAAATTTTAAAAAATTAATTAATTACTGATGTGGCATCTACGTGGCAATCTACGCATATGCCAAGTCAGTAAAGTTAACAAACATTAATTTTTTCATCCATTTTGAGATGATTTGACAAACAATACAATTTTAAGGGCTAAAAAAGATGAACAATTAAATAAAAAGCTAAAATGACATTTTTTTTAAGTTGAAGGACTAAAAAAGTCATTGTGCCAATATTTTATTTCTATCTATACTATATATAATGTGCGTAACTGATTTGATATCATTAATTAATCAAACATTAATAAATTATTAAAAACCTCTCCTTTTACAAAGTGATAAATATTATTATAATAATTTTTTATCCCTTATATTTTTATAAAAAAATTATAAAAATACCTAAATATAATACGATTTGAACTTAGGTCCCCACAATTATGGCAACCATAATTTTACCATTTCAATTGAAATCTTTTTTAATTTTTGTATAATTTTTTATATAATTTTTTCACTCACGAGTGTGGTGCAATAATCTAATTGTATGTATATATATATTTAATTAAGTTGGTGTCACAAATCAATTAAACATAAAATAAATTGAAAATAATTAAATAACTTATTTTTTTTACAAAATAATAAATATAATTATGATGATATTTTTAATAATTCAAATACGAAATAAATTTTTAAAAAATAATCAAAATTCATAAATTTAAACTTAAAACACTTTAATTTTTATTAACTCAATCTTACCATTTCTATTCAATATCAATTTTTTTATAAATATGTTTTTTTATATAATATTTTTCACCTAGACGATAGTATTAAAGAAATGTGGGCAAAAAGACAACTCTAATAAAAGAAGGAATAAAATCATTGGTGCATTGCTATATTCTTGTTCAAATTTCGGTTAAAACAGAATTAATCGATCGAATCAATCTAATTCGATTAATCGGTTGGTTAACTGATCTAGTTCCTTCGAAGGTCGGTTAAAATTTTTTCAAAATTTCAGTTAGCAGTTAATTCATTTTGAAATCGGTTAATTAACCGAATTAACCGAACTTAATAAATAATATTATATATTATATGTATTAGGCTATTACTAGTTCGGTAATTCGGTCAAATGAACATTATAAATTCATTCTTATTTTAACAAAAACAAAAACAAAACATATAGATTTCGGTTAATTCAGTTAACCGACCAAATTAACTAAAATATTTCGGTTTGATTAAGTTTTTTGATAATTTTTTGGTTTAGTTAAGGATTAAAGGATTAAAAAGTTCAATTAATTCGATTAATACTAATTCAGTTTGATTAACCGATCGGTTAACCGTTTGAACTACCCTAATACTACTACTAATAATAATAATAATAGTTTAATTTTGGTAAAGGATAAAATTATGGCACATGAAACATGATCTAAACTTTCTATTTATAAATGCCTTATTGAGAAGTGGCTTTTTATATCTCAATTTCTCTGTCTTTATCCACAATATACCATAGAATATGTGGCATTTAAACAATCCCTTTCTATCTTTTTTTTTTTAAGTTGTTTTAATTCTTAAGCAAAAGATTTGCCCTCCCCTTAAGCAATCATAATTCCTTCTTCTTCTTCTTTTTTTTTGCTATATAAAAACATATTCAATGTTTTTTTTTTAGAATGTTTTGATATATTTAAGGATGTGTTTGGGTTTTTTATTTTGTTTGGATAAATAATTCTTTAAAAAGTTTAAGTTGTTGGATTTTTGCGAGTTAAAAAATTATAAAAAAAATAATGGGACTAAAAATAAAAAAAATATAAAAATTTAATATAGATATTTTGAGTTTCTGTAAAAATATATAAATGTTTTTAATAATACAAAATATTAAAATTAAATAAAAATAATATGTTGAAGTTTAATTTTTTTTATTTTTAATAATTTTGAATAATCATGTGGGATTTTAATAGAGAGTTAGAGTTATTCAAATTTTCTTTTTAAATTTCTTACAATTTATTTTTTTTTTGAAGATTTTCCTTATTTTTATTATTTTAAAAACTTTGTGAAGTTCTTCCCCAAATCCCTATTTCTAATTTCTTTCCAATCATTTACTAATCACTTTCCTCCCTTATAATTTATAATTAAAATATAAAACTTCAATAATTTTTTAACTAATGAGGTAAATAAAAAAAATGTACTCAATAATTTTTATTACAAGATATTGAAGAAACTTTAATTATAACTACAACTATATATATTATTAATACAAAGTTGGGATTATAGTGATAAACAACAACTCACTTAGAGGATAAAGAAAATTAAGGTTTGAGAGGAAGAAGAGATATAGCTGAGAGTATGAAGAGGGGGGAGACTTGTTCTATTTCAATGCTAAGGTGTCTCTGGCTTTTCTTGAGATGTCACGTGTCATCTTCATATTAGTTTCATACTTTCTAGAATCTAATTAACCTATTGGTGCATTGTCTTTGGAGATAGATGTATGCAATGTACCTTATTATCTTTTGATTATTACTTTATAGAATGATATAATAAAAGATTAATTTTTTTCAACATTAATCTGATAATAGGTTTGTATCATATCTGTTCCTTTTTATACAATACTTAAAACTAATCATTGTCTCTCCCCAACCCTTAAATATAATAATAATACACTTCAACACACTCGAATTTATTTCCTCTTGCACCGACAATAATATTAATGTCAATTGAATTAAGACCTGAGTTGATTCTAATTTTAAAGATAAATAAATATTATTTGGTATATCGATTTAAATAGAATGAATAGGTTGCCCAAAATGTCCCAAGCCCATAAAGCTGCCCTTGCCCTTTACCCAAAGGAGGAGAAGAAATCCATAAGGGCCACAATCAAATGTTAACTTTTTATATTTTTTAAACAATCAACTCAGAATCAGAGAAAGGGAGAAAAAACAAAGAAAAATTAAGAAACAAAAAACTATAAAAACAGATTGAGATAAGAATATAAGAAAAATAAATTAACCAAATAAATAAATAAAGAAGAGGTGACTCGACTCGATCTGCTCTTTATCCAAATCTTTGTCGATCCTCTGTTACAGAGGTACTTTTTTTTTTAATTCTTTCATTCTTAGGGTTTCTTTTTGCTCAAGATTTGAAGCATTTTTTAAATTGTATCCTGTTTTCTTAGCTGCTTAAATGTTTTTAAATTTGATCATTCCTTATGAATTGGGTTATCTTCAGCTCACTCTTTTAGCCTTTTTGTTCATTTTTTAAGCAAGAGCTTCTTTTTTTTTTGTTAGGGAAAAGAGCAAGGAATTTTAGCTTAATCGGTTCTACTTCTCCTCAGAAAAACGAAGGTTCAATTCGTCTAATTTAATCGCTTTGGTTTTTCTGGCTAAATTTTTAGCACTGTAAGTTAGATGAAGGTTATTTAGTTTGTTCTTATTGGTAACTGTTTGCATGCGCAGACATTTGGGTTTAGAGGAAAATACTATCTTCTTTTCTGGGTTTTTTGAGATGGGGTCAATCATTAGGTTGCTTTTTTATTTAGGGGTGTTTGGCATAGTGGGTATTTTTAATCTAATAGAACTTTTTTTGGGCTATATGCTTGTTTCATTATCAATTTAGTTTAATTCCTGGGATATTATATGAGGGTTTTATGGACTTTTTTGTGTGAATATGCACGGATAAACATTTAGGTTTCAGAGGAAAAAGCTCTATTGTGATGTGTGTTCTGACTATTTTGCTACTTATTGGGGTCATATTTGAATTTAAGGTATGTGGCATAATAGGTATTGTTATCTGGTGGGATTTGATTGGGGTTTTTGATTGTTTTTTATTGGTTTTTTCATTGAGCTTGTATGGGAAGTACACTCTGTTGAATTTAATTAGTTGCCGACTTATAAGGGTTTATATAGAAAGTATGCTTTGTTCCCAAAAGTAATTCGAATTCTGTTTTAATCAGATTTTTTATTCAATATACATGCCAACACTGTCCGTGGTTGGATAATGGTTGTTGAGGCTCCTGCCAAACATGTTTTTGATTTTGACGACGACGACGATGATGATGGGCCTGTAGTGTTCAAGAGGAATAATACCTTGTCCTCTAAGCAAAACCAGTTAAACTCCGAAATAAAGAAGGCATCGTCTCAAAGGTCTGATGGGCATTCTGGTAGTCGGGCCTTCTATGTACAAGCTTCGAATGGTCAAAGTTCCAGTTCTCTGAAGAACAAGGCATTCCCATCTTCTAAGTCACTGCCTGTGAGATCTCCTATTTTGAGCCCAAAAGCATCAACATCATCTGCCAGGACATCACTCGTGAAGTCACCAGTGGCGAATTTTAAGACACCAGCATCTTTAAATGATCACTCAAAACAAGCCTTGAAGCAGAATAAGTGTAATGTTGTCAGTGAAGGGAAAAGCCCAATTAAAGGTGCCACTGAAGCAAACAGTGACGACGACGATGATTTACAACCTTTGAGTGACCGGCTTAAGGGGATCTCAAACCCAGGTACCAAAGGGGTGAGCACTTCTAGTACTGCCCAATCACATCGATTAGTATCAAAGACTGAAATAAAGGGATCCACCAAAGATCCAGATGATGAAGCTCCTTTGTCTGTGAGGGTCAACATGAAGTCCAGTGCTGGGACATCAAGTAGTAAGCTGTATGATTCTGATGAGAAGAAACCTCTGGCATCTAACAGCGAGCAGAAGTGTTCTACTGTGAAGGGCAAGCTGGAAAAGTCTTCTATGTTGTCAGGTAAGAGGCCTCTTGATAAGGGCAATTGCTCAGATCAGTCTTCAGCTAAAAAGCCAAAGATCTCAGATACGCCTACAGCAATGAAATCCAAGCAATTAACAGTGAAAGCTGAAAAGGAAAAGGCTGACGAAGATGATGATGATGATATTCCAATTTCACAACGAATAAAAAAGTCACCTCCATCAAACAGTAAAACATCGTCTATGAAGCAAAAAGCAGCCAAGGTTGTATCTTCTTCACTTAAAAAGTTAAATAAAAAGTCGAAGAAAGAGTTCAAAAATTCTAAATATATTAAGTCAACAAAAGTGTCGCCTAGTTCTGGTGATGGGCAGAAAAAGTGGAGTACCTTGGTTCATAATGGTGTCATTTTTCCACCCCCGTACAAGCCTCATGGGATTAAGTTGCTGTATGATGGACGGCCTATTGATCTAACTCCTGAACAAGAGGAGGTATATATATGTTATAACATTTATATGTTATTGTAATTTCTTGTGCTTATGTGAAGTCAAGGTTGTCACTGTAATTGCCTGGGAAGTTCAAAGTTCTCATTCAACTTGCTGAAAGATGTGATGGCCTAATCTGTTCATTTTGCAGGTTGCAACAATGTTTGCTGTGATGAAAGATACAGATTACATGAATAAACCACAGTTCAAGAAGAATTTCTGGGAAGATTGGAGTAAATTACTGGGGAAAAACCATACCATTAAGGACTTGGACAAATGTGACTTCACTCCAATATACGAGTGGCATTTGCAGGAGAAAGAGAAGAAGAAACAAATGAGTTCTGAAGTAAGTTGGTTGAAAATAATTTTTGGCTTCAACATAAACAATCACTTCTGGTACTATATCTGTCTTAGAACCTCCATATATTTTCACATCTTATTCGTCGAAGCAAATTCTCAATAACATCATTGAGTTTTATAATCGTTAAGCTTGATCGTTGTTGGTATAGGAGAAGAAGGCTTTGAAAGAAGAAAAGTTGAAGCAGGAGGAAAAGTATATGTGGGCTATTGTTGATCGCGTCAAAGAGAAGGTGAAGATTTAGCTTTGATTAGAAGTTTATTTATCCCTTTTTATGACTTGTTTTATGACTTCTTGATATAATTTACTTGATTACTGCTTGTCCCAACACTTCTTGTTTTGCCACCAATCTCCTCAGTATCTATTAAAATTGAACTGTTTGCTTCATATTTATTAGTCTCTTTTCTGCTTCCTATGAAGTTCCTGCTAATTCAGATAATTGTTTTAATTGCAGGTAGGAAATTTCAGAGTTGAACCGCCTGGTCTTTTTCGAGGTCGGGGAGAGCATCCAAAGGTATTGCTGACATGCTTGACTACTCTAAAGCTGTAGAAAATAATATGCTTTGTTCTGAGAGTTGAATTTGTGGGATTCTTTTACTACTCTTTTAATCAGATGGGAAAGTTGAAAAGACGTATTCGCCCAAGTGACATTACAATTAATATTGGAAAGAATGCCCCAATTCCAGAATGTCCAATCCCTGGTGAAAGGTTAAGAGACAGAGAGCATTCATTTTCTTGAACATATCAAAGGGTTGGAGGTTATTTTCAAGTAGATTATCTTAACTTTGATCCTTTTTTGTTTGATTGGCAGTTGGAAAGATATAAAACATGACAATACTGTCACATGGTTAGCTTTCTGGAATGATCCCATTAATCCAAAAGAATTCAAATATGTATTTTTGGCTGCTAGCAGTTCTTTGAAGGGCCAAAGTGACAAGGAGAAATATGAGAAAGCTAGGATGCTGAAGGTAATAAGCAATATGATAGATGCTTTTAGTTTTTGTTTTCTGAACCATGTATAAATGGATGTTTGTACTTTAAATGCAGGAATATATCAAGAACATCAGAGCAGCATATACCAAGGATTTTACGTCTAAAGATGTTACAAAGAGGCAAATAGCAGTTGCTACCTATCTTATTGATAAATTAGCTCTTAGGGCGGGTAATGAGAAGGTATGTTGCATATGTAACATGAAACATCCTATTTTTGTTTCTTTGAATTTGTATACAATTATGTTGACCATTGTTTAGGATTGAATTGAATGGAGGAAATTGATTGTTGGAGCTGCTGTAGACTGTTAGGTCCTACATGGATTTCTGCTGATATTTATGAAAATGTTAGTGGCTGGTCCTTATAACAGAAAAAGGGCAAAAATGGTTTGCATCATCAACTAAATCATTTGCTACTGTTTCTGTAGTAGCTTTTTTTTTTCCTTTCTGGCTGCTCTCTTAACTTTTTAACTCTTTTGACTTCGAACCAATAATGCTGTGCTTATCATTGTGTTTGGTTTATCTGTGTCCAAGGATTTGTTTGTTCTTTTCTGTTTTAGTTAAAACTTCTGTTCTCGAAAAATAATTGGGACTCAGGACGAGCTAGATGCGTAGGTTGAAATATGTTGATAGTCAGTTGTTAATATGTTGTTAGGTCCTATAACCTTTAGTTATCGAAGAAGCTTTCAGGCAATTCTTTTCAGGTATTTTCATGTTATGGTGGGCAAACGTGCAGGATGATGATGAAGCTGATACTGTTGGTTGCTGCACACTTAAAGTAGGAAATGTGGAGTGTATTCCACCAAATAAATTGAAGGTAAAGTTAGTTTATGTTCCTGGAAAAGATACAGTATTTCTTTTGTACTAAATTTGGTAACTGTTGGAATGGACCCTATGACTTTTTATTTAAGTTTTAGTTGATTTGCAATTAATGTTAGTTCTTTGAAAATTTTTGTGGAATTCTATGGAAGCTAGTCATACCTTCTGGTTCATACTGGTGGTAACTTTTTTTTTTCTTGTTTCAATCATTTAGTTTGACTTCCTTGGTAAAGATTCGATTCAATATGTGAACACAGTGGAGGTTGAGCTTCCTGTCTACAATGCAATTGGACAGTTTCACACTGGTCAGTTTATGATCTCCCATATTTGGATTCATATGCAGATGATTGACTTAAGCCAAAGAGTATGATCTCTCTTTTATGCAGGGAAAAGCAAAAGTGATGATCTTTTTGACAAGCTTGATACAAGTAAACTAAATGCACATTTGAAGGAGCTCATGCCAGGGCTTACAGCAAAAGTCTTCCGTACCTACAATGCTTCCATTACATTGGATGAGATGGTAAGTTGCAGCCTATGTATGATAAACATGCATTTCACTCTAATATGCTTGTCTTAATGCTTTATGTACTTTTCCAGTATTTCTTATGTGATTTGAATGGATAAATTTTTAGAAAAATTTGTTTAACATTATTTTTCATTTGTATTTTCTTTGGTTGGATAATAGTTAAATAAAGAAACCAAAGATGGAGATGTGGCGGAAAAAGTTGTAATTTATCAGCGCGCAAACAAAGAGGTAAGAACCATTCCCTACTAGATCTTAAGCTAATGGGGTCTAGTTCGACGTACCATTTTGGCATCTAAATTTTCATTGTTATTGCTGCAGGTTGCAATCATATGTAATCATCAGCGGAGTATTTCAAAATCTCATAGTGCACAGATGTCAAGGTTGACTGAGAAAATAACAGAACTCAAGGTAATAACTCTTTATAGAACTTTCTTGGAAAACTTCAATGGCTTTCCTTGGAGCACCATTGCTTTGTTAGTCGGGTTGCTCCCTATGTATCTTATGCCCATGCTTTATTTAAAATTTTAGTAGTCCTTTCTCAGGACATGTGTCTTTTTAACTTCATGCACTCAGGATATGTTCTGCATGGTGGTCTCAAATTTAAAATTCTTTTCCTCACAATTTGGTGCCTTTAATTTCCGTCCATCGGGCTGACCTTTTTCCTATTGCTTATAGGGTGTTCTAAAGGAGCTAAAAATTGATTTGGACAGGGCTAATAAAGGAAAGCCCCCATTGAAGGATGCTGACGGGAAGCAGAAGAGAAACTTGACCCCTGAAGTGTATTATAACTCGTTCCTTGCTTTTCTTAAGCTTTAATACAATTGTTGTGCTAGTACTATCGATTCATCAACATATATATGCAGGTTAGAGAAAAAGATAGCTCAAACAAATGCCAAGATTGAGAAGATGGAAAGAGACATGCAAACTAAAGAGGATCTAAAAACTGTGGCATTAGGCACATCCAAAATTAATTACCTTGACCCCCGGATTACAGTTGCATGGTGCAAGCGGCATGAGGTTCCCATCGAGAAGGTAAACACTATTTGGTAACAATTGTTAGGATGACACATTATTCAATTGAGATTCATTTCTCATTATGTTGCTTCACAGATATTCAACAAATCACTTCTGGCAAAGTTTGCTTGGGCAATGGATGTAGATCCTGATTTCAGATTCTAATCATCTAAGTGAATGAAACCAGGTTGGTGCCATGAAAATCTTACTCCCCAAGGAAAAGACGAGAGGACAAAGGAACAACCAAACCAGTCCCCTTTCTTCAATTATCATCCATTTTTTTCCATGAAAGTTATTTACAATATACTTCTTTTTTCCCCCGTGTCAGCAAAAAAATTCATGTTATATGTCAAGCTAATCTAATCAAGGGCAGGTTGGCTCATTTCCTTTTTTCCATTTCTAAAAACTGTTCAAATGTTGGCAGAGAAGAGACAAAAATAGTCCGCGTTTTAGCTTTGGAACATTACTTACAAACTTTCAAATGTTGAGATACATTGATGAATTGTTCAAAAACAGAGTTAATTTATACTTTCCCTTCTGGGATTTCATCTGTTATTACCATTTTCATGTAAAAGATACTGCTTATGGTTTTTTGAGCATTCACATGTTGTTTTAAACAATGAATCTGCTATAAGAATACAAACCAACTCTTAAAAGGCCCCAAAAATTTACGAGAAGGAAGACAAAAAAACCAGTTAAATGTCAAATTAGACTTGATGGATAAACCATTTCAGGTTCACTTATCTTAGAAGCATAATCAATTAAATGGGATTTTTATCCTTTTTAATAAATATTAATTAGATTAGATAAGATGTCAAAAGACAGATTTGATAGGTCGATCAAATTAGATATTGCCAATGCCATATATATGAAAGCGAAAAAAATATAAAAAAAGATGCTGTTTAAACATGGTTCCAATTTTGTCTTATACGCTGTCTGAAAACGTTTGTTGAAACCAATCCGGTTCTGCCAGCATTAATGTGCATGGCTGCCAAATGTGGGGTGCATTACATGGCAGTCAAGTCCATCTCTTCTTTTTACCATTTTCTCTCTCAAGCTTTCACTTTCACTCACCAGACTTTGAGGGGACATAAACTGAGAGCGATAAAAATGGCTGATAACAATTTAGCAAATCAAACATCTTCAGCTGAAATGGTAGAATCTAACCAAGATCTTTTAACACAGATTCTCTTGCATTTCCCTGTTAAATCTCTTCTCAAGTCCAGATGTGTCTCCAAAAGATGGCTTTCTCTCATTTCTGATCCTCAATTTGCTGCTAAAATCAGCCATTTGAACGTCAACCTTGGTCCCTCTGGTCTCTACTTCTATGGCAGCCCTTTTGGTTTCCTTAACTTTGACACAAATCACAACATGCTTAAGGTACCATCTCTGTCATTTCTCAATGTTACAGGCATTGAAATTTTGCAGTCATGCAATGGCTTGCTGTTGCTTCTTTGCAGTTTTAGTTCAGACAATGATTCTGGTTTTACTTACTGTGTTTGTAATCCCACCACCAAGAACTTTGTCACTGTTCCTTTACCTAATGCAACTGCAAACAGGTCCATAGCCGGTATTAATTTAGCTTTTGATCCTTCAAAATCCACCCATTATAAAGTCATCTGTGTCTTGATGAATAACATGCAATACCCAAATCTCAATGAGATTGAACACCTTGTTTCTCCTACATATCAGATTGAGATCTTTTCATCAGAAAATAAAGCTTGGACTGACTCTGGTGGTCCATTCGAAGCACCACATTATACAGACTTCGAGCACGGGGTGTTTTGCAACGGTGCAATCCATTGGCTTAGCCCCACTGACGTTTCCCTTTACTTTGATGTCGAAACTGAAAGCCTGAAAACAATGGCAATGCCAAGGACTCAGACAGGAGGACCATCTGGTTACTGGAGCTCTCAAAGGTTCCCCTATTTTGGACAGTGTGCTGGCTGTTTACACCTTATTGAAGTTGACTCCATAAGCAAGCCAAGGTTTCATATACTGGAAATGAAACCTGATCACTCCCATTGGTGTGATAAATACAGAGTTAATCTCAACAATGTGGCATCCGAGTTCCCAGAGATTGCTAGAAGGTATATGGATGAGTTTCCTACTTTAGCACTGAATAATGTGGAGGAGATTGAAGTTCAGTATTATGCATATTCAATACTAAGTGTTGTGATAGGGGAAAAAGATGAAGATGTTGAAGTGGTGATGGTGATACCAGGTAAAATCATATCCCACAATCCCAGGCTAAACACTTCTAAGTTATTGTCAAGCTGGAGGGCAAACAATGTTTATGATTGTATGCAATATAAATGGTACAATGTTTTTCACTATGTAGAAAGCCTTGCTACTCTCTGAACACATATCATTTTCCTTCAGAGCTTGTAAATGGTAGACCTGTTTTTTGAAGATATAAAAGCGTTTTTACTTTGTGGTACAACAGAAATGCATGATCTGAAAATGGGAATTTCCAGCTCTATGAAATGCAATCTATTGACAAGGCTATCTAGAAGGATGGATTTGTAAATGCACTTTTGTTCAAAATTCTCCCAGCCAAAGAAAATTTGTGAAAAGCTATTCTGTTATATTCTTTCAGCCAAATCAGCTGAATCTTGATGTCAACAATGGCTAGACATTGTGATTAGTTCAAATCCATGATAATGCGAAGTAATATATAATGTGATAGATTCCCTAGTACAGGTCAAAGGAATGTTAGTTACAGTTGCTCTCACCTCACTGTTTGAAATAGCCATTTGCTTACTCTTGTGATTTCAGATATGTTACTCTAATATCCTGTAAATATCCAATATGAATATGCTCACTTTCATCATAATCATAATTATCATCATCCTCGTATATATATATATAAATTAAAGATCATACTCTCGTATCTATGTTTGAAATACTCTTATACCTATGTTTGAATATGTTTCCCTCACAAATACTTGAAAAAGAGTTCAGGTTACCTGTCTTGAATCTACAATGTAGTCCGGATGCTCATCTTTTTCACCAAGCAAACTGTACTTTTTATTTTACTTCAGAAAGAGGAAAACGTACAAAATGCCCCCTTTACCTAGCGGTATCTTCTATGAGTAGTGAAACAAGAAATTGATGGCCAACTATAGAAATAAAGAAATAAAGAAGTTTTGAATGACTATGCATGTATATAAGGCAAGGTTTTTGAAAAATTTGCCACTGACTCTAACTAGCTTATCATCAAGCATCAGAGCCTTTTGTCATTTGTATTGTTTTCAGTTGGAATCGTTGTTGAGTGCTTGAGTAACACCAACCTCAGCAGGTCGAATTACCCGATCGTGGAGCATGTACCCCGCCTGTAATAACGAAACAAGAAAACACTTGTATCATTAACTTAATTATGATTTTTGTTACTCTAATTCTTTTTTCATGAAATACTTCTGTCCAACTCATAGGTACAGAAATAAGACTCTTCAACTACTTGAAAAAACTGGAAAAAAAAAATAGAACATATCCATGTCAGACACAAACACGTATCTAAGTCTGGGAAATGTGAACTATGACCACTTAAGCTGTTCAAACAGCATTTTGTTTTTGTTCCTGTTAGACATAGACAAGATAAGTTGAGTGGGTAATTGTTAAATCTTAACAGTAATTAAAACTTAAATCATATTTCTTCAACCAAATAATAATTTGCTTTTAACTATAACAGACGATGAACAAAAGGAACAGTTTCAATAAAAAATAGATAAGAAAAGAATACCTTCAAAACATGAGCAACCGTGCCAGGAGGCTTAGCATTATCTGGTACTTGGAATACTGCATTATGCCTGTGTGGATCAAATGGTTCATTTGTAGGATCGAATTTTTCCACTCCAAACTTCCTAAATACCTGAAAGCAAAACATTTATAACCCATTAGTAACAAATTTAATATGTTATAGATCACAATAACTAAGTGCACTACTTGGGGTAATAAATTTTCATTGATGTGCAATGGTTGAAGGGAATTCAGTTTGCCATTTTTTCCCCTTCACGAAAGAAAAAATGTGGAAGTCGAACCTGCAAATTGAAGTACAGGATCTCTAACAACTTATCTTCATGAGAACTCCCAATACCATAGGAAGTTGTTAAAAGACTTTCAGTGAGTAACAAAAGGTTTACCTCTCCAAGCTGTTTCTCGGTCATTTCAACTCCTTCTAGAAGTGTTTTTAAAAGAGGTACAGCTCCAGCAGTGTCTTTGGACTCATCTACCTTAGCGAAACTGCCTTTAACATGCGTAGAAGCCCTTCCTAAATTGTCTGCAACATCTAGTAGGCCCTTTGCAAAATTCTGCAGCAAATTGACAAATGATTAGAGAACTCCAAATATAACAGAAATCAAGTGGTCATCGGGTCACCAACAATACCTGTATGGCAAATTTCTTCGAGTTCTCAGCTTCACGTCTTGTTCTAGCCATAACATTCTCCATTTCTGCAAGAGTGCGAACAACTTTGTCCTTCATTTGTTCAATCTCCATTTGCTTGACTTCCAAGAGTCCTTCTTTCTCCTGGACAAGTTTGACCATATCGGCCATTGATAGTTCACCATCACTTTCAGAACCTGAATCAGAAAATGCAGTTTGTTAATTGACTCTTCTCCTTTTATCAGACTGAGGCATAGTACTTCGATATTCCGAGTTAGAATCTGATTCTTTTGCTTGATCAGTAACTTCAGCCTCTCCAGGATTTGTATCCCCACCTGGTTTTATAGGCTCTTGACCATTATTTTCTACATCACCCTCATGTTCCTTTTCGTAAGGCTTGGGAGAGGCAAACGAGGAGATATGTAATCGTTGGAGTGCATAGAAATTGAGGCTTGAATGATGTAGCAGAGACACATCACTTGTCACCAACTGTACAGACAGAGCAAGGGCACATAAAGACAAAATCAGTAATATTGCACCCAATTTCAAGGAAATTGCACTAAGATAGAACAATTCATAGAAAAGGAAGGAATCAGTTATGTCCTGAAGGAACCAAGATATGGATTTTAAAATCCTACATGATCATTCAAACACTGAAATAAAAGACAACCTTAAACCAAACAAGAACCTGTTAATTAAAAATTAAAAATGAGGTGACAGCTTATAAATCATTAATGTAATAACTGCAAGGCAAGTAGTAAAAATTTCTCCTTTCTTATATTAGATAACAAAAATTAAATCTCTTACTTAACAGTGAGAATATCAAATTTTAAGGGGGATAATAAGCAAAATAGCCTAAAAGGAACCTACTTTCATAGAAATTTTAACCCATTTTAACTTCCAAATACAACACACAGAATTCCAACATGATAAAACAAGAAGATACAATAAGACAACAATACGGAGATTAAAGAAAAAAATCATGGTATTAAGCTAAAGTAAACAAAGCCCTTAAACCCTAGCAAAACCCTTCTCACAATTAACCAAAAATTGTAAATTTTTAGTACCTTACTATGATATTCAGGAACAAGAGAGTGAAATTGAGTGGAAATGGTTGGCGTATGAAGGTTCTTAGGAGCATAGAGAAGCAAGGAGCGTGCAACGACCGTCCTGGGAACGCGTGAGAATGCCCTAGACATCAACATCTGTGAAAGATGAATCAGGTAGAGAATAGAGGGTTTAGGGTTTTAGGGGGTCCAATATTGGAAATAAAGAAAACACGAAATGGGGTTTTAGAGGATGAACGGGAAACAAAAAGTGTGCGTGGAGAGCAAGAAAGTTTAGATTTTATTTATTTATTTTTGTTCCTTGGAATTTTTTTTTCTTAAAAGAAACTCAATATGTATAATGTACGCTTCCTATGTGGGATGTGGAACCTTCTCGAGCACATTCATGAATGTGCTCAGCTTTCTATGTTTTGGGGGCTTATTCTTAACTTTTGAACTCTATGTTGAATTTTTCGAAAAGGTTTAAAGTACAAAAGAATTTTATTTTATATGGTTGAGGATAAAAGAAAATGAGAAATTTAAGCAACAAATCCATATAGAGTATGCAAAATGTCGTAAAGGATTGAGAATGTCTGATTGAGATAATGGAAAAAAGAAACATAAGAAGAGAAAGTGACAAAAGAAGAAATCCTTCTTCAAAGTGGTGCCCTTCTATTAACTTGAGGTTTTAGAATGTAGACTATATAAATTCTATTATAGTTGGTCATTTAGGAGATAAAATAATCTTTTAAGTGCGTGATAATGAGATAAAAGAAAGTTAAATAAGGTTCACATGTGAGTCATGTAAACAAAACACTTACCCTTGATGAGATAGATCAAAAAAATTCTAGGTGCCATGCATTTGTATGTTCCTGGAGTCATGTCCTAGCGAAGTGGAGTTTGGCACTATTCTTGACGAGGTCTCGATGTTATTATAACAATGATCTAAGGATATCAAGTGATAAGAGCCTTCACCCAATTCAAGTGTAAGGAAAGTAAAAAGAGCAAAAGCCTTCTGGAGAAAGGTGGAAGTTCCTCGTTGTTGACAGCGAGCCTTAATGGCATGTGTTCCCAGCCTTGCTATTATATGAATTGGGAAATTATTAAAATCAGTATCAAATATTGCCTTTTTCTTTTTCAAATATACCAGTTTGATGATTTAATTAGTAAAATAGTCTACGTGATGGATTAATAGAAAATAGATGAAGTCGACATCTTGAGGGTCCGACTCGGACCTCCCAAGGTGTCGACTTCACTATTCTAACTTCTTCAAAAGAAAGTAACCGAAAATGTAGGAACCCATGGCAGCATGCATGATAGCAGGAAAATGAAGTGCTTTGTTGGCATGTAGCAGAGCAAAGAAATGATGGAACTCGTGAACAAGCATGCATGAAGGAAGTAGAAAAAGTATATACTAGCATGTAGAAGTAAGGAAATTATTGAAGCATGCAGTAGATAAATAATCGAGGTAGGTAAGTACGGGTATATTATTGTTCTTGAATAACAGTTTTAAATATTATACAATTTAGTCCTTTTAGTTTGGTGTATATAAATGCACAACCACTCTTCTCTAATTTTCTATCAAAAAATTTTCTTCTCTCATTTTATCCCAACATCCTAATTTTCTTCTCCCTTTTTCTCCCAACATATTTTTTTTCTCTCCCACACGACATATTTGTAATAAATTCTCTACAAAGCCATCACTAACAAGTAAGTTATTTTTTCAAAAAAATTTAGTTGAAAAATGTGAAATTTAGAGTTTAGTTAAATGTTTATTATTATATTTGATATTTTTGTTATTTTAGATGTTAGATCTTACTAAATTGTACATTTTAATATATTGTTTGCTTAAAGGTTGATTTATTAATAATTATCATTGTTAAATTTATTTAAAATTTAATTTTATTGTTTCTAAAAAGATCCTCCTCTATCCTTCTACAATGTTGTCGAGCTTGACATACAACTCAACTCTTCCAATACCATTAGTCTCATGAACTGCAGTCATTGTTTGTAAATCATCATCATCTGCTACATGAATGGTTGAATATCTAACTGGATTGTCACATGTAATAAATTTATACCTCAACAACCCAATTGAATCTCCAATTTTTCAACTAATTTTGCGCCTCATCTCCACTAACTTGATGTCCTTTTTGAACATCATATAATCAGATTTTCAGACTCGAAGATTACATCAATATTCGTATGATGAATTCGATCATTATAGTTCACCACAGTATAAAACATCTCTTATTTTATAGCGGATTTGAAAGATAAAACCAAGAAAAAGCTAACAATGCTCAAAGGAATTATGAAGGTGAAAAAACTTGCTTCTCCCCTTAATCTGCTATGAATGTATCTGTATATGATATTCATCCTCCCCACCTTTGCCATTATTATATTTCTGTTTTACCTATTACTCAACAGGCATCCATCAATTCATGCAGAGATTTGTTTTATCATTGCACTCATCAAGCTTCCATCAGCTCATGCAGAGAAAATTTTAATCATCTCAACCATCAGGCTTCCTTTCAACTCATGTAGAGACTTGTTTTATCATTTTAGTCTTCCTTCTGCTCAATCAGAATCCTCTAGTGATGGGAGAAAAAAGGCAACAAATATTAATATGAAAATATTTTTGTATTTTCGTTTAATAAAATTTGAATAATATTAAAATATCTTTTGTTACACAATTATTATATTTAAAAACGATGTAAACAAAAATAGTGAAGATATAAAAATATTATATAAATACAAAATTATAGATCACCATACAACTATGTAAATTAACACATCTACATCTAAAATGTTGTTTCTTCCTTTCTTAGAAATGGATTTTCAATAAATTGGAGAGAGTATTGGAACTGAGATATCTGTTGTTGTTTGTTGATTAAAAAAAGAATTGAGTGAAGATTTGATGAATCAATTAGTATCGGGCCGCCATTAATTAAATTAACTAATCATAAGGATTCCTTAATGTCTTCAACAAATTTGGGATGTCATAACCCAACATTTCATCAACATCTTGTATCATTTTTGGCTTTAGCTTCTCAAATCTGTCAAAGCTGTAACCTCTTAGTACCTCCTTAAAATTTTCCACGTCTGGGAAATCCCCTGGAGGTAAGTGATAATCTCTTTGAACCTATATATATAAAACACATTCATACACATTTCAGCATATATCTATATACTAACTTAAAATTCTTGACCGAGTTTAATATTATAAGTTAATCAAGAATCATCTGACTCAGTGAAATTATATTCATAAGGATGTGCAATTTTTAAAAAATATATATATCTTGTTAACCATTCATTTTTTTTTGTCAAATTGTGGTTTTGGTTCCTCTACTATGCTCAAATTTGGGATTCAATTCCTGTATTTTGATTTGGTCTCTCTACTTTTATAACCCTTATTATTTAGTTTAAATAATTAACATTTTAATTATTTATGTGATTTTTTAAAAAAAAGATACCCCTTTTAATGCAAAAAATTAATGTCAATATATATGATGAGTTAGAAGAGGTATTTTTCAAAAAACTAAACCAAGATAGTATTTTAACAAGAGTAATTAATTGTGTTAATTATTTGGACTAACAAATGAGATTATAAAATTAGAGAGACCAAATTATGTGAAATTAAAGTACAAGAGTAAATTCCAAAATTGAGCATAGTATAGGGACCAAAACCATAATTTAACCTATTTTTTAACTGTAAAAATAATCCATTTTTGTATATTTTTAATATTCTACCCGAGTGTGTGATTTCTAATATATATATATACACATATATGCAACTCAAGCAGACGTGAGAGAGAGAAGATACTTTTACAAATTCTTCTTCCAAATTATCAGTAAGTCTCTGTTGAGTCTTAGCTTTCCCTATAAAAGTAGGCATTTCCTTCTTAAGATGACCAACGATATAAGCATGTATCTTGGCAGCTCTAGCACGTTTCACAAACTCATTTATCTGCAAGTAATTAAGTCCATGTAATAACATTCAACCCTTTTCGTCAATACATGCTAAATAATTCTTTTGTTTTCCCAAGCAAGAATATTTTTATATATATATAGTAAAGATGAACTTACTCGACGATCACAAGCCTTCTTTGGGATGTCTTTCAAGTCAGTAAGAAGGTCTTCTTGTTCTTTCTCGAACAGTGCTTTCCCTATCGGACCTGTGAAACCTTCATTTACAGGCTTCTCATTGAATGATCTGCCATCAAAATGCAAGACAAAATTCACCTTAGTTTCATATGAAACAGGGAATCAATATATTCAGAATATGATGCAGCAAACATAATGAATGTTATCGTGATTAATCGCTGTAAATATAAAAGGAACTAAAATATCACAATAGTGACTGTTATATCACATCGTGACTATTATTTAAATCACTGGGTAGAAGAGAAAATTCATTTAATTCTTTAAGATGATAGAGAGAAAGAACTTACCCAATATATACACGCACAACCTCAGGAGTGTTAAGGACTTTCCCCAGTGACCACATTAAAGCTCCATAAATTCTCATTAACTATGATAAAAGGAAAATATTAGCAAATTAAAATCCTACCATCAAAATTGTCAACAAATTTGATGTTATCTGCGATAAGTTTTGATGGTGAATAGGATGATAACATCACATTATAATTGCCATTGTTGTCAACTAGACTCAGTATTAGCTCAAATGGATGAAACTGGGCAGATATACATATAGTGCTTACTTGTTGGGTATCAACTTGGTCGGCTTTGTTCAAAACGACACGAATCTTGTCGTCGTGACCACGCAAAGAATAAATAACACGCTTGAATTCATCACTTATATCTAGCTTGTGAGGATCAAACAGAAGAAGAATAAGATCACATTTTGCAGCAAACCATGCTGTTACACCGGTAAAATCATAGGCTCTTTGTGTTCTTTGTTTTTCTCCTGACAATACTCCTGGAGTATCTACAAATGTTATGTGCTCCAATAGCTTTCATGCATCAAAACCACAATATATTAGATTTGAGAGTTAATGATCAACAAAAGTAAATTAGCGTTTGAGAAATTAACTCACGGGATGTGGCATTTGAGAACACTCAAACTTTGACAAAAATGCAGTTCCAAAAGAGTTGAGACCAGTGAATGGCATGTCAGCATGAACGGCTATGGTATTTCCTGGCACACTTCTTTCATCAGTTCCAGACTGCAGAAATGGAAAAGGCAGTACATGAAACATGAGATTAGAACACAGTACTTGGACTTAGAGGTGATTGTTAAGAATGCATATCTGATATGAAAATCTTCGTTTTTTTAAGTTTATTTATATATTTGGAAGGTCTCTTGCGATTATGTTAAAATATGAATTGGACTCAAATATTGGATACAAATACTTTCAAGGAAAATAAAGACTGCAGGATAATAACATCAAGTGATTAATACAACAAGCTAACGAGTATGGACTAATCACACAGAAAATTGAGAATCAATTTCCATGATCAAAGTCAAATTGAGGAAGTTATGGGAACTATTCATACTACATCGATGATATTATCACAGAATAGAAATACTTAAGTACCATAACAACAACAAATCTGTCAGTCGTAGGTTCAGGTCCAATGTGAGCTCCTGCAAATGAAGGTAAACTAAATGAGAGGGGAAAAAATTGCTGGAAGTAGATTTTTTTATTTTTATTGTATTCGTGTATTTTCATATTTATAATTATATTTTCTGTCATGTTTTAATTATTTTTTATACTACATTCTTATCGTGTGACGAGGATCACTTGCCTGGATAACTGCATTTAAGCATGTGTTTAATGAAGGTTGTTTTCCCAGTGGAATACTGACCCAACAGCATAACCATTGGCTTGGCATCAAAATCACTGTTCGTCTGCAATAAACCAAAATCAAAAGCAGCTTTTAAATAAAACTTCAGCACATATCTAAAGATATAATTAAATCATATGATATTCAAACTCGAGCAACTGTTAAATAAGGAATATATTCAATCCTTTTTAAAATTTTATATATTTGAAAAATTATTTCTCAGGTTTATGTCTAAACGTATCCGAATACATGTGTTTATGTACGAGTATTAAGAAAAAGAGGCATGATCATGTCAGATTAAAACCGAATTTAAGAGAAAAGTACATCTACCACTCACCAACAATGGGGATACAAAATCATTAAAACAATATGTAACTTCTAATGGCTTCAACTTTCGAGTGTACAATTTCTTTAAGCCATCTTGGATTGAAGTCACATTGGACAAGTACCTCTGTTATATACAGAAAAAGAAAATTAGTTAATCATATGCTATGAATGCAGATCATAAATAAAAACACAATTAAAAAGGAATGGAAAATATTAGCATCATTAAATCACAATGTACATATTACATTCAGTGGTTGATTGTGAAGAACCTATAATTAATAATATATGAAACTCGTCGAAGGAAGATCCTAACCTTAGACTCGAGAGGGTCTTAAACCTTTACAACTTGAAATAAAATTAAGAATATTACTAAAATAATATTATTTATCTTCGTTTCATCTTCGGTGCTTTTAACTTGTCTTGCTCACAAAGAAATCCTTAACAGTACAATAGTATAACTAAGACTTAAAGATAGTAATGAATAGTAAAAAAAGGATATAACACTCTTTCAATCCGTTCTAGATTCTGGATGAATTAAAAGATAAACTTTTAATACCCATATATATTTATATATCGTATATTAGATAAATTAAACTAATTCAAATTCAAATGTTTTTAAATTTATATTCGAAAGTAAAATAAATAAATCAAATAAGCATTTGATATAAATAAAGAAATTACTTATAGCCACTATGCTAAGACGACATAAAAGCAGGTGAAAGCAAAATGTACTAGAAGCAAAACAATTTCAATAAACAATGACAAATTAACCTTTGATGGTTTTGACGAAAACCATTGAGTTGTAATTGATGCTTGTCTTGGAGAATTACCTGCATTGTTCCTCAAACAGTGAATATATATCGGGAAAAAAAACAGAGTAAAATAACCACCAAAGGTTACAAAATCAGGGATTTAAATTGTATTTTCAATTGCATTTATCGTAGTTGCGTATGTAAAAAAATGTTATTACAATCGATTATGATAAATATCATGTGAGAGTAGAAGCCAGAAATTATAATTGTAACATCGCATTGTAATTGTTATTTAAATCCCTTGAATTATAACGAGAGATCCATACCATTGCTATCAGGTTTACTTGAATTAGAAGGATCTTTCTTCTTCTGCATAAATCAAGCAAAATAGTAAAGATTTCATGATTGTGAAGCATATGAAACATAGAAAAGTAAAAGAAAGCATCTTACCTGAATTAATTCATCCAAACCCTCCATTTTAGGAGGTTTGACATTCTCAAAGTCCACTGTAGTATACCAGCATTTCTTAAAATCAGAAATAAATAAATATTTCAAAGCATTTCTCAAAGTCTACTGCAATAAACATGAAAAGTTAAATCATCATACCATCACCCTTCAAGATTTCATGTGATAGTTCATTGCCATCTTGTACAAGCGAAACCAGCTAAAACGTTACAGGTAATAACAGGTCAGATTTGAAGAAAGCAACCATTATAGAATCTATACGTTACTGAGACTCTTTTATCTTCTTTAAAGCATTTCCTGCGTCTAATACATACTCGAACATGAGAATGGCAAGATGATTAAACATATTTGATATATTATATCAAACACATGCTTGTATTTCACATTCACTTCGAGTAGGTATAATCAGATTCCAAACGAAATTACAACTTCTAACCTGCATAGCAATGACAAATTCTTTGAAACCAAGATATCCCTGCCTCTTAGAATCCGCAATCGCCCACACCTTTAAGGAATCAACAAATACAAAATAAACAAATGAAGAAAATATGTATCGAAAAACTGAAGTTTCAATTAAAATTAAGAAAAATCAATAACCTGCTTGAGCTCTTGTCGCGATAAATTTGACATAGAAAGAAAATTTATTGCATTATTTCCAGTAACGCGGCCATCATTGTCTACCAAAAAAAAAACAAATAAATTAAAAGCGACTAATATTTTTTGAGGAAAAAAAAGTTAAAAAATTACCTGAATCAGCTACGTCAAACCATTCTTTATAAATTTTCTGGTGTTCTTTGGAACATGAACCGATCCGAGGGGCTCCGATCTCCATTTTCCAATGAGAAAAATTGTGTGAATCAAATAAAACCAGAGATCGGAGCCTGTCCTCTCCTGGATAATGAACACTTGACTTGAGGATGAACAATGGCGGAATGAATGTAGAGAAAATTTAGGCAAGGAAGAAAAGAGAGACGAGAGAAAATTTTGGAGCTATGTTTTGGGATTTTTAAAACTTAAAACTTGAAATTAAATCCTTCGCCATGGATACAATGTGTTTACCGGTCTTTTAACTGAATTTGCCAGCGGGAATCTCCTCTTACTAACGGCCATTCATGGGCTTATTTATAGCTGATACATATAAAAAAAGGCTATTTTTAGGCCCGTTGGACTAAACATAACATAACGAAGACGGGTTCGGTTTTCTTTTTATTATTTTTCAATCTATATTATTATATTTTTTACGGGACACCCGTTTGATCGCTCGATCGATTTCTCTTAAAAAAAGTTTTGAGTTCAAGTCTTGTACATGGAGATCAGTACTGAAAGAGTTTTATCTTTTATTTAGAGGTTTGACCTAATTAGACTCTAGATTTAACTTGGACTCAATGTGACTATCAAATATCAAAAGTTCTTGAATTGAAACCTATAATCATTTTTAATAATTATTTGCAAGTATGCTTCTTTTTTTTTATAAAATTAATGAATGATTCTACAGATATGAATAATAATGACCAATGTATTGAAATATATCTTTTTCCTCAAGGGATCAAGATCGGTTCTACAAACATGAATGGTAATGATCAGTGTATGGAAATATATTATTGTCCTCGAGAGAACAAAATCAATTTCGAGATTTTATGTTTAATTTATAAAGAGTTTCTCAAGTCACGTTACTAATGCAAGTATTGTCAAATTATGCTCCCAATGAGGTATTACTCATTTTGGAGATGAAGATCATCATCATAATTTTGGCCTTTAAGAAAAGACAATTCATGCAAAGAATGCGGCCTTTACTAAGTCTAGTACTTAATCAATCAACGTTTGATCAGTTTCCCCTCTCAACATTAGTCTCGAGTGTGGACCGTGGTGTTTCTCGTTGGTTAGATAAATCTAGATCAAATTTTCGGGCAATTTACCAATAAAAGCCCTTTTTTTCAAAAATTATCGAAATGGGCCTATTTTTTAATTATTTACCGGAATGGTCCTTTTTTCGGGAAATCGCGTCTACGTCAGCGCGATGTTAGGGTACGCATCAAGAAATCGCGTCCACGTCAGCGCGAGATGCTGACGTGGACGCGATTTCGGCCCGCGCGTGAACAGTACCCAACGGTCAAAAAAATAAAATACCGGGCCCATTTCGATAAATTTTAAAAAATATAGGGCTTTTTTGGTATTTTGAAAAAATAAATTTAGATCAATCTAGATCAAATTTTCGGGCAATTTACCAATAAAAGCCCTTTTTTTCAAAAATTATCGAAATGGGCCTATTTTTTAATTATTTACCGGAATGGTCCTTTTTTCGGGAAATCGCGTCTACGTCAGCGCGATGTTAGGGTACGCATCAAGAAATCGCGTCCACGTCAGCGCGAGATGCTGACGTGGACGCGATTTCGGCCCGCGCGTGAACAGTACCCAACGGTCAAAAAAATAAAATACCGGGCCCATTTCGATAAATTTTAAAAAATATAGGGCTTTTTTGGTATTTTGAAAAAATAAATTTTGAATCTTTTTGTACTTGTATTTATTTTTTTAATCAATTAACTCTTCAATATTACATCAATAGCAACAAGTACAAAAAAGATTCAAAATTGTTACCAACAAGATTTGAACCAAGGTACTAAGGGAAAAGAGCAAGCTTCTTAACCAATTAAGCTAAATTAATTAATTGATATATTATAGAAATACTGTTATTATCTTAATTATATTACTTACGTTCTAACGATTTATTGGACCTATTCCATACACGTGTCAAATCAAAAAAAATAATACAACAATTCTGTAAAAAAATTCGGTGTTTACTTCAAATAAATAAGGAAAATAATGATTTGAATGTTTCAAAATTCAATTTTAAACCGAAAAAATCGAAATTTAGGGGCAAAAAGGATCTTTTTCGACGAAAACTGCGACAAACCGGTTTGTCAGCACGTAGATCTCGAAAAGTTATTCGAAATAAAAAAAATCGTCTCAATCGGACAACCGAGCCAAAAGTTATGGCCTTTCAAAGTTTTCCAAGCTAAAAAACATAAACGGTTCATCCACGTCAGCAAATCGCGTCCTCGTTGGCGCGATTTGTGTCCACGTAAGCAAAGCGCGCTGCCGTGGACGTGATGTTCTGACACGTCCCCTGACATCGCGCTGACGTGGACGCAATTTCGGGAAAAATGGCCCATTCCGATAAATAATAAAATATAGGGCCCATTTCGATAAATTTTAAAAAATCGGGCTTTTTTTGATAATTTGCCCCAAATTTTCATAAACAATATTCAAAAAAAATATGGCCTATAAGAAAGAAAGTGACCCTTATATATGGTCAAATGGTACAAAAGGAACTTTCTCAAGACCAAATCAGCTGGTTATGATGAAATCACCCATTTGGTATAACTATTATTGTCCTAAATCATCTCATATTCTTATCTGAATTTTGTTCTTTGAATTATTGCAAAAAGAAGGAACAAAAAAATGCCATTCATCCTACTTCACTAAGGTTAGAGTGATAGAATAGCACCCTAATCCTTCTTCAATCACAAGATTTTCTTCTTTTTTTCAAACCAGTTGAGAATGTCAATTTTTTTATATATTTTTAAAATATTTTTCAAAATATATTTAAAAATGTATAAACATGAATATTTAAAAAAAAATTTGAATAACATAAGAATAAGGCCAAATGGTAGTGCAGGCCATTTAGACAACATTTTGAGGGCAAGTGGAGGAAATCCCTGCACTGATAAGTGTGAATAAATTATTAATAATAATTATTTTTTATTTGTTTTATTACTTGTGTTTTATCTCTTTTAATAATGTTGGAACTCACATTTAATGTTTTATTATTATACCCAACTATTTTTATTAATTATTAATAATTATTGAATGACTTTATACAATAAAATAGTACTTAAATTATATTAATTTTTCATATTGATACCTAAATTTTTTTTATCAAAACTAGTACCTAAACTATTAAACTATTACCCATTTTACTTGAAATGTTAGTTTCGTTAGAGAAAAAATTTTCAGTCAATTATAATTTGTCACGTAGATCTTTATTTATTTTACCCATGGTCTTATATTTTCTTCTCATCAAACAATTTTTACCAAATTTTTTTATGTTTTCTCATTAATCAAACACCCAAAAAATAATTGTTTACTTTCTCGTACAAAGTTTCCACCATTTATCATTTTCAAGCTTTAACTTCTTCTACAAGGAAGCCTGAAAATGATAAAATGGAGGAAGCTTTGTACAAGGAAGTATACAATTTTTTTTTTGGTGTTTAGTTGATAATAAAATGTAAAAAAATCTGGTAAAAATTATTTGATGAAAAGAAAATATAAGGAGATGATTAAAATAAATAGAAATCTATGTGACAAATTATGATTGGCCGAAATTTTTTTTTTAACGAGACTAACAGTTGAGGTAAAATAGATAAATATTTAATAGTTTATGTTTCAGTTCTGACAAAAAATTTAGGTACCAATTTGAAAAACTAATATAGTTTAAAAACTATTTTATTGTTTAAGCCTTATTGAATACAGTAAAACTTAAGAAAATAATATTATTAAAAATAAACATAAATTTCAAAAATATTAATTTTTTATGAGTTGAAAATATCTTAATTCCAAAAGTGTAAATAAGAAAAGAAATAAAAAACTTAGCATAAACATAGGTCATGAGCTATCTCATGCCTATCTATTTTATTGTTTTTCTTTATAGCCCACTGGATGGAAGGTCAGAGCAGCTGCAAAAGCCTCATTGGTTCTAATGTCAAAAAACAGTCTTTTCCAAATTCCAATTTAAATACAGAAAAAGTGGATGAACCATCCAAAAGTGGTCAAATTGCAAATGCAATGGATATGAGATATATATTACAATTGCCAAATATCCTTGAAAATCATCCTATCCTAATTCTCAAGTTGCCACTATCAATCAAGCCTACAACAGAAACCCAAACCATATATCTATATATATTTATTTAATAAATTAATAGAGTATTAATTATAATAATATATATTTAATATTTTTTATCAAAATAATATTAGTTTATATTTATTTATCAAAATGATGTTTTGAATAGTAAATAAAAATTGGGTAAACTCCAAAAATAGTCACTTTTGTTTACATCAGATTACATTTTAGTCACTTATATTATCGTTTTGTTACGAAGTGGTCACACTACCGTTAAAATCCGTTACCTCCCTAACGGAAGTCCTACATGGCAATCCAAATGGGTTTTAAATGCCAACTTGGATGTCTAGTTGTTGGGATGAACATAGGTTTTTAATTAAATAAAATTCAATTTGGACTGTCACGTAAGACATTCAAGTTGACAATTAAAACCCAGTTGGACTGCCATGTAAGACTGCCGTTAGGGAGGTAATAGAGCTTAACAATAGAGTGATCACTTCGTAACAAAACGATAACGTAAGTGACTAAAACGTAACATTTCAAACATAAGTAATTAAAATGTAATTTGAGACAAACAAAAGTGACTATTTTTATAGTTTACCCATAAAAATTTTAGTTTTATCAAAGCCCAAATCAGTATATGTCTTGTCCATGGAAGGTGAGAAGATCTCGAGGAGGCCAAATCGGCACCATCAAGCTTAGGTTAGCGCACCCTCCCTTTTTACTATGGAAAATTTCTTATTTCTCCCTTTGTGAAGTCTTTGTTTTCGTATAAAGTTTTTGTCTCGGTAATTTAAACGTGGGAAAATTTTTTTTTGTACTAATGAATTGATATTCAGATCATTCTATTTTGGATCCCTTTCTCAATCAAAGCATCGGATTTCTAAATTTTCATAAGAACTCTCCAAAATTCCTTTCAGGGCCTGTGGAATTATTTTTATAGATTCTATTATTTTACTGATTCAGACTAAATAATAAACTAATAAATTTCTTTCTGGAAAAAGATAATCCCATATTATTTTGATAAAAATATTAAATATATGTTATTTTTAAAATTTTCTCTAAAATTATATTATCAATATGAATTTGATTAAATATTAAAAAAAATTAATTATACTTATTTTTAAAAGTTTTTAATAGGCTATTAATGTGATTCATTTTTAGTGTGTTGTTGTCGTCTTCTCCTTACTTCGGCTTGGGAGATAAATTGACCAATCAAAACTATATTATGTTAGCCAACACAATCAAAGTTGAATTATAATTCTTTTTGATATTATACATGTCTGTTTTATGGTATATATTTAAGGGTTTATGACTGCTCCTCTAATATTATCTCTAAAGTTTGAACCTACGTTCTTCCTTTTAGAATACAATATGTTTTATTATTACATCCAACCAATCGTTGATATTAAAAACTTTAGAAAAAAAAATTCCCAGTAAAGATTTTTTTTTCATAAATTCTAAATTGGTACATTAAATTGATTCACAACTAAGGAATGAAAAAAAAAAAAGCTCTCTTCCATCTTGTGATTGAATTAATTGCACAAATAAAATCGTCTTTCTTCAGCCAAAATCCTATATGCCGTATTATGATTTTTTTCCCCTCTTTCTTCAATATTCATCTTCCAACACTTTATAGTGATTGAATGAAGAAATAATTACTCTCTTAAGAAAACAAAACACCCCAACTCAGCACAAAATAAAATATTGCTACTGACTAGATTTTTCTCATTTTTTTAGATTTTATATATATAAAATTAAGTAGATGTGTTTTTGAAGATTATTTTCTGGCATATTGGGATAGATTAACTCTACAAAAGAAATTAATTTTAAAATTTTAAATACACAACTACATGCCTTCAAATTTGAAGATCAATAATCACGAATTTTAAAAACAAATTCATATATAGTAAAATAAACACATTAATTTTACAAGAAAAAACATATTTATCTATTTTATTCTTCTTCTGAACATTAATTTTAAATAACATAAATACAAGATACTAGTGTTGTTGGAATCGATCCGGATCGACCTGGCATATTAATCCAAATGACCTGCTCAAAATCTGGAAATTAGGGTTTTAACTTTTTAATCCGTTTTGTAGAGAAAACTATGTTCAAGAAAAGGTTGAATAAACTCAATACTTGATATGTATAACATCACAAACCCTAAATCATAAATTCATAATAACCATAATTCTAACAACAAAGTTCATCATTATGTGATAAAAATCAAAGCCAGGTTTCATACAAATACGAATTAGTACCAGTTTCATCAATCATGTCTTGTGTTCTTTTTTTTTCTTTCTTTTTCTTTTTCCTTTTTTAAGAAAAAAAAAAGGGAAAATTAATAATTTATCATCATCATCATCGTGATCAAAGACATAAAGCAGTACAGTGGAGATCATCAGCGTCATCCAACGGTGGAAAATTGAGATCAAAAGGCAACATTCTCCGACGTGAAGATGATGCGATAACCCCATCATCAACGACCGACGACGACGAATCGCAGTCGCTGTGACAATCCTCCGGCGCCAAAGGCGGAGTCCTCGGACGATACTTCCTGGTCGAAACCGCCGCGAAATCCGTCGACTTCTGTGGCGGTAGTTGAGCCGGTCTCGGCCCACTAAAAGATTCCACCGTGCTACTCATGCTACTCCTCGTCGGTCTTTGCGGGTTCACTTCCGGGTCTTCAAAATCACCCATCGGATATAACCGGCGGCCGTCGTCGCCGAAAGCTGGGATATTAGAGGAATTTACGGGAAAATTTGTTTTCGCTTTGGGTCCACGGAGTTGCCTCGCGGCCGCATCGTAGGCTCGAGCGGCGTCTTCCGCCGAATCGAAAGTGCCTAGCCAAACTCGAGTCTTTTTCACTGGGTCTCTAATCTCGGCCGCGAATCTTCCCCACGGCCTTTTCCTAACCCCTCTGTATCTTGGTTCTTTTAAAGATCCGTTGTTTTCTACAGCCGGTTTCTCAGCTACGGCGGCGGCAACTCGGCCCCTCCTCATCGGAAAACAATCAAAACTTTAGATTCACACAAATTCCTTAAAAGGGTCAATGCGAATCGAAGAACTCAGATGAACAGATTACAAATTAAAAGAAAAAAAAATCGAAGCAACCCGAACAAATCATCCCACAAAAATCTAATCTATAATCGAAATTTAAAAGACAAAAAAGATTGAGGGAGAAGGCAGCAAGATCAAGAAAGCAAATAAAGGGAATGGGAAAGAAAGAAAAGGGAGAGAATTGTGGCGGGAGGAAGAAGATAGGTGCGATTGGGAAGTGGATGGCACCACCAAGAGGAGGGAGTTCACACAATAAACTGATATTGATTTTTTATTTGCGAGAGAGTTGGTGTTCGATTTTATTTTATTTTCCAAAGGTCTAACTGTGGTTTTAGTCCTTCTACCATACTAAAATTTGAAATTTATTTCTTTTATTCTAGTTTAACCTAATATTATTATCTCTTTACCATTGTAATAATACGAGAAAAATACTTATTTCTTACGTATTTATTACAATAGTTAAGCCTAAAATAAAAAAGAGAGTACAAATTTATACTTGAAATTAGAAAGATTAGTAAAATCTTTCGTAAAAAATAAGGCTTCTCCAAAATAAGCGAAAAGTTTTCCGTTTCTTTGCTAATAAGTCGTGGGAGTGATTAAATATTACTGATCAAATTAGCTTATTTCTAACTCGTATATTAAACATGTATAAAAAATAATACTCCTACCAAACATAGCATCAAAGTGACGTTAATGCCTCTACTAATTATGATTTTTCTATAACCATAGGCGTCCCCGACAATTTTATGGTCTAAGCTTAATCTGTTCAAGCCAAGTGATATTTAATTAAAGTCTTCCCAACAATGATAACTTTAGCATTCAAATGCTCAAGGAATAGGTCTACTGCCACTTCTTCCTATCACTAATCATATTAAAAATCGAGATCTAATCATTTTACTTTAATTTGACATATTCTTTAATGTTATTAGTATGTCGAAATTGATAATATCATTAATTGATGTTGTTAAAGTGGCGAAATAATTTATTTGTAATAATTTAGTAACACAATTAAGATTGCCTGAAATTTCAGGTAATAATAAATTTACATTTTAAATATATTATCAACTTGGAGTTAGTAGTAATATTACAAATGTAGAGGACCAAAAATTAAAATAAAATAATTAAATCTCTTGTTTTTTAGCATAGTAATTTCTATATTTCTTTTCTCTCTTTTGTTGAAATAGTTTTTTCTTTCCCCTACTTTTCTCGATTTGTCTACAATTCTCTTGTCCCCACAATACTTACTCGGCCTTACATCTGTCCACGTATGTCCGTTTCAATTCGTTTAAAATTTATTATTTATTCAAATAATTAATATTATATGAAAA
The DNA here is from genome assembly GCF_007990345.1 of Gossypium hirsutum. Taxonomy (NCBI): domain Eukaryota; kingdom Viridiplantae; phylum Streptophyta; class Magnoliopsida; order Malvales; family Malvaceae; genus Gossypium; species Gossypium hirsutum. The sequence goes on from NC_053447.1 coordinate 63,077,784, forward strand.
TTATTAATTTAAAATATAGATGTTAATTCAAAAATAATATAAATAAATAATAAAATGTATGGCTCTTAACTAATTAATTATAATAACAAATGAAATATGTACAATATTAAATTTTAAAAAAAATTTAAATTGTGTAAAACAAAATTTAAATATATATAAATACATCAGATAAACAATAATAGATGCACTATAATTATTTATCATAGATTTAATAAATTATGCATATTAAAATAAAATGGTATAAAATAAATTAAATAAAGCTTTGATTGGAACTTTGTGTGTTGGCCTGATGGCTAGGGTGTTCACTGCTTTAGGTGTGGCCTGAGCTCGAGTTGCATTGCTGTTTTAGGGTTTTACCCTCCTCTTGTAATTTACCAAAAAGAAATAAAGTTTTGATTGAGTGACAAATTTAAGGTTTTAACAATCCAATTAATGCGTGTTCAAACTCACCATATACTTATTTTAATTACCGAAAGATATTTTCGTAATTTTTAACCGAGTTGGTGACCTGTTTGAGGGTGACACCAACTAAATAAAATACTTAATAAATATTATAAATATATATATATATTAATTATAAAAATCTTCTAAATAATAAAATAAAAAATTCAAATTCTACTCAACATTTGAGTAAATCTAGATTATAACACACTCATATTAATATGAAAATTAAAAGTGACTTTAGTTAAAATGGTAAAGTTGAGACAATAAAAATAATGATGTTCGGGTTCGAATATTATCATGCATATATACACTTTTTTAATTTTTATATAAAATACAAAAATACATTCAAAATAATATTTATTAATTTATAAAATAATAAGTTTTTAATAATTTTACAATTGAATTCAGCCTCGATTTAATAGGTGACACCTATTGAATCAAACTATCAAATAATAGTATCACATGAAAATCCATTCGAACATACAACTTTCAAGAATCTAATAGTATGGGTACCAACTAAATTAAAACTCAATCAATAATTATATATTGAAACCTATTACAGATTTTGAATCTCTAAATTATGATATTGCAAAAAATCTACAAAGGGGAAAAAATTAAATTGCTTGTTATTAACTATTACTATTTTAAAGATATTTTTCTTAAAAAGGGGAGAGAAAAAAAAACTTAATGTGAAAGAAAAGGTGCAAAAATTTAATTTTTTTGTAAAAATAAAAGATAATATTGGATAAAGAAAATAATGGAAAAATAACTTATAGCCATGATTATTAGTAATAAGTTGCTTAAAGTTGTGCAAGTATTCCACATTTTGCTTCTTTAAGCAACCTACCACCACAATTAGAATTTAAAATTAGGTATTATCCACAAGTTTTCAAAATTATAATTATTAATTTATGTTTTTTTTTCTTCTCCATAATGTGTATATTTGATTCTTGTTGTTTTCGATTTTAAAAAATAACCATGTAGGTTACTATATTTAAAATTTTAATATTTTAGTCAATATTTTTATTAAAAAAACAGTAATTCAACTATTTTTGAAAAACTAAGGATAGAATTTGATTGTTTTAAAAAAAATTAAAAACCAAATTTAACTCCCAACAAAATAAGCGCCAAATTAACAAAAAAAAATGTACATATTAAATCTAAATTTCTTATGTTAGAGTTTGTGTGACCCGAATCCTATCACTTGTTAAAAAAATAAATACAGTGACATTGGTTAAAATAAGATTTTTTAACTTTTAAATAGATGTAGTTGAAACTCCTCTTGTATCATTCAGCTTTCAACATTAGTGAATTTTTTCTCCTCTACCCATGATTTTTTTAAAGGGTTTTCACAGTAAAATCTGTGTATTTTATTTTTCCTTTTCTTATTGCTTTATGAACCTTCTATTGCCATTATCGGCGTCTATTATAATATTTATTATGCTTATAATAAAATAGTACTCAAATTTAGTATCTCTAATTAATCACGTTTTACCTTTGCTACTTGTGATAAAGCAGACAATCCACAAGTAAATTATTTAACTTTTTGAATTCATTTTTAATGTTGATAATGATTTAAAAACTTTTGTATGTGTTTTTATTTTATTTTTTAATTACAAAAAATGGTGGAAAAAAATAGAAAACAAAGAGAAAAGAAGCATTAAGCAACTTGGATGCACCATACAATTTTCTTATTTAAAAGTCTCATATATTCTTTTTCAAAATTATTAAAAAAAAAGGGTAGGAAATGGACTAAGTGTTTGTTGGAATTGCAGCCAAAAATGTGAATATGATCTTTTTCTTATCGTCCACAATGAGATATTATTCTAATAAATTGAACAAGTCTTTGCTCTATTTGTAAAATTAAATTTTACTTACATTTTGATTTTTAGAAATTCAGTAATTCTATTTTTTTAGATTTTAGAATCAAAGTCCGACTGTTAATATTTTTTTAAAATTTTGTTGGTGTAACATTTTTAAATAAAAAAAACATTTGCGTAGTAATGAAATTGAATTTAGATTTGAAATATGACAAATAGAAGGACTAAATTTTTAAAAATAAAAATATAGATATTAAATCTAAAATTTATAAAAAGATAAAAGGCTTGTAATATATTTTGACCAATTGAAGCTATAAGTTAAAAACTCAATTATTTAAAACACATCATTGTGTTATATAATTATAAATTAGTTGTCATTGAAAAGGGTTACTCTCTTATTTAGTATATATATTATTTATACTAGATTATAACATGTTGATAATGTGAGTAAAAAATAAAATTATATAATAAATATATTTATACAAAAATTGATTAAAATTACAAATAACACTTTGGCTGAATGGTAAATTATAATGTTAAATACTATAAAGGTCGAGGGTAGTATAGTTTTTTTTATTAAAAAATTACATAGAAAAATACATGTTATTGAGATTTCATTGTATTTGTAACGTCCTTAAACCCCCTGAATCTTGAACAAGGTTAGTTCAGGAATATATATATATATGAGTTAGAATTTTCGAAGTAAATAAAATAATAATTAACAGTTTTAGTAGAGAAGGCAGATGGATACTAGATGGAATTGAAGAGACTCGTGTGTTAAGAAAAATAAATTCGGGGTATAGACTAAATTGTAAAAGAGTGAAAATTTTTGGGGTAAAAGTGTAAAAGATAAAAGTATAAATGATTAAATTGAATTGAGTGGAAAAGGAGGAAGGACTAAAAGTGTAAATATACCAAGTGACTGTCATGAATTGTTGATGAAATTGAAGAGATTGATAAGAGACAAAATGGTCTTTTCTTAAATAGATTTTTAATGATTTTAATGGTTTAATTATTAAATTATTAGGATATTTTTTATGGAAAAGTGTAGAAAACTCATCCATCTTACGCCACCACCATTCATGAAAGGAAAAGTTTTTATTTTTTTTAATTTGGTCCCTTTCCACCATAATCATCAAATCCAAGTTAGAAACCATCAAATTTCCATAGAAATCCTAAGTGAAATAAAGAATACAACATCATAGCAAGGTGATTTTCAAGTGAGAGAAGATGTGTTTTCATGTTGGAGGAGAGAGAAAATTAAACTAAGGTTTGAAATCAAGAGAACAATGTTTTAAATATCAAAAGAACAAAGTTTGAAATCAAACTTTGGGGATATAGTTGGCATACTATAGGAACCTAAGCATTCCCGTGTTAATCGTGATATTCGAGATATTGCCCTTCGATGCTTCTTGTTCTGTTATGCATTTCAGTGCCTATATTTCTAGCACTTTTGTACTTCTTGTATTATGATATGTTCCATGTGTTCCAGTTATATCGTGAAATGACAAAGTAGTGAATAAAAGTATTAGCGAACTTTATAAATATTGAATAAATTTTTTTATTATTATGATAAATTCATGAAATATAATAGTAGTATTATTGTGGAATGAGCTAAGTAACGGTAAGGTTTGAATTCACGGGTACTTACTAAACTTTCATGAGCTTAATGCATTATTTTTCAACAGGCATGTGAAAGATTGGATTGAAGTTCTTGTTCGAAGTAGCAACCTCAACACATCTCAAGACACCATGAAGGCTAGGGAGAAAAGGGGTATGGAATAAATCTTATGGTATAAAGTATGACATGTACATAGGTATTACATTGTTTATGAGCTTTGATTATTGTTTGGAATATTCGTGGATAGCTTTGGTGTGGTTTGGAGGTGTTTGAAAACAAAATTTTTTGGCCCCCTATCCTAAGTCTTGAGACAAACGAAAATGTCTCAAGACATAAGAACTTTAAAGTTAAAAAGTTACAGTATCAAGGTCATGTCTCTAGAGATAAACCCCTTTATCTTGAGACATTCAGTTATTTGTGTCAAGATAGTATAACTTTGAAACTGATGTTCTACATTAACATGACATTTTCTCAAGACATTCAAGCCTTTTTTATTGAGACATGAACCTAGAATTGAAAATTTTTAGTTGAACCAAAAGAGACTTGAAACAAGTTTGATATGGAATTAAACTTTATTATTAGTCTAATTAAATTATAAAAGGGGTAATGTAACATTGATAAAAAGTCCAAATTATAAGTATTTGATATAGAAAAGAATGTTCAGTGCTAAATGTAACATTTCAATTGAAGTCACATTTGGCCTTTATTTTAACTTTTTTTTAAAAAATTTGTTACATAAATTTTTGCACCCACTTTGTGGGTATTCCATATATTATTTGAAGCGTTAATTGAATTGGTATCATCTATTAACAGAATTTTGATTCAGTTGAGAAATGACCAAAAATCCAATTCTTTTATAAAATAACAAACATTACTATTGGGGTATTTTTGTTATTTCACATATTTTATGTAAAATCTAAAAAAAATACACATAATAAGATTTGAACTTAAATTACTATGGTCAATATCTTAACTTTATCATTTCAACCAAAATTTCGTTTATTTTTTGTATAATTTTTTTTATAAATATATCTGTTATATAAAATTTTCCACCCACCTCGTAAGCATATCATAATCTAATTTTATTTAAACATATTAAAAACAATAAAAGTTTTTAATTATCATATTTAATAGAATAGAATATTCTCTTTTATTCAAAAAGTCATAATTTTGGGGTTAAAGACAAGTTTGTAGGTTTGGAAATTTTAAGGGTTAAAGTGCAATTTTGCCATCATATTATAGGTCAATATTGAAATTTGCCACTATATTTTGTTTTTTATTGATATTTGTATTATATTTTTAAAAGTATGAGCAAATTTGTCAACTTTTATGTGATTGAATTTTACTACTAAACTTTGAATTTTATTAAAAATTTCCACCAACTTTGATTATTTAATTAAAATTTACCACTCAGTATTAATTTTGATGATTTGAAAACATAATTTAAGAAGGACAATTATTTTAAATAATTTATTTTAATAATTAAATTAATTTAACTTATAAATATTAAAAATTAATAAATTAAATTAGAATGCCTATTTATTGAAATAAAAACTTAGAAAAAATAAAATAAAATTACATATATCATAAACGATCAATGACAAATAAAAATGTATTTTTAGTGGAAAAATTCAATAAAATAAATAAAACAACAAAAATTCAATAGAGTTAAACTAAATTGATAATTATTAATTAAGTTGGAATATTACATAAAATTTCACACAACAAAAACTAAATAAGATAAACTAAATACGAATATATAAATAAATCAAAATTTATATATCTATAATAGGAAGGCCCCTCACAATGGACACTTGTCCATTTTTTTTACATGAGAATATTCTGGCTAAATTTCAATTGTACTCTCTTTACTTTTTAGATTATAAGAATAATTAACTTTCAATTTGATCCTTATATTTTGTTCAAATTGGAGATTTAACCTATATATTTTAATTTTAACATAATTTGATACTTCATCTTTTACAATACTATTAGGTAGTCTAAATACTTTATTCTAATTAAAATGATGTTGCGAATCTTTTAAAAACGTTAGCACCATTAAAATTGTTTATTAAATTCAGGCTCGTTACAATATTAAAATACCATACTTTATGACATAAATAATAATAATAATATAAAATGAATATTTGTCAACTTAATTAAATGTAGTTTACCTGCTTAAATTAACTTGATTAATTATTGTTAAATAACTTTAAAAAATATTTAAAAAAAGTATAGGTATAACTACCGTTCATCATGGCTCATCATTAGTGCTACTGTCCATCTGTCTCATATCTATCAAATGTTTGAATTAAAATTTGACCTAAACTTTTTATTTTTATTTAATTATTATTATTATTTTGGATTTTGTGACAATTGGAGATTATACCCAAAACCCATTCTAAAAAGGCAAGGGCTTTGAGGACTTATAATTAGGGATTATAATAATTAATCTTTTTATGACAAAGGTGTTCCATGCTTAATTTTTTTTGAATAATTTTGTGATTCATTCTTTTTAATTTACTTATAAAATAATTCTCACAAAATAAAACTTTATGTTTAAAGTTCATGAAGAAAAAAAAAGGTAAGATTAGTTTTATAATAATTAACCAATGGTAGTTTTTTTTTTAAAATAAGGGGATAATACGTTTTAGCGCATTCATATCTACATCTTCCTACATTGATAATAATGTTGACACTAATCGAACTTATAAATATATTGTATTTTTTTAAAATTTTATTTTATTTTCTTGAATTTACAAGAAGAAAAGAGTGTTTTTAGAAAAAAAAAAAAGAAAAGAAAAGAAGTAAAACACAAAACATAAAAGTATTTATAAATGAAAAAAAAATTGAGAGGAAAAACTAGAAAAGTTTCATTTTTTTTTAATTTAACCGACAGTAGCCGATTTCCCATTGAGTTCTAACCGGTTAAGGACCCGTCTCTTGTTCGCGTATAGGCTAACGACAACTATGTTTTCATTTTTGACGCGTCAATATATGACTAACTGATACGTGTCTATAATTATTTCGCGTTAATAACATTGGGACGTCCTCAAACTATCACTAAAACTCTAAATTAATTTTTAAAATTAAAAATATTTTAATTGAGCCTTTAAAGTATTTATATCATATCCAATGATGCCAGAATTATATCAAATAGAATCGAGAATCAGTGATTTGACTGGTTTAACTAGTGGCATAAAATTAGATATAGATCAAATCGCTTTTGAACCTATAAAAAATTGAAAATTAGGACAAAAATTTGATGATTAAATCAGTTTATGAAAATTTTAACATTTTTTTAAAAATTTTTATGGATTTTTAATTATTCATTTAACTATTATTGAACTGGTGGTCGAACTTGTTGAACTGAGAATCAGTAGTCTGGCCGGTTCGACCACCTATTCATTTTTTAAAACAGTATTGCCAAAACTTAGTCTTGATTAATTCTTGAAAACAAACGTTAATCCGTGTATAAATGTCATTTGAAGGACCTGTTTTAGGTATGCCAAATCAGATTTGAACGAGAAGGACGTCGCTCAGTCTCCCAGTGAAAGGTGTGTGTTCTTTTACAAGCAAATTGGGATAAAATCGTGCCTAGGATAGGGCCACACAGGTGTGTGGACCACACAACCATGTGCCATGAAAACCCTAGTGTTGTTCGTGAAACACATGGCCTGACCACACGGTTGTGTCTCCCCTGTAGCTTAATTTTGCAATTTTCACACGGGCTCAGTCACACGGCTGTGTGTCTCTTATTTTTTAGATTTTATAATTTTTGTCCCTTACTTTATAAATTTTATAATTTTATTCAGAATTTTATGATTTGTTCTGTTTAGTCCTGAATGGTTTCTGAACTATTTTTAGTGTTTTATTTTATTCAATTAAACCCCTAATAATATGAATAGTACTAGAATCCATGATCTAATTGACTAAACTAATGTTATGTGAATATTTGCATGAAATACACATGTTTATTGTATCTGTATTTGTGATTATGCCTACAACATGCCTTATGTTACTGATAAACTAAACACTTAATAAGCATGACTTTTGGCTACCGAGTTGATCTGTTATAAGCATATTATTTGCTACTGTATTGAACTGTTATAAGCATACTGATCGTTACCGTTTGTTCTGTTAAAAGCATGATTACATGTTACCGTATTGATTTGTTTGAGCTTGCCATATTGAATTGCATGGAGTGGGACAATGTGAACGGGGGAAGTTGAGCAGTTTATCTGCACCATTGAGTGGTTTATCCACATTGTTTAAGAAGCTTTTATTTGCACCGTTTGAGTGGTTTAACCACACCATATTAGCAACTTCAATTTGCAAACATGTTGTGCATCCACAACCTTTTGGCAGCTTGTTGCAAAAACTTTTCAATAAAAAAACCCTAGTGGTTCATCCACCCTTTTTATTACTAGTGGTTTATCCACAACGAGTGATTTTATCCACAACATGGTGTAAAGGTAGATGAGTTCTGGGGAACTCCTACTCTGGTGTGTAGCGGTGGGATAGGAACCTTTTTAATAAATTGAAATTACATTGCATTTGTAAGCATTTGCATTGCTGTGAATACAAAGATATTATGATAATGAGTTAATTTGAAATACTGAAATTTTGAGTTGCTATTCAAATTGTGTTTATCCTTTGAAGTTGATATTCTGTATGTTTTGTCTACAGTTTGCATCGATTTTCTGGTGACAGAATTCACACTGAGCTTCATAGCTCACTCCCCTTTTTATTTCCATCTTTACAGATAACTCACTAGGTTAGGACGTGGAATATGAAGGTCTCGACTCAAATTGACCGTACTACCATAAAAATATTTTAAAATTACTATTTGATATTTTTATTATCCAGAGACTATCGTTTATTTTGAACCGTGACATGAGACTTAGGTTGGTTTTAATTAGCATGCATGTCTTTTAAATTGTTTTTTTTAAATGTTGAATTATGAATTACAATCAAATATGCATGAAATATAAATTTAATTAAAACTGAGTTAAAAATCACTTTTCACTGCAAGGTTATAAATAAAAAATTTCTATTAAATAAACTAGAAATTAATTAAGTTTTTCAATAATAATCATTCTCTATAAGAAAGATATTAAAATAATTATTTTTAAAATCATGGATTTTTTTAAAAATAGGTTAAGTTCTCTTCTAAAATAAACAAATGTTTTAAATCGACTGTTTTATAAACCCTGATCATTACGAGGCCATCTCAGTGGCTGATGTAATCTCCCAACTTCGAATCTAACGTCTAAACCGGGTTAGGGAGGTTACATATTTAATGTAATTAACCCTAATTTTATTTATATTTAGATAATTATCCTATTACTTTTTGAATAGTAAAATTTTATTATATTTGTATTACTGTATTATAAATGATAACATATCTATAACCTAAAAGTTACCTCCAATTAATGTAATTGGTAATTTAAAGAAAACATAACTATAGAAGTTTTGTACTAGAAGTTAGATTATATTTTATTTCTTTTATTTAAAAAATTGATAAATCTGTACCTATAAGTAAGACTAAAGAGTAAATGTGTTATTTCTATTAAAATTTTTCTCCATTTGTACTGTTAAATATTGGCGTGATTGACGGAATAACAAAAAATGACATTTGACATGCAATGTGTAGCTCATATTGACGTATACAAATAAATTTTTAACAATAAAAATGGAGAAATTTTCAACAGAATAATCAAATTGTTGTTTAATTTAACATATATAAACTAATTTACCTATTGTTTAAATAAAGGGGACAGAATATAATTTAACTTATACGAATCTCACTGTACTTGAAAAGACACATAATGTGTGGCATTAAATTTTATTAAAAGATTATTTTAGACATAACTATCCAAGGTATTTTAGACTTACCAAATCTTTTTAACCTATAATATATAACAATAATGTTCATATATATATATATATTAAAAAATCTATAACATATAAGAATAGAAGCCAAACATAAATTTTGTGCATTTAAATTATTATAAATTAATATAAATTTACAAGTAAATAATTTGTTTTATGCATATTTTAACACGTTTGTGTATATTCATATTATGTTTTAATCCATTTCATATTTTGTAAAATTTATTTAAATAAATATATTTATCCTTTTTATATTAATGTTCATGGCATATTATTTAACTCATTTTGTGTTAATGTGAATTGTGATGTATTAATTAATCTCATATTTAACTTTATTACAATGCTACGTTCATTTATTTAAAATTTAATAGCGAGGGTTATATTCTAATTTATAAAAAAATATGTACATTTGAATGGAATCAATGAAAAATTACATAATAAACTCTTTAAAAGAATTATAAAAGTAGATAATATTGTTTAGACAACCGGTATCCACATATCTGTCGCCCAACATGCGTTGCCTAATTTCCTTAGCCCGACCATGGATGGTATTAACAGTTTCTGAACCCTTTGAAACAAATTTCCCATTTAATTGAATAAAATCTTTTGATTTCTATTTGGTATGAAGGTTTAAATATTTGTTAATATATATAAATAGCAAAGAATCTTAAGTAGGTAAAACTTAATACTTAATAGTGGAAGTGACTTGTAAAACTCTCTTTTTATGTTTCCCTAAATTACATGTATAATAGGAATTGAAGTTAAAAAACACAAAAAAAAGCTTAGTTCTTATATCTTAGAAATAAGTTTATTTAATATATATGTATAGTTAGATATAAAATGAAGAAATTTAAAGATTAAATAAAATTTTTTTGTAAAAAAGTTTAGAGTTTATCTTATACCATATATAGCAATTATTTTTGAAAAAAATATAGAGCAATATCTTAAAGCAAGTTTTAAATATAGCAATTAGGTAACCTTATTTTGGGTAAAATTTTATAAACAACTCCTGCCTCCATAGTATTTGCATACTTAAGCTTCTGTATTCACATTCCAAAAGAATCATGTTTTTGGCTTCTAGAATTTATTTGAGTGCACAATATCTATAATCTATAATCTATAATAATAATAACAATAATATAATTGTTTAAAGGTATAATTGGAATCAAAATGACATTTTGATTGTATGCATCCAAATTTAATCAAGATTTATATTCATCCTCGTGTGCGAACCTAACTTCCATCGTTTTGCATTTTTTGCCATCAAGAATATATTTCAAGAAATTAACAATTTGGGGTTCATCATCGAATCAGCCTTATGCTTCCGCTATGAAATTCGGATCGAAAGTCCGTTCCTTCCTGAACAAGTTACGTCGAAGCAACAGGCTTAAGTACTACTACTTCCGTTATCAACGCCTGGTGGAACATCATCTCTCCGATGAAGACGAGGATAAAGCTCCGAGAATCCACGTGACGGCGATGGTGGGGCAAGAGAGAAAGAGGTACGATGTGCCGTTGATGTATGTTTCGCTTCTGTGGTGAAAGGCATATTTAATAATATAATTTTAGTCCTACATAATAAATATAAAGTAGCATTAGCACAATTATGATATCGAAAATAAATACATGTTTACTCTAAATATTATTCCATGCATGTTTAAAGTTGAATCTTATAGAGTTAATCAAATAATACAAGTGGTGGTTTATTGGTTGAAAAAAATATTTATTCTAAAACTACAACTTAGTTGAATCTAATAAATTTAAAAGTATTATGGTGTTGGTCATTATTGATCCGCTACCCGGTTACCTAACTAGAATTGACCCGTAGCCTGCATAGTTTGCATCGTGGGGTTCTTATCATCTCATGAACTTGTACAGGGTAGGCTTGCACCACTATGCAGACAACCCACACCTAGAGAATCCTCGAACAGGATATGTGTTGGCATGCATGGGAGCCTACTTAGGACGTCACATTCAAGAACAAGGGACCATATCATATAAATAGAGAATTTAACCCTCTTTGAAAGAGAGAGTGACATATAAAAACACTCAACAAAAACTAAAGCTTGTTAGACTATAAAATTTAGTTGGTAAAAACAACCTTTATCAATTTTGAAATCGAGTAAATTAGTTTATTTATAAAGATGAAGCAATTTAATGGGTATCAATTTCAAAAGTGAGCAAACAAAGACAATTCACCGTGATGTTAATGTAGTCTGTACCTAATTTTGATTGAGATAATAACAAATTTAGCTTTCAAAGGTTACATACTTGTGTAAAATGTTGACAAAATGTGTAAAATTTGCAAGTTAAATTTGATAAATCAAGACCCATTTAATAGAATATGTAAATGTTGTGTGCTAAATTTATTAAATTAAGACCATATTGAGAAAATGTGTAAACTTTAATGGTTAATTTTGTTATTATATAACTAAAAAATATGTACCATTGACAAAAAAACATTAATGTTGTGAGTAATTGTCATTAGTTGCTTACTTCCGAAATTGATAGGGATCAATTGCTTTGATATTTTAAGAGGGACCAATTTGCTTAATATCGAAATTGAGAGAGACCAAAGAAGTTTTTTTTATTTTTATTTTTTACCTATTTAGCTTACTATTTGAATCTATTAAAACATATTTTTATTATTAAATTTAGATAAAAATAAATTATATTTTTATTATTAAATTTAAAACATATAGCTGAAACTGGATTCATCAAATTGAAGGAATGACCCAAGCGTTGAGCATGTGGAATCATCTTTTATATATCAAGAAATCAAAAGAAAAAAGTAGGAAGAATATACATCCCTTTTCTTGAATGAATGTTAGAAAATAAAGAAGCTAAGATTCCGCAATTGAAACGGGTGAAGAATGATTTGAATTTTGGATGAGTGCAGCATTAGCAGAAGTCAAATAATCATCTCTGACTCCACTCCATTTCTCGAACTTCTTCAAGAAGATGAAGTAATTTCCTTCGTCGAAATCCCATTTAAAGCTCCACAGCTCCAAAAACAACTCGAACATCTCGGGTGTACAATCCACGATGATGGGTTGCCCAAGATCCCTTTCTTCTTCTGCTCCTATCATCAGTTGCTGGAACCACGGAAGCGAAACATACATCAACGGTACATCGTACCTCTTTCTCTCTTGCCCCACCATCGCCGTCACGTAGATTCTCGGAGCTTTATCCTCGTCTTCATCGGAGAGATGATGTTCCACCAGGCGTTGATAACGGAAGTAGTAGTACTTAAGCCTGTTGCTTCGACGCAACTTGTTCAGGAAGGAACGGACTTTCGATCCAAATTTCATAGCGGAAGCATAAGGCTGATTCGATGATGAACCCCAAATTGTTAATTTCTTGAAATATATTCTTGATGGCAAGAAATGCAAATCAATGGAAGTTAGGTTCGCACACGAGGATATATATACACGCACACGAGGATGAATATAAATCTTGATTAAATTTGGATGCATACAATCAAAATGTCATTTTGTTTAATAATAATAATAATAATAACAACAACAATAATATCTATAAGCAAGCCACACCGCAATTGGAATTTTTTTTATAATTCATTGAAAAGTTAAATTTATTAAAAGTCGTAATTTTCATCTTTTCAATTTTTTAAAGGTATAGTGATAACTTTAATAAATTTATGATTTTTTCATTACTTTGATATATATTTTTTGAATTTTTATGAAGTATATGCGGACTGCCATATAGGCTGCCACATCACAGTTGCTAAAATTTTAATAGTTTAAACAATTTTTTCACCCAAAGAAAACACAAATTGAATAAACAATTATCAATCTCATCTCGGTTTTACAATTTGAGATTCATAATTATTTTTTCTCAAAATTTAATAATATTACTTTAAAGTTTAAACTTATATTTTTATAGAATTAAAAGTATAAAAATCCGATGAAAATTGAGGTGAACAGAAACTCATTCCACGCCATTCCTATTTGTGACCACTAACCAGAGAAGGATTGATAATTGGGATACCAGCCATTGATACGGCCCCATCATTTGCCTTCTTTGCAGTGCTATTATTGTTATCAACATCTCGGAGAACAGTTTTTCGTATTTAGGTTAGAGTTGAAGTTAGAAATTTTTTTAAGATTTTTATAATTTTACTATTATATTCGTATATATTATAGTTTCTAAAATGACTAAATAAAAATTTTATTATTTTTGGGATTAAATTATAATTTGATTATGCATGAATTTAAAATTTTATAAACTTTGAAAGGCTAAATCTGAAAACTTTCATTCTAGAGAGTTAGGCCATTTACCTGCCTTGATTCAAATTTGAATTTTAAAATTTATCATATTTATATTCTAGAGAGTTCGAGTAATATAATTTTTATTTTTATTTATTTACTTTCTTTCATATGATAGAAGTATCACGATTCTTATTTTTTAGTTTTTTGATACAATATCCAGAACTATCCATAACCTCTTCCCAACTCTTAAATAAGAGGGTAACGTGCTTCAACGCACTCAAACCTATGTTCTTTTGTACAAACAATAATATTGATGTTAACTGAACTAAAACGAATATTCTAGTTTCTAAGATAAATAGATATGAGACTTTGCGTTGAATGGACCTGATATTCTATTAATGTTTTTCTACGACAAATCCGATTTTAACTTGCGGAATATCAAAGCCATTGACTTAAAAAGGCCATATTAAATTATGAATTGGTGCAGATCCAGGCCTAGCTATTTGGATTCATTTTACAAATTTGTGACTTTTTGGACCCCTGAAATTTTAAAGTAAATTTTTGGGCCCAATTCGTTTTAAACACTTTAAGCTTTAGAATATTTGAAATGTTTTGGGTACTTCCACTACTAAATATTAACTCGATTAGTATGAGTATTGTTGTCACTACAAGAGAACGTAAGATTGAGTGCATTGAAACGCATAATCCTCCTATTTATGTGTTGGGGAGAGGCTATGAATAGTTTTAGATATTGTGTCAAAAAGAACAAATATGATTAAAATTTAAAATTAAATTATTAAAAAAGAGAAAAATTATCGCTTTTTATTATTATAAAGAATTGGAGCATAAAGGAAATTTAAATATATTTCTTTGAAAGCAATTGTTAAGAAGAGAAAGAATTGTCTTCTACCCTAGCACGATTGTGTCTGCTGCCTCTGGCACGCTTTTAGGTTTTCTTGTTTTTTTTAGGTCTTCTTGTTTTGTCTTCTTTTCTTGATCCCTGTGCCTCTGTTTCTGGAAAAAATATGGAGAATGATTTAGCCCAATTATCAATTAATGAAGAAGAGGATGATGTTATCCAAATCCAAGAAAATCCTGGAACGGAACGAACAGAAGAGTTTCTTCAATTGGTCGGGTGTTTTCTTACAGCAAGTATAATTCATTTTCTTGCTATGAAAAGTACTATGGCGAATCTATGGCATCCTGTTCGTGGAGTTCGTATTCGAGATCTGGGGAAAAAAAGGTTTTTATTCCAATTTTTTCATTATATGGATCTTGAAAGGGTGTTGAAAGGCTCCCCATGGACATTCAACAATCATCTGTTAATTCTTTATAATTTAAGATGGGAGGATGATCCCATGAAGGTCCCTTTAGTATTGACCCCTTTTTGGGTTCAGATTCATGATGTTCTAATTGGTTTGTTTTCTGAAAATCTAGCAGCTAATCTGGGGAATTTTCTGGGAAATTTCATGGAATATGATGAGACTAATTTAGGGAAGGAAAACAGGAATTTTATGAGGATCAAGGTCCAAGTTGATATCAGACGTCCTCTGAAAAGAAAGAAGCTACTCGAATGCAGGGGGAGAAAGTCCTATGTCCGGTTTAAATATGAAAGATTGACACCTTTTTGCTTCTTTTGTGGAAAATTGGGTCACAATGATTCTTTTTGTGAGGCAAAAATGTTGATTGGAGTAGAAATCACAGAAATGGGTTGGGATTTATCAATAAGAGCACAGTCCCGAAAAGCTCTGTCCATGAATAGTGTTTGGCTACGAGAAGAGGGGGAGGGGGCTGTAGGTGGAATTCTGGAAGGAAATAAGGGTTGTGCAAGGGGGCTACGGAGAATGGAACGCAATAAAAGTTATGGGAAGGCAGTAGATCCAATTCTGGGTTTTAATGTGGAAGGTGACACTTTGTGCGAAGATGAAAAGCAGGTTAACTCATTGATGGACCATGGCCAGTATGCGATGGAACATGATTTGGAGGATGAGGCTTTAGTGGGAGAAGGTAAAAAAAGAGCCAGAACGGAAAATGATGATTTACTACAGAATGAGGGGATTACCTCCCAGGTAAGAAGTATGAGATCGAGGGACCTTAACCAATTGATATCGGCGGCTGCCAAGAGGCAAGCCGACCGGGAATTATGAAAATCCTAAGTTGGAATGTCCGTGGATTGGGGAGTTCACGGACATTTAGAAGACTTCGACACTCGCTGAAGACTTCCGACCCCCATATTGTCTTCTTTATGGAGACAAAAATTGGCAGAATTCAAATGAAGAAAGTTAGGCAAAGATGTGGTTTTGTGAATGGTATAGAGGTGTATCCAGAGGGAACTAGAGGAGGGCATTGTTTGGCTTGGAGGTATAAGGTCAATATCACTCTGAAAAGCTTCTCTAAAAGACATATTGATGTGATAGTGCATGATAATGAAAGGGAGGTTATGTGGTGAGTTACAGGATTTTATGGAACTACGTATGCACGAGATAAAGAAGATTCATGGGCTATTTTGAAAAACCTTTATAATGGAGAGAATAATCCATGGTTAGTATGTGGAGATTTTAATGAAATCAAGTATGGTTTTGATAAGAAAGGAGGTACGCCCCGAGACGAGAAAAGGATGGAACAGTTTTGAAAATCATTGGAATTATGCCAATTGAATAATGTAGGATATGTGGGTAGATGGTTTACATGGGAACGAGGCAATCTACCCGAGACAAATATACGAGAATGCTTGGATAGAGGGATAGCAAATACGGAGTGGATTTCGTTGTTCTCTAATATAAAAGTTCAGCATTTAGTGCACTTTTTCCGATCATTGTCCTTTCCTTATTGATACAAAGAAGGAAATCAAACAAAGGAATGAAAAAAGTTTCAGAGTTGAAAACTGGTGGTTTTTGGAAGATTCATTTGTCGACACTGCCAAACATTTATGAAAGATGTCAACAGGTAATTTCCTACAGAAACTGGATTTCATAAATAAGGGGCTGGAAGATTGGGCAGGAAAAATTTTAAAGAACAAAAAAGGGAAAAAGATATATTTAACAGCAAAATTATCTGAATTACTTGAAGCTGCAAGGGATGATAGCAACATGGCAGAGTTGATTGATACGAACATCCTGCTTAACTCGGAGATTGAGAAAGATGAAAGATATTGGGAGCAAAGGGCCAAACTGAATTGGCTCAAATTAAGGGATAAAAACACTACCTTTTTTCATAGCCAAGCAACTCAGAGGCGAAAGAAAAACATGATCAAGAGTTTGCAGTCCGAACATGGTAGGGCCACGGAAAATCTACAAGAAATGGAAAAAAATGCTAGGTCTTACTTTCAAAGTCTTTTTTCGTTAGAGAATCAAGGAAATTGTGATTTCCTACTCTCGGGTATAAATCATTGTATTAATGACGAGGATAATAAAAGGCTCACCGCACATTATACAAGGGAAGAAATTCGTGAGGCTCTTTTTGAAATGGGACCTACTAAGGCACCAAGTGAAGATGGACTCCCAGCCATCTTTTATCAAAAGCGCTGGCATTTTATTGGTGAGGATACAGTTTCATTTCGTCTTCTACTCTTAAACGGTGAAATGTAGGTCAGTGTTGTTAATTCAACTCATATCGTGCTCATTCCAAAAATTAATAATCACACAAATATGTCACAGTTTAGGCCTATCAGTTTATGTAATGTTGTTTACAAAGTTATTGCGAAAACTATAGCGAACAGATTTAGAAGGGTGATTGATAAATGCATTGATAAGGCTCAAAGTGCTTTTGTCCCAGGAAGATTAATCTTTGATAATGTCTTGCTTGCTTATGAGATACTGCATTCCTTAAAGCAAAAAAGAGTGGGGAAAAAGGGTTACATGGCAATAAAACTGGATATGAGCAAGGCTTATGATAGGGTGGAATGGATTTTTATCAAAAAGTTAATGTCTCTAATGGGATTCGCTCAAAGTTGGATTGACAATATTATGAAATGCTTGACTACTGTCTCATATAATGTTGTGATCAATGACAATTTTGGAATGAAATTCTATCCAGAAAGAGGACTGCGACAAGGGTACCCTTTGAGCCCATTTATTTTCCTTATATGTAGAGAAGGCCTTTCCAGTCTCATGAGAACAGCAGTAGAGGTAGGATTTTTAAAGGGTGTCAAAGTCAATAGACGAGGTCCACAGATATCGCACTTATTAGTTGCAGATGATTGTATCCTTTTTGGAGAGGCAACATGTAGAGGGGCTAATTCATTCAAGGCAATATTAAGCGAATATAGAAGGTGCTCGGGGCAATGTGTGAACTTTGAGAAATCAACCATCTTTTTCAGCAAAAACACTATTGAGGAGTAAAGAAGACGGATAGTTAATTTGCTTAGAGTCCGAAGCTCAAATGAGCCTGAACGTTACCTTGGTTTGCCAAACATGATGGGACGACAAAAGAAGGTTTCCTTTCAAGCATTGAAAGACAGAATAAAAGAACGAATTGAAAATTGGAGTATCAGATTTTTATCGCAGGGTGGAAAAGAAGTGTTTATCAAAGCTGTTTTGCAAGCTATTCCGACTTACTCAATGGCATGCTTCTTACTTCCGAAATCCTTATGTGACGAAATGGAAGCAATTATCGCGAGATTTT
This sequence comes from Gossypium hirsutum, assembly GCF_007990345.1. Lineage (NCBI taxonomy): Eukaryota > Viridiplantae > Streptophyta > Magnoliopsida > Malvales > Malvaceae > Gossypium > Gossypium hirsutum. The sequence goes on from NC_053447.1 coordinate 63,096,416, forward strand.
GGTGGAAAAAAGGTCAGGGAAAAGGGGGAATTCATTAGAGCTCGTGGAAGAATTTATGCAGTTTAAAAGAGAATGGAGGTTTAGGCTTTCGTAATCTCAGTCAATCAATATTGCATTGCTTGCCAAACAGGGGTGGCGTCTTTTTAATTATCCGAATTCGCTTTTAGCCAGGGTTCTTAAAGCAAAGTCTTATCCAAATTCGAATTTTCTAAGTGCAGAGTTGGGGAATTTACCTTCCCTTACCTGGAAGAGTATCTGGGCTGCAAAGGGACTTCTCACTCAAGGCCTGTGTTGGAGAGTTGGGAAAGGAAACAAAATTTCTATTTGGAATGACCGGTGGATCCCGAGGATCGAACCTAGTATATGGCAGAACAGTCATCAAAATGGAGAGCTGGAAAATGTATCAGATCTAATTGATGGAATACATAAGACGTGGAAAGTGGAGGTTGTTACTCATACCTTTCAACTGGCCATTGCGCAAAGAATATTACAGATCCCAGTTGCAACTACAGATAGTGAAGATTTGCTCGTTTGGAAAGGTGAACCGTCTGGAGAATTCTCAGTACAGAGTGCTTACAAACTATTACAAGATGCTAATCTGGACCCTAATAATTTAGTACAGACCGAATTCAAAGACTTCTACAGAAAATTATGGCAATTACAACTTCCATAAAAAATTCTACTCTTGATCTGGAGGATTTCTTGGAACTACATTCCTACATTAGTCAATCTACGTTGCAAACGTTTAACCACAAGCGTGAGATGTCCTCGATGTGGTTCAGGGGAAGAAAACAGTCTCCACGTATTTTTGCAGTGTCCTAAAAGCAATGAAGTTTGGCAAAACATTAGTATGACTTGGGTTACACCATACAGAGATCAGAATACTAGAACATGGCTTACTTGGGTCTTCGAAAAAGGAACCAATGAGCAGTGTAAGGTGTTTTGTTGCGCCTTATGGGCAATATGGAACTCACGAAATCAATTGGTGCATGAGAGGAAGATTGTATCAGGAAGGGATCTTGTTCACAGAATAAAGGCTTATTTAGCTGAGATTGAAACAGTGGGAATGGAAAAACGTACCTTGAAGACTGTTGAAGTTCAGAGACATTGGGAAGTGAGAACACATGACACAATACACTTTGATGCAGCTTTTGATACTAACAGGTATAGATCGGCGTCGGGAGTTATTGTACGGGACTGGCGGGGAGAGTTAAGAGCCTTGAAAACAACCCTCCACTCCAATATTTCATCTCCGTTTCTTGCAGAAGCATATGCATGCCTACAAGCAGTAAAGTTAGGCTTAGCAATGGGTCTCCGATCAGTTACAATTATGGGAGATTCGAAGACGGTCATAAAGAAATGTCAAGCAAAAGGTATGGACAAGTCGATTATTGGAGCAGTCATCAGAGATATTCAGAAGCATAGTTCTCGATTTCAAGAAATAATTTTTCAGTTTATTCAAAAACCAGAAAACTATCAAGCCCATAAACTAGCAAAAGAAACATTAGAAAAGGGGGAAGAGAAGAACCTGGTCGGAACCGAGAGGATCTGCAATGAAGAACTTCTGCAGGAGGAATGGGCAAGGAACCCGGATTGAAGGGTTTTCAAAAGAAAAGATATTTGAAAATGATAACAGATGGAAGAAAATCTTTTGGGAAACTGTTATCCTCAGAACAAATGTGACGATTCAGTATGGAAAAGTGGGGTTTAATTGCGTCCAGCTGTTAGATTTGACTGGGTTTTATTTATTACTTTTGTTTTTTCATCTTCCGTTTTGCTTTTAGGATATGTCTTTTTTGGGCATACTTTGCAGCCCATTTCTGCTTTTGTTTTGGTTGTAATCCGTAGGAACATAACCCAAACATATTGGGTATTTCTTTGGTTTGATTTATAATAGCCCAGTTTGATTATTCAAAAAAAAAAAAAGAAAAAGAATTGGAGCATAAATCAATAAATGGTCAGGTGAAGTTTTCAGCTCTACTAGACCAAGTCAGTGGTGAAACATGCTTTTCCGTGAAAATTTTGGTAGCAATCAATCCATTCCACCAAAGTTTTTATAGCTTTGAAAAGTACTCAAATTTTTTTTAAAAAATAATTAAGTCGGTTTTTTTCTTTTATTTAATTGAATACTTGAACTTTTAAAATGTATTAAAAAGGCGTTTAAATTTATTCAAAAAAGGTAATTAAGCCTCTATTTTTTTCACTCAATTGAGTACTTAAACTTTTAAAATGCATCAAAAAGACCTTCAAAAGTTTTCAGAAAAGCAATTAAGCCCTTGGTCTTATTAAAAATTAGAAAAAAAATTATAAAAAATAAAATTAAAAAAAACTATAGAAAAATTATTAAATTTTTAATAAAAATATAAAATTTATTAAAAATTAGAATTTTTTATAAAAATCGTAAAAAAATAAAAATAGTAATTTTTTTTTGTAAAAATAATAAAAAATTAACGACCTTTAGTTTTTTCAATTAAAGTCATTACATGTCGTAACACAGTGTGACATGTGACATAAAATGATAAAAAATAAAAATCAATAAAAGTTATAGAAAAAATATAGAATGTTTCTTGTAGTACGATAACTTTTTAAATTTTTTTACGAAATTTATATTCTTTAACATTTTGTATAATTTTCTTACGACTTTATAAAATTTTATATTTCTATATATTTTACAATTTTTTACGACTTTTATAAAATTTTAACAATTTTTTAATATTTTTTTTACTATTTTTATATTTTTTTCTAATTTTTAATATTTGAAATTTTTATTAAAATTTAATAATATTTATAGCTTTTATTATTTTAATTTTTTATAATTTTCTTTTCTAATTTTTAATAAAAGTAGGGGCTTAATTGCTTTTTTTTTTGAAAAAATTTGAGGGCTTTTTTGATGGATTTTGAAAGTTCAAGTACCCAATTAAGTGCAAAAAAAGAGTAGGGGCTTAATTACTTTTTTTGAAAAGGTTTGAGGGCCTTTTTGATGCATTTTGAAAGTTTAAGTACCGAATTGAGTACAAATAAAAGAGTAGGGGCTTAATTGCTTTTTTTTGAGAAGGTTTGAGGGCATTTTTGATGCATTTTGAAAGTTCAAGTACCGAAATGAATACAAAAAAGTAGGGGCTTAATTACTTTTTTTTGAAAAGATTTGAGGGCCTTTTTAATGTATTTTGAAAGGTTAAGTACCCAAATGAGTGCAAAAAAAAAAAAGAAAAGAAAAAAGAATAAAGGCTTAATTGCTTTTTTTTAAAAAGGTTTAAGGTCTTTTTGCACCCTTAAGCTAAATTTTTTTGCTCCATGGATAGCTAAGATCAAAACCAAAATATTCATGAAATTCATGATTAAAAGCTTCTAAGGAGAACAAAAATGAGAAAGAACCCATTTAGAGGGAAAGAAAAATTATATTGATGTAAGATTGCTTTCAACATATTTTAGTGATGTTTTATGAACTAAACTTTATTTTCTTCCAATGATGATAGATATTATATATTAGTTAATAAATTATATTTTATAAGGAGTTTTTGCTTAAGTGAAGAAACGTTACAAATCGGTAAAAGAGAGTGTTATAAATAGATGACTGACATAAATATTGGTCTAGATCCTGAAAATAAGTGCGGTGACAAGTGATGGTGATGAAAGCAATAGATAGTTGAGAAAAGTCGCTATGGTAGTTGTGATTTTTGAGAGAGAATTGTAGAGAGATTTCATATTTAAATTTGTCAGAAATTAAAAAATTGTCCGTAAATGAAACAATAATACCATGTTAGGTGGGACTATTATTTCTTTTCCATTTTGTTTTAGTCACGAGCTAGTTATAAACTAATAAAAAATGGTAGTTTTTAGTTACTCTCATGACTTGATCGTGACAAAGGGTTTTTATTTATCATTCTAATTTCAAGTTTAAATTTGTACTCTTCATTCTTTATTTTATATATGTGTAACTATTTTGACATGTCTATATTAAATAAGCTTTTTTTTTCTTTGGCCCAAAAAAAGAAGATATTTTCGTCATGTTATTGCACTAATAACCAAAGACCGTGTTCAAATAATTTATATATTTTAATATGTTTATATTATTTTAAAGTATTATATATGTTAATACTTCAATACTTTATATTAATTTTTTCGAAGGTAGAATTCATTTAAAGGAGTAAACAAAAGACCCAAAAATAAAGGGAATACTAATTTGAAGTTAATAGACTTATCTCATACACCAGATTTTATATACATAATAATTTATATTAATTAAAATATAAAAACTAATATTATTTTAATTATTTTTTTATTATGTCGGAAATTATTAAATCTAAATTTAAGACATGATTTTGGTTCTTTTTAATAGTTGGTATTTATAGTAATTAATTTGTTTCTAACCAAAACTTAGTATTAGAGTAAAATCTGTCCTCTTTCCATTGTCAAGTTGTACTTTACTATTTTAAAGACACCTTTAAAAGGAAACCAAGTCATCTAGAGTGAAATTTAATTTTTCACTCAACAAGACCAAATAAAATAGTTAATCCGTAGCTGTAATAAATTATTATCATTAGAATTATATTTATTATTTCATATTTGGTAACTTTTTGTTTCGATTCTTTCTGTCATAATTAAAGAAATAGCATCCGTTACATTCATAGTATTATGGCGGGCATTTACAAAAGAGCTTGCAATATGCCAAAGCCCTTCATTAGGCTCTTTTCTTTTTAGGTATAGATATTAGCACATAACATTCAAAGGAAAATGATGATGATGATGGGAGGGAACAACCAATTTACTGCACAAAACGAGGGTGGTGAGTTCTTAAGTAGCAATGGGATGAATAGCAGCGGTGTCGGTGGTGGAAGAGAAGGCGAGATACCGTTGAAAAAGGGGCCGTGGACGGCGATAGAGGATGCAGTGTTGGTGGAGTACGTGAGGAGTCATGGGGAAGGGAGTTGGAATGCTGTGCAAAAGAACACAGGGTTGGCACGTTGTGGGAAGAGTTGTAGGCTTAGATGGGTTAACCATTTGAGACCAAACTTGAAGAAAGGATCTTTTTCTCCTGAAGAAGAAAAGATTATTATTGAGTTGCATGCTAAGATGGGGAATAAATGGGCTCGTATGGCTACTCAGGTTAGTATTTTTTACATTTAATATTTGATATTGTTTCTGCTATTCTTTGCCTCTTTTTATTTTCTTTGTTGGTGATGAACAAAGAGATATTGTATTAGGCATTATAAAAAAGGATCTTTTTATTTTTTATATTTGACATTTAGTTTCTTTTTATTTTGGAATGTATGTGGTATGTCTAGCTATAGAAAACTTAAAATACAGTTCTAAGACAACACTTCCAATGCATATGAATATAACACTTGATTTAATCAAGACATGCTTTGCTGTGGTCTTGAGTACGTTCAAGTTCATTTTCACCAAAAGTATTTAAGGGTTCTCTTGATTTTCATTATGTGCGGGTCTTGTCTAGTTTTTCTTACCTAAGTATAAATGTATCTTTGAATGTATTGTTTGTGCTTTATGATAGTTTGCCTCAAGTAGTCAAGGGTGAAGGTCTCCCTACTAGTTGTAGCTATATGGATGTTCTGATTGTATTTCCGTTTTTACATTAATTATACTGATTTAATGACGTTGATTGAAGTTATAGAGATGTATTACTTGTAGTTATACCTTCAAACAAATAATTTATGTTAATTTTTAGTGATAGAACATGTGAGGTTGGTTTAAATTAATTTCTCTACTATTAAATGGTTTAAAATAGATAACTAGAAAGTAACATTTGTTAATGCATGATAATGTAGCTTCCTGGAAGAACAGACAATGAAATCAAGAACTATTGGAACACAAGGGTGAAGAGAAGGCAACGCCAAGGCCTCCCACTTTACCCACCTCACGTCCAACCCTTCTATTCCCAGCACCAGCACCGACAGCGCCACTCACATCCTCCGCCAACCACTGCACCCAACTCCTGTTTCTCCTTCCAAACTCCCATAGTGTCTCCCCACACCTCAAATCCCATGCCTCTTCACCCTCTCCACATCCCTCACAGACCACCACCTCAAAACTTCCTTTACAATCCTCATTCAGCCTTAACAAAGCCGCCTCCGCCACTCCAAAGCCCGAATTCAGCCTCGACGCCGCCGCCTCTCCCTAGCCCTTCCGCTTCAACACCACACCATATCTCCCCACTTCACTCTCCCCATAACCCACCTCCTTCCCCAACTCTCCCTCTAATCAATTATCCCAACACCACCACCGACGACGACTTCTTCCATAGCAACAAGCGGTTCAAGCATGGCGGACTTCAAAGCAACAATTACAATAATAATCATCTTGATGCTACCAGCTCGAGATTTACATTGCCGTTTTCACCAATGCAGCACTATTCGAATCGAATGACACTCGATCTCCCTTCATCGTCGAGGACAACATTTAATCATCATCCTCATCAGGATTCTGGGGATTTTTACCCGTTGAAAATGGATCTCCGTTCGAACCAAATCAACGACGATGGGTTGTTGGAGAATATGCTGCAGGAAGCTCAGGCGCTAGCCGCCAATGGCAACGGTGGCAATAATGAAATACCGAAAGAGATGATGTACGCTGCACAAAATGAAGAAGACTATTCGAGGCTAATCAACATTGATGGTCCTTCTTCCTTTGGCATGGCGATCCCCGAATGGTGCAACGACAATGGCGAAAGCTCCGAGCGGCAACCCTCTGCTATAATAGATAGTGAAAATCATTTAGCCCTTGATATGCATCACATAGCTTCATTGTACCCTGCTGATATTTCGCCCAACCATGCTGCCAGGTCTTCGAGCGTTCGATCCTGGGACAACTTTCCGGCTCTAGAACAATCAAGATTTTTAGTGAAGATATAATTGTGACAAAATAGAATTTTGTCACAAATAATTAATTATTTGTGACGAATTTTGTATGAAACACTTCAAAAATAAGTAAGTGTGATTCATTAATATATTGTCACATTATGATAACAATTTAAATTACATTACAAGTAAATTGCCATTATAAGTATATCATTGTTACTAAATCTATTAGTCACTACCAATTCATCACTAATGAAATGCTTAAGACTCACGCCAAAAACTTTTTCTCAAGAAATGGTATGATAGTGGCAACATATCTAATAGTCACTATTACTATCAATATTGTGACAATAAAATTGTCACTTTAAAATTCACTCTTTGTGATGATGTAATGATGTCTGTGTGGATTACATCACAATAAATCGTCACTATAAATGAATAATTGTTACTAAATCCATCACTAATGAAATACTAAATTTGGGCCAAGTTACCAAGAGATTATGCTATAGTGACAACATATATGATAAGCACGATTACTAATCATAAATGTGATGATAAAAAGTTTGTCACTACATAATTTTATTTTTTTAATAATGATGTATTTGTGATAGGTTAAATTACTTCACAAATAAATCGTAACTATGAGTGTATAAATATGATCAATTCCACAAAATGCTCAAATTGGCACCAAGTTTTTTTTTTAAGGGAAATGATGTAATAGTAACAACATATCAAATAATTAATATTAATAATCATTTTTATGATGATGAAATTAAATTTTACTATAAATTTTACTTTTAGTTACAAATATTTTATCATTAAATATTCCAATTTAATTCCAACTACATGTACTCTCAATTGCGAAAATTATATCCCAATTATGAAAATTATATTCATTAAAAATTAGTTGGTCTTCTACCAAAAAAGGGAAGAAATTAATTCATTAGTCTTTATACGAGAAATCAAATTGTCTTTTGTAGCCATGGTAATTTATATAGTAACAAGTTATTTTCTTTTCGATATCATTTTTTTTGTAACATTTTAATTAAATTTAAAATATTTTAAGTTCATCAAGTTGTTGTTTTGTTTTAGACTTAGGGAGACAATATTAGAATTCCTATTATGAGATAACAATTGTTTTATCTTTATAAATATCATAAATTAATAATAAATTTAGGAAAGATGATTATAGTATATGATGTTTGGTGTAATTACCATACATTATGTTGGGTTCATAGTATGCATCAGGTCAATATGCTTTGATTTTGTTAAAAGCATTTAACAAAACACAAGAAAATTAGGTTAGCTTTTCAAGTCAAATTAACCCGCCTATTAGGATCTACCATTGCATTCCACTTTTAAATTGTGTTAATAAGCAGCAATACACCTTTTGCTACTTTTCTGATCACACTCTTCCTTTCATGGCACAGAGTTTAGACCCTCCTGAATAAATAACTCCTTTTTAAACACTAATAAGTGTTGTTATTTTATGATTTTGATTCTTTTTAATAGTTGGTATTTATTGTATTTTATTCATTTCTGATTGCAATTTAGTATCAGGATAAAACCTGTCCTCTTTTCATTGTACTTTACTATTTTAAAGTCAAATTTAAAAGAAAAATAAGTAATCTGACAGTGAAATTTAAATTTTTTATCTATTTTCTAGGTTAAATAAAATAATTAATTTGCGACTGTGATAAATTATTATCATTATTAGTTGGTAATTTTCTATGTCGATTCTTTCTATCGTAATTAAATACACATCCGTTACATTCGTAATATTGTGGCTACCTTTTACAAAGAGGTTGCAAAAACCCTTCATTAAACCCTTTTCTTTTTAGGTATAGATACTAGCACATAACATTCAAAGGAAAATGATGATGATGGGAGGGAACAACCAGTTTACTGTACACAAGGAGGGTGGTGTGTCTTTAGGTAAGCACTGGGATGAACAACGGTGATGTTGGCATCGAAAGAGAATGTGAGATAGTATTGAAAAAGTGGTCGTCAACCGTGCAGAGGATGCGGTGTTGTCGGAGCACGTGAGGAGTCATTGTGAAGGGAATTGGAATGTTGTGCAAAAGAAGAAAGGGTTGACACGTTGCGGGAATAGTTGTAGGCTTAGAGGGGCTAACCATTGAAGACCAAATTTGAAGAAGGGATCTTTTTCTCTTGAGTTGCACGCTAAGATGGGGAATAAATGGGCTTTTATTGCTATTCAGGTAGTCATTACTACTTTTCTAAAAAAGGGTTAGATTTTTTACATTTCACGTGCAATACTTGATCTTGTTTCTACTATTCTTGCCTCTTTTTATTTTCTTTGTTGGTGATATAGAGAGATCTTGTATTAAGTTGGTGATTTTGTTAATAATCAGGGCAAGGCGAAATGTAATGGTGGACAAGGGGGCTTTGCCCCAAAATTTTTAAGAAATTTCATTATTCTTTTGAAATTTCTTGAAAATTTTAATTAGCCTCTAAATTGTGTTAATAAGTAATACAACTTTTGGTACTTTGTTGATCTCTTCTTTAGTGGGTCTTAAACTCTTCATTTTATTATTTCATATTTGGTAACTTTCTGTTTCAATTCTTTCTGTCATAATTAAAGATGCATTCGTTATATTCACAATATCGCGCCGACTATTTACAAAGAGCTTGCAAAAACCCTTTTCTTTTTACTTATAGATATTAGCACATAACATTTAAAGGAAAATGATAATGATGGGAGGGAACAACCAATTTACTGCACAAAAGGAGGGTGGTGTGTCCTTCGGTAGCAATGAGATGAACAATGACACTGTCGACGGCAGAAGAGAAGGCAAGATACCGTTGAAAAATGAGTCTAAAATTTGAGTGTTAGAACTTTTAGTGTTCTAATTTTTTTGGAAAGTCTCATTAATCTTACCAAAATTAACTTATCTTTTCAACTTAAATTAACTCGCCTCTAAATTGTGTTAATAAGTAATACAACTTTTGCTACTTTGCTTATATCTTCTTTAGTGGGTCTTAAACTCTTCATTTTATTATTTCATATTTGGTAACTTTCTGTTTCGATTCTGTCTGTCATAATTAAAGGCACATTCGTTACATTCACAATATCGTGACGGCTATTTACAAAGAGCTTGCAAAAACCCTTCTTTAGTCCTTTTCTTTTTAGGTATATATATTAGCACATAACATCCAAAGGAAAATGATGATGATAATGATGGTGGTAGGGAACAACTAATTTATTGCACAAAATGAGGGTAATGGGTTCTTAGGTAGCAATGGGATGAACAACGACGGTGTTGGCATCGGAAGAGAGGGCGAGATAGTGTTGAAAAAGGGGTCGTGAACCGCGCAGAGGATGCAGTGTTGGCGGAGTATATGAGGAGTCATGGTGAAGGGAATTGGCATGTTGTGCAAAAGAACAAAGGGTTGGCACGTTGCCGGAGTAGTTGTAGGCTTAGTTGGACTAACCATTGAAGACCAAACTTGAAGAAGATAAGGCTATTATTGAGTTGCATGCTAAGATGGGGAACAAATGGGCTCATATGGCTACTTAGGTAGTCATTACTACTTTTCTAAAAAAAGGGTTAGCATTTTTTTACATTTCACATTTAATATTTGATCTTGTTTCTACTATTCTTTACCTCTTTTTATTTTCTTTGTTGGTGAGGGATAGAGAGATCTTGTATTAAGTTGGTGATTTTGTTAATAATCAGGGCAAGACGGAACGTAATGGTGGAAAGGGGGCTTTGCCCCAAAAATTTTAATTGAACTCTCTAAATTATTGAAAATTTTAACTAAAAGGCTCTAAATTTTTTGGAAATTCACATTAATCTTACAAAATTTTTAAAAATTTTAATTAAACGCTCCAATTTTTTTTATTCTCTTTGAACTCCTAAATTTTTTTTGGAAGTTTTAGTTAGGTTTCCAAACCAGAATCCCAAGACCTGCTATTGAATTTGGGAATCTTTTTTAGTATTTTATGTCACACCCCAAAATTGGGTATAGTAGTTTCGAGGGTAATTTAGGGACTTTAGGTCAAAATGTGTTCTAAAATTTCAAAGCATGATAAATAAAAAATGTCTTCTTCTATGGCTTTTAGAAAATTACATCAATTTTTGTAAACAAGGTAGAAAAGATGTTCAATTTTGAAAAGAGAACTGTTTTGTAAAAGAGGTTAACTTAATAGTAGTTTTAAAGCAAATGTACCAATTTTTAAATCAACCCAATCCTTCCTCCCTTTTCACCCTATTTTGACGATTAAAGAAAAAAAAGAGAGCGTTCTCACCTATTTGTGCCTTGAAACCCCAAACCTCATCCATCTATTTTGATTTTCCAAACTTTAATATTTTGTTTCCATCAAATTACAAACACCAAATCCCTCCCAAATTAAAAGAGAAATACTAAAAACACTCTCTCAAACTTGTAGGTTTTTCGGAGTTTCAAGTCAAACCTTTTTTTCTCTCATCGAAGGTAATGATTTGTTTTCCTATTACTTTTTGATGATATCTAGCCTTTTAAATTGAGTTTTTTCTTAATTGAATCTAAAGTTTTGAACAAATGCCAAAAAGTGGGTCATTAATGGTGAAATTCAAGATTTTGATTGAAAACTATGTGTCAAAGTGTTTTTCAACTTGTTTTGATGTGATTAGAAGTTTCATTGAAGAATTCTAAGGTTTTATTGAGTTTTTGTGAAAATTGTCATTGTACGTCGAAATTTCGGAACCATGAATTGGTCTTAGATGTATAATTAGGTGATTGAAATCAGTTTTATGCAAAGGGAATGAGTAGATGTTGAGATTTTTGCTTTTCAGCTAAGTTAGTCGAAATTTCAGTTTCATGAGAATCTAATTTAGACTTGTGTTTTTGGTTGATTTAGGTGAGTCTATGGCTGAATTTTAATTGTGTTTATTGTGTTATTTACTTAATTTGGTTAAGCTCCAGAGTCGTTAGGACCTTCTTCGAGTAAAGCGAAACGCAAGAAAAAACTAGTTGATGCTTCTGATGACAGGGAGAAAGCGCGAAAGGTGAGTGTTTTGAATCGCTGCTTGTAAACACGATTCATAGTGTTATTTGGGATCTTAAGAGTAGCCTAAACCCCTAGTCTAAGTTCCAAGTGTAAGCTTTCTTATACCCCTTGTCTAATTTGCAAAAATTTGACTATGTGTTGTGGATTGAAAATTAAGATGTGATAATGGGACATGTGAAATATGCTTGTAATTGCAATTGTGAATGTGTTAATTGTGGCTATGTTATACATGCTGAATGACAGTGACGATGTTGTGCTTATAATGTGAATATGCAGTGAAAGTGTGCAGAAAAAGATACTTAAAAATGTGTGTTTAATTGCAGATATTTTAACCTTATAATCTTTGAGACCGTTTGATATAGTCGGCATGCCATAGGATTTGTGAGTACTCACCCTTGTGTTGTGTTTTTAGGGCATTAAAGCCCGAAACAATTTTGGAGAGATAAGGAAATGTGAGCTCAGCTCCATTCACCGGGATATGTGTGTGTGTGTGTTAGAGAGTGTTAACTACATGCTACGCTTTTGGGATATGTTCGACTTATCGAGTCAATGGTGTGTTGGTGGTCCGAGTACCCAATGTGTGATGATAGAGCCCACCTTTATGTTTCATAGCCTTAAGTACCAAATTATCGCTAAATGTAATGTATGCTTAATTATGTGATTCTAAAGCCAAATGAATTGGTAGTTATTAAATGAGTATTTTAGTAGGTCATTATAACAAATTATGAAAGTAAATGTGCTTTGATCGTTTTCATTTAACACATGATATCATGTTTATTTGGTGGTTATTTCGATCATTCACTAAGCTTGTTTAAGCTCAGCCACTCTTTTTAAAACCGTTGTAGACAATTAGTGTTGCGGTGTTAGCGGTGCAAAAATACCAACAGAGTGATCCAAGTAGACTTAGTGATTAAGTAGATGATTTTATAACTATTGTTTTGAACTGGGGGAATAAGGAAATGTGGTAGATTTGTTGGTTGATTATTGTCATGATGTTTAGATGATTGTTGGTTTTTATTACTCAGAGAGTTTATGGACGTTTGACATTAGTTTATTGGTTTGCTTAGCTTAAACTATTAACGATGCTTTGAGTTGTAATTTTAGATATTTTTTATGTTGAATTTTGAAGTTATAGATGCTTGTTGAATTTGTTTATGTATGGTTGTGATAAATGTCTTATTTTGCTGTGAATTTTGGTCTTTTATTCAGAGGTATCGATAATTAGGTATTTAGTATCGATACCTCCATGATATTTTGAATGTGGAGGAAGTCAGTAGATCACTTTGGTATCTATACCATTTCTCGAGTATCAATAGTCAAGGTAAAAATATAGATACTTATTGAATTTATTGATAATTTGTTGGGTTTTAATTTTTGTAGAGAAACAGAATACTGAAAAGGTAACGATTTTCTAAATGGTATTGATACCAATATGAGAAACATCGATACCTACGGGTGTGTATCAATACCTACGTGATTTGTTTGGCAACTTTTGTTAAATGGTATTTGAACATGCTTTTAACTTGTTATAAGGTCGATTAATGTATGTTTGGTAAATTTTAAACTCGTCTAAGGTAAACTACGCTTAAACCTCATGTACTTATTTGGTTTTGATCATGATAGTCGCATGACAATGAGATATTTTATACTTTGTTGATGATGAGATGGTGATGTAGTGTCCTGTTACTCGGGCTCGACGACTGGGCCAAGTATAAGGTGTGATATTTTATGATTTTCTATGCTAGTTATCAATTTATTTTTTCAAATTTGTTCATTTACTTTTTAAGAACTTCGACAACAAAAAAATTTCTATATTTTTCTAATCTTTTCTGTTTGGTTGTGGGAATGTAAGTCGTATGTCTAACTATAGAAAACTTACAATTCTAATACAATAATTTTGACACATACGAAAAAAAAGGTTGTATAGACATAATATAACACTTAATTTAATCAAGAATGTTTAGTATTTGTCAAAATATTAATATGTATAATAATATATGTTGCGAATAGCTTTGCTAAGGTGTTAGAACTTTGAGTGTTCTAATTTTTTTTTTGCAAATTCTCATTAATCTTACAAAAATTAACTTATCTTTTCAAGTCAAATTAACTCACCCATTATGGCCTACCATTGGATTTCACCTCTAAATTTTTTAATAAGTAATATACCTTTCTCTACTTTGTTGACCTCTTTTTTAGTGGGTCTTAAACTCTTCCTTTCATGGCACAGAGTTTAGGCCCTCCAAAATCAAAAACCCCTTTTAAACACTAATAAGTATTGTAAAAAAAAAGTATTGTTATTTTATGATTTTGATTCTTTTTAATAGTTCGTACTTATTGTATTTGATTCTTTTTTATCCCAATTCAATATTAGGGTAAAACCTGTCCTCTTTTCATTGTCAAGTTGTACTTTACTATTTTAAAGACAAATTTAAAAGAAAAATAAGTAATCTGACATCAAATGAGAAGTCGACATAGTGTTGAAAAAGAGGCTGTGAACCGCACGGAGGATGCGGTGTTGGTAGAGTATGTGATGAGTCATGGTGAAGGGAATTGAAATGTTGTGCAAAAGAACAAAGGATTGGCACATTGCGAGAATAGTTGTAGGCTTAGAGGGGTTAACCATTGAAGACCAAACATGAAGAAGGGATCCTCTTCTCCTGAAGAAGACCGGGCTATTATTGAGTTTCATGCTAAGATGGGGAAAAAAATGGGCTCATATGGTTACTTTTCTAAAAAAGGGTTAGCATTTTTAGCATTTCACATTTAATATTCGATCTTGTTTCTACTATTCTTTGCCTTTATTTATTTTCTTTGTTGGTGATGAATAAAGAGATCTTGTATTAAGCAGGTGATTTTATTAATAATTTGGACCAGGCAAGCCAGGCAAGCCGTAATGGTGGGGAATCCACCAAAATTTTGATTTATTTTTTAGATTTTTTTGAAAATTTTAATTAGACTTTAAATTTTTGAAAATTTCTAATATGTTTTTCGATTTTTCTTTTTGAAAATTTTAACTAAAAGGTTCTATTTTTTTTTTTTGAAAATTCTCGTTAATCTTACAAAATTTTGAGAAATTTTAATTCGACTCTCCATTTAAAAAAAATATAATTGAACTCTTAAAATTTTTGAAAATTTTAATTAGGCTTCGAAAATTTAATCCCAAGAACAACCATTGAATTTTGAAAAAAATTTAGTTTTTGTATGATTTTCTAAGCTAGTTATCTTTTTTTTTTCATATTTGTTCATTTACTTTTTTAGAACTTTGAGGACAAAATTTTAGCTATATTTATCTAATTTTTTTCTGTTTAGCTTTTGAAATGTATGTTGCTTGTTGTAGAAAACTTAATATAGAATTATAACAAAATAATTTTGATATATACAAAAAAAGTTGTCATAAACATGATTTTGATATGTATAATAATTTATGTTGCGAATAGTTTTGTTAAGGTATTAGGGTTTTGAGTGTTCAAGTTCATTTTAGTATTTAAGCTTGTACGGGTTCTCTTGATTTTCATTGTGCGGGTTTTGTCTAAGTTTTGTTTAGGTGTTAAAACTTTGAGTGTTCTAAAATTTTCAAGTCAAATGAACTCGCCTCTAAATTGTGTTAATAAGTAATACAACTTTTTCTACTTTGATAATCACTTCTTTAGTGGTTCTTAAACTCTTCCTTTCATGGAACAAAGTTTAGATCCTCCTGAATCAAAAAGCCCTTTTAAACACTAATAAGTACGGTTATTTTATGATACTGATTCTTTTTAATGGTTGGTACTTATTGTATTTGATTCTTTTCTAATCACAATTTAGTATTTAGGTAAAACTTGTCTCCTTTCCATTGTCAAGTTGTACTATTTTAAAGACAAATGTAAAAGAAAATCAAGTAAGCTGATAGTGAACTTTAATTTTTTTTCAGTTTTCTAGACCAAATAAAATAATGAATCTGCGACTGTAATAAATTATTATCATTATTATTGCAGTTATTATTTCATATTTAGTAACTTTCTGTTTCAATTCTTTTTGTCATAATTAAAGACCCATCCGTTACATTCGCGATATCACGGTGGCCATTTACAAAGAGATTGCAAAAACCCTTCATTAAACCCTTTTCTTTTTAAGTATAAATATTAGCACATAAAATTCAACGAAAAATGATGATGATGGGAAGGAAAAACCAATTTATTGCACAAAATGAGTGTGGTGGGTCCTTAGGTAGCAATGGGATGAACAACTGTAGTGTTGGCATAGGAAGAGAAGGCGAGATAGTGTTGAAAAAGGGGTCGTGGACGGCAGCGGAGGATGCGGTGTTGGTGGAGTATGTGTGGAGTCATGGTAAAGGGAATTGAAATGCTGTGCAAAAGAACACAGGGTTGGCATGTTGTGGGAAGAGTTGTAGGCTTAGATGGGCTAACCATTTAAGACCAGACTTGAAGAAGAGATTTTTTCTCTTGAAGAAGTGATTATTATTGAGTTGCATGCTAAGATGGAAAATAAATGGGTTCGTATGGCAAGTCAAGTAATCATTATTGTTTTTCTAAAAATGGGTTAGCATTTTTTACATTTAATATTTAATATTTGATCTTGTTTTTTTCTATTCTTTACTCATTTTTTATTTTCTTTATTGGTGATGAACACAGGCTTCTTGTATTAAGCTAGTGATTTTGTTAATAATTTAGTACTTTGCATCCACTAGAATGATACTGACTACTTGATCTATGATACTGAATACTTGATCTAGAGAAGTTGGTAAAAGAAAAAGTATTAAAGTTTTGAGCAAGAGAAGGGAAGTTGAGGAGACACCAAAAGTCACCTGATCATGTTAAGAGGTAATCCGATAATCTTGCTTGTGTACAACATTCGATTGAACATGTATTAGAAAGGTTTATGGGCGTTATTTCGATATCATGGTAATGTTATAAACGTTTTTATTTTGGAAAAGAAAAGTAAGGATGGGAAGAGGTTTGGATTCGTGAGGTTTTAAAAAATATTGGATGCTAAAAGGGCAATATCAAGGATTAATGGGTTTGTGATTATCGGAAGTAAGATTTGGGTGAAAATGGCTAGATTCAGTGGTAAAAAGAAGATCTAGGAAAAATTTTAGGCACAGACGTCTTCAAATCAAAGGAAAGAGATACACCCGAAAGGGAAGGAGAGAGAGGAAGTTGATAGGGGAGAAATATCTAGAAAAAAATATAAACATTCAGTTAAAGTCCGATGAATTGGAAAGAAAATAGATGAACCAACTTAAAATCGTTAAAGGACACGTGGATGATGAACAACTTTAGAAACTACAACGTTGCCTGTGGGGGAGTCGACGTTTTTCTGTGATACAAAAAATTTGAATGAAAGAATAGTAAGAATCAGCCTTGGGAAATATCAACCAGGAGAATTCAGGGAAGATTCTTCCTAACAGAAGTACTTGATGAAGAATTGATGGAAATACTGAAGCAGAACGACTTGGCAAGCCTGAAAGAATTTTTCATTAATATTGGACCTTGGTCGGAGAAGAATATCGTGTCAGAAAGGGTGGCTTATATTGATACATCAGGGGTTCCCCTGCACTGTTGGAATTATGAGACATTCAAACGTGTGGCAGGGCTATGGGGAGAGTTGGTATCAATGGGAGAAAACTTGACTAAGGTAAACAATTTTGAGACAAAGGAACTTTTGATTTCAATTAAGCACCGATATCAGCTAGAAGAAATAATATTGTTGGAGGTAAGGGATGGAATATTTCCGATTAGGATAAAAGAAAGAGGATTGACGAAAGCGATAAATGATAAAACAAGGAAATAAAGGGTGCAACAGGAGAAAGAGGAAGAAGAATCATCGGAAGTCGGATTAACAATCAGATCGAAATCGGAGCTATCTTCGGAGGGCAGACAAAACAACTAGGAAGAGAAAGTTAATGCACCTTGCATCGAGAAAGATGGAAATGGGAAAAGAAGTCAAAGAATGTCAGCAGATGCAATAAATGAAGAGAATTTTTTAAGCCATTACGGGAGTATACCAGCTGAGGGAGATGCATCAAACATCTTAATGGATCGGGCTAATGAAGATATATCTAACATAGGTCTGTCGATGGAAATGGACCAGAATAAAGGGCTGGAAACGCAAATTGAAGAGGGCATGGGAGTGGGCTTATCAGAGCAAGTAAGGAAGATTTTGGACAATAAGCAGAGCCCAAGTTCAAAATAAAAATAATAATACAAAAGCAAAGGGATCAAAGGATCGGGTAGCAAGTTTTGAAGTTGAAGAACTTCTTCAAACAACACAAAGTAGAAGAAAAAAGAGAGTGTTGAACAAGAGGATTCAGTTTATGCGTGAAATCTAGGATAGAGTCCTAACAACAAAGAAAAAATTGAAGAAGGATCGAGGGACGAGCAAGGAGAAAGGAAATGAGGTTTTTAGGAACGATGAAAGCATTGCAAATCTATCGTTGTCGGACTCGGATATTAGCAATAGAAGAAAAGTTATTCTAAAGGAAGCACAGAAGACCTGGGAAGTGGGGGAAATTTGGGTTTTAGTGTGAGAGGCGATGAGGAGGTTGTAATTGATGAAATAATGAGGCTTGAGGGGCAATAATAAAAGGCTATTGGAGGCAACTGAAGTAGTAAAATCTAGAAATCTGGTGAGTCGTTTGTTTGCTGGTTTTTGTCTGTTAATTAACTTGATAGGGACAATATGAAAATAGTCTCTTGGAATGTTAGAGGTTTAGGTTCGGAGGCCAAAATAGAGTCTGTCGAAAGGATAATTCGAATGACAAGGGCGAATGTCTGCTTCCTTTAGGAAACTAAGTTAGAGATGGTGTTCGTGGATTTAGTTAGGAAAATTTGGGGCGATGATAATTTTGAATTTAGATTTGTTGTAGCAATTGGGAGGTCGGGTGGGATGGTAATTGTGAGGGATAAGGATTACTTTAAGGCTAATAAAGAGTATCCACTTGGGACACAATTGTAAAGAGATTTAGGAAGAAATTATCGGGATGAGAATGTTGTACGCCTTCATGGGTCGCAAGGATTGTGTTGATTAATGTTGTTTTATTTACCTTGTCGAATTATTTCATTTATATATTCCAAGCTCCAGTGACAAAGTATAGATGGCAAAAGGAAGATGGCGAAGGTAAGTTGGAATCAGATATGCAAGCTTGTACGGGTTCTCTTGATTTTCATTGTGTGGATTTTGCTACTTTGATAATCACTTCTTTAGACGGAACAAAGTTTAGATCCTCCTGAATCAAAAAGCCCTTTTAAACACTAATAAGTACCGTTATTTTATGATATTGATTCTTTTGAATAGTTGGTACTTATTGTATTTGATTCGTTTCTAATCACAATTTAGTATTTGGGTAAAACTTGTCTTCTTTCCATTTTCAAGTTGTACTTTACTGTTTTAAAGACAAATTTAAAAGAAAATCAAGTAAGCTGACAATGAACTTCAATTTTTTCTCAGTTTTTTAGACTAAATAAAATAATGAAACTGTGACTGTAATAAATTATTATCATTATTATTGCAGTTATTATTTCATATTTAGTAACTTTCTATTTCGATTCTTCCTGTCATAATTAAAGACTCACCCGTTACATTCACGATATCGCGGTGGCCATTTACAAAGAGATTACAAAAACCCTTCATTAAACCTTTTTTTTTTTTTAGGTATAAATATTAGTACATAACATTCAACGAAAAATGATGATGATGAGAGGAAAAAATAACAATTTACTGCACAAAACGAGTGTGGTGGGTCCTTAGGTAGCAATGGGATGAACAACTGCGGTGTTGGCATAGGAAGAGAAGGCAAGATAGTGTTGAAAAAGGGGCCATGGACCGCGACGGAGGATTCGGTGTTGGTGGAGTATGTGAGGAGTCGTGGTGAAGGGAATTGGAATGCTGTGCGAAAGATCACAGGGTTGGCACGTTGTGGGAAGAGCTGCAGGCTTAGATGGGCTAACCATTTAAGACTAGACTTGAAGAAGGAATCTTTTTCTCCTAAAGAAAAAAGGATTATTATTGAGTTGCATGCTAAAATAGGAAATAAATGGACTCGTATGTCTAGTCTAGTAGTCATTATTATTTTTCTAAAAATGGGTTAGCATTTTTTATATTTAATATTTCATATTTGATCTCGTTTTTGCTATTCTTTGCTCATTTTTATTTTCTTTGTTGGTGATGAACACTGGCTTCTTGTATTAAGGTAGTGATTTTGTTAATAATTTGGGCAGGATGAATGTGGCAAATCCCCCAAAATTCTTGAAAAAATTCGAAACTTTTTTGAAAGTTTTAGTTAGCCTTTAAATTTTTGAAAATTTTTATAATGCTTTATTATTATTATTTTTTCAAAAATTTAGAAATATTTTGAATTTTTCTTTAATCTTACAAAATTTTCAAAAGCTGTAACTTGATTTTTTCATTTTTTGAAAATCCCATTCAACTCTTAATGTTTTGAATATTTTAGTTAGGCTTCCAAAATTTTATGGCAAAAAACCGCAATTGGATTTGGAAAATTCATTTTCTTTCAAATTTGTTCATTTACTCTTTGGAACACAAGGGTGAAGAGGTGGCAACGCCATGGCCTCCCACTTTACCCACCCGACGTCCAACCCCTCTATCCCCAGCACCGCCAGCTCCACTCACATCCGCCGTCACCTATGCTCTTCACTCTCTCCACATCCCTCACAGACCACCACCTGAAAACTTCCTTTACAATCCTCATTCAGCCTTAACAACGCTGCCTCCTCTCCCTAGCCCTTCCGCTTCAACACCACCCCATATCTCCCCACTTCACTCTCCCATTAACCCACCTTCTTTCCCAACTCTCCCTCCCTTCGATTATCCCAACATCACCACCGACGACGACTTCTTCCATAGCAACAAGCGGTTCAAGCATGACGGACTTCAGAGCAACAATTACAATAACAATCATCTTGATGCTACCAACTCGAGCTTTACGTGGCCAATGCAGCAATATTCGAATCGAATGACACTCGACCTTCCTTCATCGTCGAGGACAGCATTTAACCATCATCCTCATCAGGATTCTGGGTGTTTTTACCCGTTGAAAACGGAGCTCCGTTCGAAGCAAATCAAGGACGATGGGTTGTTGGAGAATATGCCGCAGGAAGCTCAGGCGCTGGCCGCCAATCACCGTGGTGGCAACAAAGAAATGCCGAAAGAGATGATGAACGCTGCACAAAATGAAGAAGAAGACTATTCGAGGCTAATCAACATTGATGGTCCTTTTTCCTTGGGCATGGTGATCCCCGAATGGCTCAACGACAGTGGCGAAAGCTCCGAGCGGCAACCCTCGGTTATAACAGATAATGAAAATCATTTAGCCCTTGATATGCATCAGATAGCTTCACTGTACCCTGCTGATATTTCGCCCAACCATGCTGCCAGGTCTTCCAGCGTCCGATCTTGGGACAACTTTCCGGTACTACAACAATAAACTTTCCGGTATTTTTTATATTGGTGTTTTAGATTGTAAGTTGTTCTCTTTATAAATATCATAAATTAATAATAAAATTAGGAAAGATGGTTATAGCATATGATGTTTGGTATAATTGCAATACATTGTGTTGAGTTCAGAGTATGCATTTTCTTTTATAATATTCTTGTATGCATCAGGTCAATATGCTTTGATTTTATTTTATTATTTTGTTTTCCTTTAACAAAACTCTTCCTTTCATGGCATAGAATAGAGTTTATACCCTCCTAAATCAAAAACCCCTTTTAACATTAATAAGTATTGTCATCTTATGATTTTAATTCTTTGGAATAGTTGGTATTTATCTTTTTATTAGGGTAAAACGTGTCTCTTTTTATTATCAAGTTGTACTTTACTATTTTAAAGATAAATTTAAAAGAAAAAAAAGTAATCTGACATTTTCTATCTGTCTTTCAGGCCAAATAAAATAATTAATGTGCGACTTTCATAAATTACTATCATTATTATTGTATTTTTTATTTCATATTTGTTAACTTTTTTTTTGTTTCGATTCTTTCTATCATAATTAAAGACGCATCTGTTACATTCGCAATATCGCAGTGACCATTCACAAAAAACTTTCAAAAACCCTTCATTAAACCCTTTTCTTTTGACGTATAGATGTTAGTACATAACATTCAAAGGGAAATAATGATGATGGGAAGGAACAACCAATTTACTGCACAAAATGAGTGCGGCAGGTTTTTAGGTAGCAATTGGATGAACAACTGTGGTGTTGGCATCGAAAGAGAAGGCGAGGGCCGTGGAATGTATGTTGTATGTCTGGTTGTAGAAAACTTAATGTACAATTATAACACAATAATTTTAAGATATACCAAAAAAATGTTGTAATGAACATAATATAACACTTAATTTAATCATGCATGACATGTTTAATATTTGTCAAAATTTTGATATGTATAACAATTTATGTTGCGAATAGTTTTGGTAGGTGTTATAGGACTTTGAGTGTTCATTTTCACCAAAAGTATGTAAGCTTGAATGGGTTCTCTAGATTTCCATTGTGTGTGGCTTTTGGCTAAGTTTTGTTAAGGTGTTAGAACTTTGAATGTTCTAAAATCTTTGAAAATTCTCATTAATCTTACCAAAATAAACTTATCTTTTCAAATCAAATTAAACCGACTATTAAGGTCTAACATTGAATTTCACATCTAAAAGTAATACACAATTTTCTACTTTGTTGATGTCTTCTTGGTTTAGACCTTCCTTATAAAAAAAACCCTTTTAAACAGTAATAAATATTGTTATTTTATTATTTTTATTCTTTTTAATAGTTGGTACTTATTGTATTTGATTTGTTTCTAATTGCAATTCAGTATTTGGGGAAAACCTGTGTCCTCATTTCATTGTAAGTAATCTGATAGTGAACTTTAATTTTTCTCTCTGTCTTCTAGACCAAATAAAATAATTAATCTGCGGCGGTCATAAATGATTATCATTATTATTGCATTTATTATTTTATATTTAGTAACTTTTTGTTTCGATTCTTTTTGTCATAATTAAAGTCACATCCATTGTATTCGCAATATCACGACGACCATTTACAAAGACCTTGCAAAAACCCTATTCTTTTTAGGTATAGATATTAGCACATAACGTTTAAAGGAAAATGATGATGATGGGAGGGAACAACCAATTTACTACACAGAACGAGGGTGGTGGGTCCTTAGGTAGCAATGGGATGAATAATGGCGGTGTTGGCATTGGAAGAGAAGGTGAGATAGTGTTGGAAAAGGGGTCGTGGACGGTGGGGGAGTATGCAATGTTGGCGGAGTATGTGAGGAGTCATGGTGAAGGGAATTTGAATGTTGTGCAAAAGAACACGGGGTTGACACATTGCGGGAAGAGTTGTAGGCTTAGATGGACCAACCATTTATTGTTTGTTAAAGATTCACTCTTTCAAATGTTAGTTTTTAAAATAGATTCATAAATTTTGTTTTAAATGTCCCTGGGATGCTGTAGACTTGTAGAATTTTCCATCAAAGTTTTATTTTCCTTGAGAATATTATTGATTAAGATAAATTATGGTAAACTTTGATAACCAATTCATACTTCTTTTAGTGCATAGGTAATGGTGTTTAAGGAAAATGATAATGAAGCATGGTGGCTTGAGGTGTTTGACGAGACCGAGAGTGAGGATTAGCTTTGATTTATGCTAATTTCTGGCCTCCGTTTCTTATTTTTGCAGGTACAATTTTATAGATTGAGGATGGTGGCAAGGGTGCTAGTTTATACGAGCAAACTACTAGGGTACTGTGTTGGCACCCTTTGCGTGGCTAAGGATAGCAACTTGCCCCCAACACAGTTAAGGAATCCTAAAATTTAGTAAAATGGACCATTTTGTAACATTTAAAAAACTATAGGTCACTGTTTGTAATTTCTTTTGTATTTTTGTACTTTTTAAAAAAATTATTCGTAGAAAATATATAAAATAGTTGTTTTGATATATACAAAGTTAAAACTCAATAGGCCGAAGCACAAAATTCATTAAAAATAAAAAAAAATTATCCGAATAAAAAAAGAAGTACAAATAGACCCAAATCAAATTTAGCTAACTCCAATTAAGTCGAAGTTAAGTCCAATTAGAATTTATTATGCACATTCAAAAAATTCAACTTGAATAAGCATTAATCAAAATTAACTCAAAATTATTTCTTAAATGAGAATTAAAACTGTGTCAATTTAGATTCATACAAAATATTAATTTAAATTCGGATAAAATTTAGTGTCTACATTGTCATAAAAAAAAAGTTATTGTAACAATTTTTTTCGTCACAATTTTACTTTTAGAGTCAAAATATGTGTCACAATAGAAAGAACTATTATGATAATTTAATTGTCATAGTTGCTTATGTTATTAATGTCGAAAATCTAGTCACAAACAAATTAAATAATTGTGACCATTTATTTCTTTATTTTACAATTGCTTATAGTTTTGGTGCCGGCAATTTGTTCAAAAAAAAGATTGGATACTTATTATCATTTATTTTTGTCACAATTACTAATAAATTTAGTGCGGACAATTTGGTTAAAAAAATTAAAAACCTATGCTTATTTATTTTTTGGGTAATCTACAAAAATAGTCATTTTGTTTGCCTTAAGTTACATTTTAGTCACTTATGTTATTATTTTGTTACGAAGTGATCACTCTACCGTTAAGTTCCGTATTCTCTCTAACGGCAATCCTATGTGGTAGTCCAACTAGATTTTAAGTGCCAACTTGGATTAATTCTAAATGGGATGAAAATAGATTTTAACCAAAATTAGAGATATTGGGTGTAATTTAACCAAAATTAGAGAGGCTCTGTTTTCTTTGTTTCCTTCATTCATTCATTCCCTCCCTTTCTGTTTTTAGCAGTCAAAAATTTCAAAGGAAAAATTAACATCATTTGGTATTGATCTAACCTTCAAAAAAAGAAAAATAGAAAATGCCTTCAACACCCAAAAAGCGTCCAAAATCCAAGCATAATTCATATTCAAAAAATTCTTCACTGAACTCCATACTCGAACCACCCCAAAGCTTATTCCCTTCAAAAGGCGAGTTCTTGCGTCTCATTAACGTACTTGCAATCGCATCCGCTGTAGCTCTCTCCTGTAATTACTTCCTTACCTTCTTTACCTCCACCTCTAAACCCTTTTGTGATAGTAACTTAGACCCCATCAATTCATTCTCAGGTATAATTCTTTTATCCCTCCTTCTTTTCTGGGTGTTTCTTTGTTTTTGTTTAACTTTTCTTTCTGGGCATCTTTTATTATGATTTTGAATTCATTCTGTTTGTTTAATTTGAGTTTTGTTTGTAGTTTTAGCTATGGGAGCTTTTTATCCGGTTTATTGGTTGATATGAATTTGTGGGTAACTTGAGATTTTCAAGTTTTTTTGCTCATAACGTGTCAATCAATGTTTGGGTATCTCATGATATTAAATTTCATATAATATCACATGTACAATACAGGATATTATGTATCCTAGAAACTGTACATTACTGATGTCTATTGTTCTAAATATGTATATGTTTCAGGTTCGAGAAAATGATATTTGGAATGATTTAGACAGACACAACTTGATGCAAAATGTTGGTTCAGATATACCACATATGTGTATATGAAAAGAAGGGCAATGGAGACAATAGATAAATTATTGGAGACAAGAACAAATCTACATGGGTATGCTTATCAACGTCTATTTTTATGTTTCGGTATTTCAAGATATTTAATTTACATTTCTCTTGTTTTCTTTTTACAGGTTACAGGAATTCAAGTGTCCAGTTGCTCTGGCAGAGCATTACAAACCTTTGACCTGTCGTTTTCGTGAATTGGTCTCCCAGCAGTCTCTTTTTATCATGCCTATTTGTGCCGGGGTAGTCCCTTCTAAGAGCTATTATTTGAATGCTTTAGTTATAGTATCAAAATTTTGAAAGTTGTTAACGATATTTAGCTTTATAGCTTATAGGGTGTGCAGTATTGTTCTTGAAAGTCCGTCAAAGAATGTATATTTCGGCTAGAGCAGAGGAGCTTTTCAATCAGGTGCACAAATTTTTTTATGTACAGTTATAGTCAATTAACGGTTTATTTTCTGTACATGCTGCATGTCAGACTATTTTGAAATTGTTTGTGAACATGTATTTTATTTTGCGTCGGTAGACATCCCATAAAATGCAGCCAGAAACATGTAGAGCTATACTTTGAATCTATACTTTGCTTGCTCAACTTTGCTTGCTCAGAAGACAACAATGGCGATAAGACTATTCCTTGCATCTATTCTTTGAATGTAGAGCTAGGAGCTAAACCAAGACACTAAATGTCTCATGGTATAACCTTGGCGTTAGCGCAGGCTTTGCATCATTTGAGGCAGATTTCTCAGGAAATATCTCAGCCGAATGTTACTGTTTGGGGGAGAAGACCTGCAGCTCTGCGTGCACTTAGTCACAAATTGAGCAAGTATGTTCATTCTTCTTTTCAGTAATTCACCATCTATGTCAGTGTAGGTAGATTCTTGACCGATGGCAGTAACATATTCTATTCTCCAGGGGATTTAATGAGGCTGTTAATGGGTTTACTGATGAAGGATGGTCGATGCTGGAAACTGACGGCGTTGATGATGTTACCCTTCTTGTGAACTCGTCTCCTGGAAAGATGATGGACATAAATTTTTCTTATAGTAATGGATTTCCTTCAATGGGAAATGCGGTTCTATGTGCCAAAGCATCCATGTTATTGCAGGTCAGTTTCTAGATGTGTTACAAGCATATGAATTACATCAGAAGATTTACAAATACTAAACAATGAAAAACTATTTTTTCTTCCCAATGTTGTGACGATGGCCTCGATATTAAATTTGTGGTATAATGAACCATCATATAGCTTTCTCAGCTTTTATTCGTGTGTCAAACAAAATTTTATTTTTATAAACCGATGCTTCTATTCTTTTTGTAGAATGTGCCGCCAGCAATACTTCTCAGATTCTTACAGAAACATCGATCAGAGTGGGCAGATAGTGGTATTGATGCTTACTCTGCTGCTGCTGTTAAAGCTGAACCGTGTAGCTTGCCAGTGCCTCGAGGGGGAAGTTTTGGGGGTCAAGTCATTTTTCCATAAAATGTATCCTAGGTCGTGTCTCTAATGATTTGCTGCTTTGGAATGTGATTTTGATACAAAAGTCTTTCCATGACTTAAGTTGTTATACACTTGCATACTAATATACTTTTTATCAAATGATTATTATTTTAATAATAATGCCCCTGCAACTATCTTGTAAATGCCAAATACACGCACAAATTCAGGTTCTATGTTTCAACAATTAAAACTCCACATGGTTGCGAGGGCAAGTAAACGGATGCTTACCTGCAATCCAGTAACTAAAACAACAGGCTTCAAAGTAATTGTCTAATAGGTGAATATATAATATGTCCAATAGCCATTTCTCAAGTAATTGTTCAATAGTTTAACATTTCAAAAAAAAATTGTTTCAAACCCTCAATTAAGATAAAATGTATTGTTAACATGATTCAACAACCCTTCTAAAAGGATATATTCTTTGTTCACAAAATAGATTTCCTTTTGAAAGGTAATTTGGCCCTAAAATTTGCTCTCAGGTTTGAGCTTTGTTGAGTTAAGGGTGGTTGGCTTGATGTGTTATCCATTGAAGTGGCTTTGTTCAAATTTTGCAGGCTCGATGATTGGCTTGCCATTTGGTTACCCCCAACAATCCCTTTGCAAGTCCTTGTATTATGGCCTAGTTTGCCACTTTTGCTGCAATTAGCTTGCTGTCCTGTCTTGCTTAATTTTGATCCACTCTTTATTACTTCATCTATTTCCTTCCTCCTTGTTTGTTTGGGTCTTTCTGGGGGCCTTCTAATTATGGGAGGAAGAATGGGTTCCATGTCCCTTACATGTTCCCATTGCATAGGACCTATACACAAAAATTTAAAGATGTTAAACACATTTTATAAATAAGTAATATTTCATAAAGTTTTAGGTTTTTAGGGCTATTACCTTTTACAGGGTTAATCAAGTGGCTGTAAATATTCAACTGGGTACTGACAGTATAAGATGTATTTACATAAGTTTCAGGGCTCACAGCAAGTAATTGCATGCAAGAAACAACATGCTTACATGGGATTCCTGACAAATCCCATTTTCTACATGAACAGGAGGAGTTGAGGAGGTCAACCACATACTTGTTGCCTAATCCACAGTCTACCTCGTACTTCTCATTTCCAGCATATATCAGCCATATACTATAAACAAAGTAACATTTTAAAGTTAAAAAATTTTCCATCCAAGCAAAAAAATTCAAGCTAAGTAAAAAAGAGTTAGCAAAACTTACTTATTGGACTGACTAACAATTTCAGACAACTTCTTCTGTATCCTTGGACATAAAGGTCTAGGATACTTCTCAGTAGCCTCTCTCATAGAAACCAAACTAGTCATGACTTTTCTTCTAATTATTTCTAACATCGTTAGGATAGGTTTATCTCTAGCTTCTAAAATGATCTGCAAGGAGAGTAAGTCTTTAAATAACTCAAACAACAATTATACAACATGAAGTGATAAATAGTCAGATTTAAAAAATAATTTTTAACCTTGTTGAAACATTCACTGTTGTTGTTCAGTAGTAGATCAGATTTGCATCTGGTTGAGAAGTGGGCTCTTGACCAAGTTCTTGGATCCTTGTCACACAGCCAAGCCTCAGCAGATTCTGACAGTGACCTCATTTCAAACATTGTTTCTTCAAATTGTCTTGGAAAAGTTGCTTTAGCAGCTTTCCAGTAAGTAAGGCGCATAACTTGGCCTCTAAATCCTTCTATATTTTTAAAATTATTGTAAAGATGTCTGGCACAATTTCTTGCTTCAGCATTAGGGAACAACAAAGAAATCGCTTCTATTAAGCCCTGTAAAACAATTAAAACAACATGCTAAGCAATCATTTTTATATAAACAATTTAGCATATACCATGACTTTATAGTACCTTTTGTTTGTCAAACATGAAACATATATTGTAGGAGTTGTCGATCTCTAAATCTCTCTGTAACAACTCGAGGAACCAAAACCATGATTGTTTGTTTTCACTCTCAACTACAGCAAAAGCCACTGGATATATACAATCATTGGCATCAACCCCAACAGCAGCAAGCAAATGTCCACCATAATATCCCTTCAGCCAACACCCATCTAACCCTAAAATTCTCCTACAACCAGTTAACCAACCTGATTTGCATGCTTCAAGGCATATATAAAGCCTCTGAAATAGCCTACAGTCTAATTTACAGATGGTTGTTGTACCAGGGTTGCTTCTCCTTAACTCAAGTAAATAATCATATATATTGGCATATTGAGCTTTGTGATTCCCTTGAACTAGTTCTAGAGCCCTAATCTTAGCCCTCATACATTTAGTCCGAGACACTATTGTTCCAAAATCCACCCTAATATCATTTTGTAAGGATGTTAAGGAATAATTGGGATCAACTTGAAATTTGTGTAAATAATGTCTAGCCATCCACTTTGAAGTAATATTCTTATTTTTCATTACCTTGCTACACTTATGGTGGTTGACTAAGGTCTTAATTTGCCAACTCCTATCCATTGGATCCTTGGGATTTAACTTGGATGCCCATAACGTCCATGGACAACTAGGTGCACAGACTGCTTTCACCCTAAGCTTGTCATTCCTAGTTAGTTTGGTTACTACCCTATTTATCCTCCCATACTGTTTAACTGCATCTTTTAAAATGTCTCTACTAGGGAAAACCAAACCCTTTATCAATATAGGGTTCCTCATATCAGTTTGAGGATTGAATAGAGGGTACTTTTTATTCCCATATTTATCATAATCCATGTCATTATTCAAATCATGATCACTGCTACTATCAAAATCATCTTCTAAACTCCAAAAACTTGAATCTAGTAAGCGGTCTAACTCCTTCTGTATCATTTCACCTACTAGTTCAACCTCTGGTTCATCTACCCTATCACCATCAGACTCAAAAGAATCAGAATAAGAAGTACCTGACTCATAAGCTTTATATGAACTATCATCTAAGTCAGACGCTTCTCCTCCAAAATCTCCCCCTAAAGTATTTTGTTCAACTTCAAACCCTAAACCAAAAAAGAAAAATAAAACATTATATTAGTATCAACAAATTGCACAATTCAAACCTGAAAAAAATTATCTCAAATTCAGTTCAATTTCAAACAACATCAGTAATGAATTTATGAACATTTTAGGACATTCGGACAGCAGTCAATATTCACATTTGGGCAACATTAAAATACATAATCTAAAACATGAAAACAGTAATCATTATTCACATATTGACACCTGAGTTAAAATGAAAAATTGAACATATACATTTGCATCAAACTACACCTGAGTTAAAATTAAAGTATATGTTTTGGGAGACAGCAACATAATTATTTTTTGTTCTTATTTGATAGATTTACAATTGTTTTTGGTTTATTAAGTGAAATTTTGCTTCATTCTTATTTGATAGATTTACAATTATTTTTAGTTTTGTTCAGTAGACAGGTCGAAGAAACAAAAATACTCCCTTACTGTTTACCATTTCTTATTTCCACTAAAAATATATTGAGAGTATATGTTCATGCTTGGGCTATCTAAGTTATTTAGTGGTTGCCAGTTGGGGCAAATAATAGATGTTAGCATGTAAATGTTGCAGTTCTCAGTTATGCCCCACATTCGGTGTTGCTGATCGGAGTTGTTACGTTGGCTGAACGTATAGGTTTCATGCCTCTTCCCAAACTGAAATGTCTTACCACTAGCCCTGTAAGCCCAATTGAACTCCTCAAATTCTCATATCCTTCACATTCCATAACCTATAACTCAAATTTGTTTCAGCCGCTCTACTTGGTTTTGGTGAATGAATAGGTATTCTACACTCCATTTTTGAGGCATATGTGGACATGGTTGGGTGCCTCACCAGCCACAAGAAAGAACTTTTGTTCCCTGCTGGAAGCTGGTTATAGTTGTATCGTAGTGTCTGGTGGAGTGCAAGAGACATTTCTCATGCAGCATGATTCTGAGGTTTCATTCTTCTACCACTCCTGTATTCTTATTTTTCTTCTTTGCTAATTAGGTTGTGTGAAGCCCTTCTGACATAACCTGTTTATCACACCCTATTTTCTCTAACGCCCAAAACTTACAATGGGTTTTATTATTGGATCTTGATCATCTTCTTTATCTCTTTATGTTGGCAACTAAAAAATTCTGGGTTTATTTCTGGACTTACAGGTTGCATTCCTTAAGTTACGAAGAGGATTTATTCGTATAGCAAGGTAATTCAGCTCAAAATTAGCAGTAAGAAAGAATAATATGGAATACCCACAAAGAGATTGTGAACATACAAGTTGATTCAGATTAGAAAAATTTGATTGAGCAACCAATTTTTCAAGAACTGTGAAAAAAAACTAGAAAATATAATGATTAGGAACAAGAAAAATTTCAAAAAGTTGAAGAAAATATCAAGAATTTTAATTTAGGGTTTTTATTAAACAATAAAAAATTCAATCTTTTGTTTTTCAGTATTGAATAAAAGAGACAGAGGAATGCAAAGAATACATACCTGGAGTCTCCATTGAATCCATCTTTATGAAGCAGTCAATTTGATTTCAACTATTTTGATCTTAATAATAGTTTTTCCAGTCAAATGAAAAAAGAAAACCTAAAAAAAGAAGAGACGAAGAAAAATTAAAAAGAGGAGATGAACAGTTTTTTCAATTAAGGTTTAGGTTTAAAAATTTTAATTAATTAAATTTATTTAATTTATAATTTATTTTCATCCCATTTAGAAATCCAAGTTGGCACTTAAAATCTAGTTGGACTGCCACATAGGATTGCTGTTAGAGAGATAACAGAACTTAACGGTAGAGTGATCACTTCGTAACAAAATAATAACATAAGTGACTAAAATGTAACATTTCAAACATAAGTGACTAAAATGTAACTTAAGGCAAACAAAAGTGACTATTTTTGTAGATTACCCTTATTTTTTTGTCACAATTACTTACAAGTTTAGTGCGGAAACTTTTGTCACAAAAAAATTGAATAACTGTGACAGTTTTGTAAAAGTTGTTGCAAATACAATAGTGTTGAAGGTATTTGTATTGACAAGTGACAGCTTTAAATCTAGTCACTATAAATTATAATGGCTAAATTTAGTTTTAGTTACCTTTTTTGTCTCCTCTAAAATGTTATTTATTGTAAGACTTAAATCATTGATTGTACTCTGATAAAGATAGTGGATCATTGATCTAGGCAATGCCCCATAGATGTAGACTGAGGTCAAATTATATAAATAATCTTGGTGTTCATCTTTAAAGCTTTCACACTTTTGATTTCATGATCGAAACTATGGCCACAGTTCCAAGTACTATTTTAGCCACAATTTCCTTTTTGCAAAGCAAGTATCCCTATCATTTCTACAACATGTACTAAAATTGGTAAATTTTATTATCATAGATAACACAAAAAGGACATGGTTTTAGGAAATTCTAAAACTCCATCATGCAAACAAAATAGTTTTCTAAACCAATTTTCCAACACTACGAGAAGAGGGAGAGGAAGCACTTGTTTTTCTAAAGAAGCAACTTCTTAACAATGCCCATATTTGAGTCTCCAATCTATACTCTCCAAAACATCTCAAAAGTGGGGCAAACCTAAGAATCCTACCAACCTTCCTAGGCTTAGCCTATTCCTAATATGGAATTTGTTCCCAAAATTACCTCCAAACTTTCCAAATACGAAGGTTGTTTCCAAATTAGCCTTAGAATGTTGTGCTTAAGAAACCCTTCTGCTAGAAATGCAACTATCTTGTCGTACTTTAGCTAGGATAATTTGTAACAAAAAACAAGTTTCTATATTTTCTCTTCAATTGTTTTGATTTTTGTTAATTATTTTATTTAGTCTTGTGCTTATATAATCTGCTTATTTGATAAACACATTATATTTATTTGATGACCTTAATTTTTTTTTTTGAAGAGAAGGTTAGAGTTGAGATCTAGACTGAATAGACTAGGATTAACTCTAATAGAGCTAACGAATGAGTTAATTTGTGGTTAGGATAGTAATTTACTTGATGCCTTAATCACCTACTCACCTTTGAAAAATGTTACTTTAATCATTCTAGCCTTTATGCTCAATTCAATATTTGTCAGTTCCACAACTACTTCTTCTTCTGCTCCAACTACTTAAGTTAGTGTATCCTTAACAATTGGTGTTTATCTTATATGTATCATTAACAATTGGTGCTTATTTAGTTACGTTGGAAATTACAGTCCAAGTATGCTTCTAAAGTTTATAATGATTTACTTCTTAAGTTGACATAATTTCTTTTGTAATTGTAACACTATTAATCCGGTCCGATCACCGGACTTAAGTTACAAGGTGCTACAACAACTATCGAAACTTATACACATGCATACACAGTTTCAAATAAAAGCAATAGGTACCACTATCAACTTTTAGAGATGTAATCATGACTAATTAAACATTTAAATAAATATTAGAAATAGAATTATTCAAGAAATAAGGACCCTTTAGAAAATAAATCTACTGTGAGTATCGATACTTTTACCTAGAATGCTAAAATTTCACAAGTTAAAATGCTTTCCATGCTCAAAACATATTCCTACTCAACATACGATTAGTGTCTAACTCAACTAAACCTACTAACATCGTTTAACCATTTGTCATGCCATATTAATACATTTTCATTGAGAATACCTAACATGCATTATCAACCTCAATCTCAAACATAAAAATGTCCATAAGCGAAGTCCAATATCAAAATAATAATAAAATAATGATAATAACTATAACTATAACTCTAACCCACATTGCATGTATTCAAAGTGTCCAAAAATTATAAATACACCTACTCGAAGGTTATTGCCTTGCTTAGATCACTTTCTTTTTCATTCCATTCACACCAAAAGAACTACTTATCTGCAAGATTTTAATGTGGAGTGTGTAAGCTTAAATAAGCTCAGTGAATGTCCAGAATTACAACAAAGTATACACAATATCATAAGTTAAGCAAGAGCATACTAAGGCATATTCACAACCATATTTTCAACAAGTTAAAATAACATAGTCATGCTTCTTTATCTCACATGTCTAGCTTATGTACTCACATGCATTTACATGCAACATATTTCATAAATAAATCATTTAATGATAATTTGGCAACATGAGATCATGTAACATAAAAGTGTACTCTATTATCACACATTGGATAAACGGACCTCCATTACACCAATGACTCAAAGAGTCTAACATGGCCCATAAGTGTAGCATAATGCTAAACACTCTCCAACACACCAACATGTCTTGATGAATAGGGCTTAGCTCGACATTCCCTTATCTCTCCAACTTGTCTTGGGGCCTCAATGCCCAAATCACAAAACACAAAGGAGAGTACTCACAATCCTATGGCATGCT
This sequence comes from Gossypium hirsutum, assembly GCF_007990345.1. Lineage (NCBI taxonomy): Eukaryota > Viridiplantae > Streptophyta > Magnoliopsida > Malvales > Malvaceae > Gossypium > Gossypium hirsutum. Next base: position 63,130,703 of record NC_053447.1, read on the forward strand.
AACTATATCCAAAGGTTTCAAGAGATCACAAGGCCAAAATATCCATAATTACACATATTTAATTACTTTTTTAATGCACATAATCTATGTTCATATTCATTAATTCACATCACAAACTTATACACAATGCATGCTTATTAGATTCACATTTAATTGCACTTCAAGTAGCACAATAATGCTCATTGAGCTATCATATATCAGACCACATATGTGTGCATTAAAATCAATATATCATATATCATATTCAAGTAATTTCATATATTACTTGTTGCAATAGCATCACATATCACAACTTATCTTACTTAGACATAATTTCACAACAAGGCAAAAAGTTAGAAAAGGATTACACTCGGAACTTAGGATAGGGGCTTATACTAATCCAAAGCTCCTGGTTAACACTACAAATCACACATACCAGCAGCGACTCTAGACACTCACCAATCATTCTTCCGCTTACTAGCCAAAAGCTCAAACAGGCTTTTCCTTACATTTAAACTTTCTTGTAGTGACTTGAATTGTGTTTTCCTTACATTTACACATAACAAACACATTTCAAACTTATCAAAAATAGCCTTGAACACAACTAAACAACAAGAAAAACACAATTCAAGCCTCTTCTTTCCCACTACCGAAAACTAGCTAGTTTTGCCGAAATTGAAGTTTTGACATTCTAATCTCATTTTTAATCCTTGATTTTGATTTCAAACATCTCAAATATCATTTAATTTCATATCTAAACCATTAATTTCATCTAAATCTATGGTTCTAAAAGTTCTGAAAAATTCAAGCTTTCAAGAACATGTAAAAGGAAAAAATGTTTGATTCTTAAATTTTTGTTATGAACTATCAATTGAAGTGAAATACCTTCTAAATAGGTTAGGATGAATCAAAAAATCACTTTAAAAACACGGGTTTACTCAAGATTACGAGTTTTGTCATTTTTGAATCCAAACTTGCTTTAAAAAAATCAAATATAAATAAATCTTCATACAATCATTTAGAAATCAAATTGAATTAACAACACTCTTTTTTTAACCCTAAAAATTCAGAATATTACCTTAACTTGATGAAAACGACAATCTACAACTCTAATTTGAGATTTGGACTCAAGAAGAACAATGACGAAATTGGGGAAGAAAATGTTATTTTCCTTTAAAATTGAGGGCTATTTTGGTGTTTGGGAGGTTAATAAATCCAAAAGAATGAGTTAATTTTGAAAGAACTCTCTGATTTTAGGTTTTGGGAAATTTCTTAATGATTTGGGGTTTAAGAGAGGGAAGAAGACGTTGGTATACTCCATGTAGAAGACTAAATTAAAAAATTGGATAATTTTCTCTTTTGATCACTCCCTGTTTCTTTCCTTTTTCGATTAGGTTCTAACTCAATTAAAATCCATTTTTTCAAGTTAGACCTGAAAATTAAATTTTGTTTTTAGCTAGTTAATTAAAAAAAAACCCAATTATTTTACTTTAATACTTCAATTACTTACTTACGATTCTAATTTTTTATGTTTAACATAAACCCTTGATTTAATAACCCGATTCTACTAACCCCGAAACTATTAGGCCAAATTTCTGGATGTGACATGTACCTAAAGTTTGAAGTCAATTTTTTACCAAATGGTCATTTTAAATTCTAAATTGGCAATGTAGTTTGAATCTAATTCATAACTTAATGAATGCATATATGAGAATGGCATAAGTAGTTGAAATGGTTAAATGGTTAGAAATCTGGAAATTGTCATATGTATTAAAGTTGAGATGATGATTTTATGTAATGTATATGTATATAAGATACTAAATGTTAGAAATAAGCATATGAGACTGGTATCTTTGCCGAAATGGCTGAATTAAGGTAATGGATTGTTTGTTTAAGTGTTATGAATTGGCACCATTTGGAACTTTTAAAAATAGACGGTCACGTCGCGATGAGGAAATCGATAGTGAATTGCGTCGAGACCTAGAACCCCCCAAAGTCGCGACGTCAATCCGATAGTTTAAAATTTTTACATTTTAGTCCTAATTCTACCTCAGGCTACCAAAACGACTATCGTGAGCTCGTATAAGACCTAGATATGATTGAAAAACATGTCGTGATTGTTTAATGTATTTAATAGCATGTGTAAATGTTTAAATTGAATCGTAGTTGGTCGTAGTTGCTTTGGCAACAAATGTAGCATATTGTAACTCGGATTCGGCAATCGAGTCGAGTATGAGGTGTTACAGAATTAATCTCAAACATCATTTAAAGTACATGAGATAAATCCGTATTAAAATCACATTTTATTATTACCATTAGACCTATAGTTTGTTGGCAATTCTTTACTTTTCTCTTCATAAGGAAAGGAAATAATAGTTGATTCTACTACATTTTCAAACTTTAGATTTAGCATGGATTTGAAAATCTGAAATTCAGGCTTAAAAGGAAAGGATAATACCATATTAGGTAGGACGATTATTTCTTTTCCACTTGTTTTGTCACGAGCTAACTATAAACTAATAAAAAGTAATAATTTTTAACCACTTATATGACTTGTTTGCAGCAAATCTAATTTCAATTATAAATTTGTATTAATTATTTTTTATTTAAAGTTTGTAGAGGATATGATAATATATATTTTATCATGTTTTTATTATTTTAAATTATTATATATTTCAATACTTCAATAATTTATATTAATTTTTTAAGGTAAAATTCATTTAAATTAGAGGGAGCAAACAAAGACCAAAAAAAAAAGGGATACTAATCCCAAGTCGATAGGCTTATCTTATACATCAGATCTTGTATCCTAATAATTTATGTTAATTCAAATTTCAAAAGTCCATATATTGATTGGTTATTTTTCTGTATCATCACATAGGGATGAGTAACATTCGACTCGACTCGGCAAAATAAAAAATAAGTTCAAATTTCAAACTATTCAAATTAAATTAATCGAGTTAATTGAATCAACTCGAATATTTTTTTAAATTTCAAATTTGAATCGAGTTGAATTTTCGAACTCGAATAACTCAAATAATTCGAATAAGCTAAATATCAAATCCTTTTACTTCCCTTCCCTCCAAACCCCACCCCCCTCTCCAAACCCTTTTACTTTTCCCAAAAAAATTTACTTTCCCTCAAACCCTCAAAACATTTTTCCTATTACTTTTCCCTAAAACTTTTACTTCTTCCAAACTCTAAAAACATTTTTTCTTTTGCTTTTCCTCAAAACTTTTACTTCTCCAAACCTCAAAAACTTTTTTTTGAATTTATATATATTATTTATATTATTAAATTAAATTTCACATTTTGTACTGTTTATATTATTGAATGGTTTAATCATGTTGAACCTTTATAAATTTTTATTAAAATTGAATTATCAATGATGCCATAAAATATTTGTGTTAAAATTTTCTATTGGTATTAATTTCACATTTTATCTTTAAAATAAATTTTATTAAAAAAAATCACATTTTTTACATTTAACATATTTTTTAATTCCAAAATACACGGTGACAAGAATCAGAAGATAATTGAAACTAAGCAAGCAAGTAAGCTAACCCATATATAAAAGATTAACAAATAAATTACAAGAGGATGAAAGTTAATAACAAATTTGATTACAGTGGGTGGCAGCGGCTACAAGGAATCAAAGTCATTTTTTTTTAATTTAACTCAAACAAATATATTCGATTTGAATTCCATCTCACTCGACTCGATTTGAGAAAATTTTAAATTGAGTTAGGATAATAAAATATGATTCGTCAACTTGATTAACTCGAAATATTTTCATTCGATTCGATCGAACACTCACCCCAAACATCCTATACATTTTTGATTATTTTTAATTATGTCAGAAATTATTAAATCTAAATTTAAGACTAAAGATGGGGTATAAAATATAAATCTAACTGGCCTTACCTAACTTATGTAGTTTAATAATTTTAGTGTTGGATGCTGTAATTTCAGGTACGCTAATAGTGTAATACTGTCATCATTTACCCAACCAGCAAATGAAGCAATAAGAACCAAGCTTTGCAAACAAAAAACAATAATAACAAAATCATAGAAAAATAAATAACCCAAATGGACAATAATTCAACAAATTAAATTAAATCCGCCTATTAGGGTCTACCATTGAATTTCACCTCTAAATTGTGTTAATAAGTAATACAACTTTCGCTACTTTGTCGATCTCTTCTTTAGTGGGTCTTAAACTCTTCCTTTCATGCTATAGAGTTTAGACCCTTCTAAATCAAAAACCCCATTTAAATACTATTAAGTATCGTTACCTTACAATCTTGATTCTTTGTAATAGTTGGTATTTATCGTATTTCATTCGTTTCTTCTTTTCCATTGTCAAGTTATATTTTACCATTTTAAAGACAACTTTAAAAGAAAATCAAGTCATCTGATAGTGAATTTCGATTTTTCTCACTGCCTTCTAGACCAAATAAAATAATTAATCCGCTATTGTATAAATGAATTATTATCATTACTATTGTATTTAATATTTCATATTTGGTAATTTTTGTTTTCATTCTCTCTGTCGTATTAAAGGCGCAGCCGTTACATTCGTAATATCGCGGCGGCCATTTATAAAGAGCTTGCAGAAACCCCTTCATTAAACCCTTTTCTTTTTAGGTATAGATATTAGCACATAACATTCGAAGGAAAATGATGATGATGATGATGATGAGAGAGAACAACCAATTTGCTGCACAAAATGAGGGTGGTGGGTCCTTAGGTAACAATGGGAGGAACAACGGCGGTGTTGGTGTTGGAAGAGAAGGCGAGATAGTGTTGAAAAAGGGGCCATGGACGGCGACGGAGGATGCGGTGTTGGCGGGGTACGTGAGGAGGCATGGTGAAGGGAATTGGAATGCTGTGCGAAAGAACACAGGGTTGGCACGTTGTGGGAAGAGTTGTAGGCTTAGATGGGCTAACCATTTAAGACCAAACTTGAAGAAGGGATCTTTTTCTCCTGAAGAAGAAAGGATTATTATTGAGTTGCATGCTAAGATGGGGAATAGATGGGCTCGTATGGCTACTCAGGTAATCATTATTAATTTTCTAAAAATTAGCTAGAAATTTTTACATTTAGTATTTAATATTTGATTTAGTTTTTCCTATTCTTTGCCTCTTTTTAATTTCTTTCTTGGTGATGAGTTCTTGTATTGAATTGGAGATTTTGTTAATAATCTGGGTGGGGTGGTAAAGCCTTCAAATTTTTTGAAAAAATTCATTTTTCTTTTGAAATTTTTTGAAAGCTTTAGTTAGACTTTAAATTTTTGAAAAATCTTATTATGCTTTTCAAATATTTTTTTTTAAAAATAGTTAAATTATTCTAAAATTTTTGGAAATTCTCATTAATTTTACAAAAATTTTAATTAGACTTTTCATTTTTTTTAAAATCCCATTAAACTCTTAAAATTTTTAATTGGACTTCCAAAATTCCAAAACTTAGTCTCAAGAACTGCCATTGAATCTGGACTTTTAGTATTTTATGTTTTTCTAAGCTAGCTAGCTGTTTTAGAACTTTGAGAACAAAATTTTAGTTATATTTTTCTAAACTTTTTTGTTTGGTTTTTGGAATGTATGTCGTATGACTAGCTGTAGAACACATAAAATACAGTTCTAATACAATAATTTTGATACATACAAAAAACCAGTGTAATGGACATAATATAACACTTAATTTAATCAAGGCATGCTTAATATTTGTCAATTTTTTTATATGTATAATAACTTAGTTGCAAATAGCTTTGCTCAAGTCTTAAGACTTTGAGTGTTCAAGTTCATTTTCATTAGAAGTATTTAAACATGTATGGATCCTCTTAATTTTCATTGTGTGTAGCTTTTGTCTAGTTTTTTAGTCTACGTCCGAATGTATTATGATTATCAGTCAATTTATTTGTGCTTTATGATAGTTTGATTCAGGTAGCTAAGGGTGAAAGCCTTACCGAAAGTCATGCTTTTAGCACTTGAAATTTATAAAATTTTAAGTTAATAAATAGAAAAAATTATAATTTAGCTCTCGAATAATAAAATTTTGATTTAATCTTTTTTTTAAGAATATATAACTTGATTTTGGCCTCTTAAAAAAAATTTAAAACACCCCTACTAGTTGTAACTATATAAATGTATTGATTGTAATTACTGTTGATTGTAGTTATACAAATATATTACTTGTAATTATACCTTTAATAAATAATTGATGTTAATTTATAGTCAAACAACATGTTAAGTATCTCTATTAGAGCTTGGTTTTCAATTACCTGTGATTGATAACTCTATTTTTGCTTACATTGAGAATGTAGCTTCCAGGAAGAACAGACAATGAAATCAAGAACTATTGGAACACAAGGGTGAAGAGAAGGCAACGCCAAGGCCTCCCACTTTACCCACCCGACGTCCAACCCCATTATTCCGAGCACCAGCACCGCCAGCGCCACTCACATCCGTCGTCACCCATCCCTTCTCCTCCGCCAACCACCGAACCCAACTCCTGTTTCTCCTTCCAAACTCCCATAGTGTCTCCTCACACCTCAAACCCCATGCCTCTTCACCCTCTCCACATCCCTCACAGACCACCACCTCAAAACTTCCTTTACAATCCTCATTCAGCCTTAACAACGCCGCCTCCGCCACTCCAAAGCCCGAATTCAGCCTCAACGCCGGCGCCTCTCCCTAGCCCGAACGCTTCAACACCACCCCATATCTCCCCACTCTACTCTCCCCATAACCCACCTCCTTTCCCAACTCTCCCTCTCTTCGATTATCCCAACATCACCACCGACGACGACTTCTTCCATAGCAACAAGCGGTTCAAGCATGACGGACTTCAAAGCAACAACTACTATAACAATCATCTTGATGCTACCAGCTCGAGCTTTACGTTGCCGTTTTCACCAATGCAGCACTATTCGAATGGAATGACACTCGATCTTCCTTCATCATCGAGGACAGCATTTAACCAGGATTCTGGGTGTTTTTACCCGCTGAAAACGGATCTCCGTTCGAACCAAATCAACGACGATGGGATGTTGGAGAATATACTGCAGGAAGCTCGGGAGCTGGCCGCCAATGGCCGCGGTGGCAACAAAGAAATGCCGAAAGAGATGATGAACTCTGCACAAAATGAAGAAGAAGACTATTCGAGGCTAATCAACATTGATGGTCTTTCTTCCTTGGGCATGGCGATCCCCGAATGGTGCAACGACAGTGGCGAAAGCTCCGAGCGGCAACCCTCCGTAATAACAGATAATGAAAATCATTTAGCCCTTGATATGCATCAGATAGCTTCATTGTACCCTGCTGATATTTCGCCCAACCATGCTGCCAGGTCTTCGAGCGTTCGATCTTGGGACAAGTTTCCGGGATTGTGCTAATCCATTTTCTCGGGAAAATTTAAGTTTTCGGGTCTGATGTTGATCATTCGGGTCAATGTCGGTTAAATAAAAAAACATTATAATAATATGTTATTGTTAAGTGAGGTTTCCATTGTTTTGGGGGTTGGATGAGTCAACCCGGCATAAGTTTCGGGTCTCAATGAATGGATCCGATTGTCAGACGTTTCTGGTCCGTTGAACTACCTATAGATTCAATGTTGTTGTTGCTTGTTGGAGTTATGCTTGTTTGATATTTGCTAGTGACTTACTGTTGAATTTGATTGCTTTGATTAGAGTTGTAATTGTTATCTCTTTATTTTGCGTTTGTTTTTACCCCTTTGCTTATATTAGTATAAAATAGAGTTATTATTTAAGGCTTTCTTTGTTAAAGAGGAAAAAATTTGGAAACTCGAAAGTTGGAGGGACGAAGAATATAATTTTTCTTTTTATAGGTGTGTTTTGTAGGAGAGATGAAAACCTCCATTACTTGATAGAGGTGAAAAATGAAAATAAAATATTTTAAAAATACATAATTTTAAACTAACATGCACATCTCTCTTATTTTCTCTCCCATCATTTTAGTTTGGGATGATAGATTTTTACGTTGGGATAGAAAATTATTGTCTCTCCTATTTTCTTTACTCTCACTTTTCTTCCTAACCAAACACACACTATTTTTTTTATACTTTTCCTTTCCTTCCTCCTATCCCTCCACTTTTTCACTCAATCAAGCACTCATGATTAGAGGTGTTTATGGATTGGGCCGGGTTTGGGTTGGGCCCAACAAAAAGTTATATCTGAGTCCAGTTCGGCCCAAAAAACGGGCCTAAAATTTTGGACAAACACGACTCGGATAAAAATGCTAAAACCTGAGTCCGGCGTAGCCCGCCCGTATTAATTTCTTTTATATTACTTTTTTATATATTTTTTAAAAAATATATAATATAAAAATACTAAAAATATTAAAATAAATATTCCCATGAAAATAAATTTAAAAAATATATATGTATACTTAAATAACACTAAGATAAACATAATTTAATAAGCAAATGTGAAAAATAGTAACAAAATTAACAATAAAACAAAAATTATAAATCCAAATAATAACAATAAAATAGTAGCAACGTAATTACGAAATGGTAGCAAAATAATGAAAAAAAAAACAATAAGAAAATGAGGGAAAAGCAATAAAAAATAGCAACAAAAAAAATAGAAGGTTTTTTTTTCATATTCGGGCTAGGCTCGGGCCAAAAAAAATATTTTTACCCAAACCCTCCCATTTTTTAGACGGGCCCACCCGACCCGGCTCATGCGGTGGTTATATAGATAAAATAGATTCACTACACCAAAACAGGGTTTTAGTGGCGTTTGGATAAAAAACGCTGCTTAAGATCAAGCATTAGCGGCGCTTTACGTAAAACACCGCTAAAGATCGAGAATTAGCGGTGCTTTCCTGAAATCGCCGCTAAAAATGAGAATTAGCGGCGTTTGTTTAAAAAGCGCCGCAAAAATCCTAAATCCAACGGCATCGTTTTGTTATCTTTCATGGATTTAGCGGCGTTTTTGAATAAGCGCTGCTAATGCTCAGAGCTTTAGCGGCATTTTTTGAATAAGCACCGCTAATGCTCAGAGCTTTAACGGCTTTTTTGAAGAAGCGCCGCTAATGCTCAGAGGTTTAGCGGCGAATGTGAAGAAGCGCCGCTAATGCTCGGTTTTTTTAGCGGCTTTTTTCAGAAAACGCCGCTAATAGTCGGGGTTATAGCGGCGTTTCTAGAAAAGCGCAGCAAAAAATTAAGCACAACGCAGCCATTTTATGTTGAGCTGCGTTAGCGGCGCTTTTTTAAAAACGCCGCAAATAAATTAAAAACTTTTATTTATATTAATTAAAATACAATTTATTTTTAATTGAATATTTAAATTCTTCAGTAAAAAATAATGACACGTAGAAAAAATATGAAAGCAAAAACATAGAAAGTATTTGTTAAAAATAAAAAAAAATTTAAGAGACTATTATTTAAAATAATTTTAAAGTTTATTGGGTACAGGACTGGTAATTGTTTTTTAATTAATATATTAAATAGTTTGTTATATAATCGTAAAATAGATAGCTTTAATTTTAAAATATTGAATTAATTTCCATTATAGTTTTGGGTTTATGCATGGTTTAGGGTATATGATTTAGGTGTTAGGATTTAAGGTATAGGGATTATGCATGGTTTATGGTTTATGGTTTAAGATTTAGGAGTTACTATTTAAGGCCGTTTATGGATTATGGGTTTAGTGATTATGTTTTACGGTTTAGGTTTTAAGTGTTGGGGTTTAAGGTCTAGGGGTAATTGGGGTTTAGGGTTTAAGATTTAGAAATTATGGTTTTGGGGTTTAGGATTTAGAAATTATGATTTTGGGGTTTTAGAATTTAGGGTTTAAGGGTTTTTAATGAAGCGTTTTTCACCCTTAGTAATTGTAGGGTTCTTATAATGTCATATGTTTGTTCTATTCTATCGTAACATCATAAGCTTTGCGTTCTTTAATACAAAAAAAACTACATATTCTTCAGCAGGAAGACATATATATCCAGCTCGAGTTTTCATATTAATTAAAATTATTTTCATGTACACAATTATAAAATTTTACAAATTAAATATATAGCGTAGAACAGAACAAATTTAATTTAAATGAATTTAAGAAATAATTAAACCTTTCAAATGTAGAAACAAATTTAATTTAAAGGAATTTTATTTTCATAAAAACGGTGCCGTTCAATAGAATCTGTTAGTGGCGTTTTTGGAGAAACGCCGCAATATGTCGACCTGTAGTGGCGCTACATTAAAAATGTCACAGAAAGTCAAGCTATTTTTTTGAAAACGGCGCCGTGTTATTATCTTCTTTAGCGGCGTTTATGGTAAAACGCCGCAAAAAGTCAGGAATTAGCGCCGAGAAATTAAAAGCGCCGCAGAAGGTTATTTTGTGTTAATGAAAACGGCTCCGTTTTGTATGTTTTTTAGTGGCATTTTTAGTTAAACGCCGCAAAATGTAGGAATTTAGCGGCGCTTCTTCATAAACGCCGCAAAGGTTTATTTCTTTTAGTAAAACGTCGTCGTTTTGCTCTCCTCCGTTTTCACCCTTTTTCTTATTCTAATTTTATCAAAACGGCGTTTATGGGAAAATGGCCGCTAAAGGTCATGATCTTTAGCGGTGTTTATTTCTAAAAACGCTGCAAATGTTAGCGACGCTGTCAATAACAGCGTCTTTTGCGGCGCTTGTTGAAGCGCCGCTAAAAACCTGCTTTGGTGTAGTGATTAAACGTTAGTTTGTTCTTAATTTCAACCATTAAATTAAACAAATTGATATAATTATGCTTCCAGTCCTATTACTTTTTAAACTTTTAAATGTTAGAGATTTAATCTCTTTACTTATCTTATTTAAACATTAACATCTAATTAGTAACATAATTAATTGTTTTCCATTGAATACTAGAATACCATATATTTAAATTTAACGAAAGTCCATTAGCAGTATAATGAACTATAAACTTTAATTATCTAAATAGTTGAAATGATGTCTTGGTTGACATTAGATTTTAGGTTCTATTCTTAGATGTTAAGGATGGCAATTTAAGTTGTAGATTCGAATATTCGGGAATATTCGATTTGGATATTTTCTAAATTCAGATTTTTAAATTTTTATTTTGCAGTTGATGCGAAAGGATATCCTAAATATCCATTATCTCAATCCGCATTACTTATTCGAATAAGGACGACAAATTCAAGTTTTAATGTTTAATACCATTGGTTACAAAATACTTATACTTTTGATTTTATATATATAAGAGTTTTTTGTGGATTCAAATCCGGATTTTGTGTATTTGAATATTCGAAAAATAAATAGAAATTTCAATTTGTTTTTCAAAATTTATATATCAGACAAATCTAAAAATATTTTTAAATAGGATTAAATATGATTTATATTATAAAGTAAATAACATATACAAATTTTACTTTAGTAAAATATTATTCAAGTCTAGTTCTTTTATTAAATAATTTATATTTATTATATTGAATATAATTTTAGACAATTAATATTAAAAAATTAATTCTTAAATGCTTATAATTATTATATTGATAATGATATATTAATATAATTGTAAAAATATTTTAATTAATTATATCTTGAAATAGTTGATAATAGTTTTATGTTTTATTGAGTATTTTAGTCAATATAATTAAAGAAATTTTGAACAATCTTCTAATTATATATGCTCTTTTTAACACAAGACTTAGAAATACCTAAAACCCCTCCTCAACCCATAAATAGAAGGATAATGCGCTTTAGCGCACTTGAACCCAAGTCCTCCAACATTAGAAACAATGTCCATGTCAATTGAACTAAAAATCAATCGACACAATTAAAAATATTTTTTTTCTAAAAATAAAGTTATCAGTTTAAGTCTATTACTTATGTATTCCATGATTCATTTTTCTTAACAAAAAAACTTTATACCATCATTATTATATTCCATTCAATCAATCAAACATGCATGGTAATATTTTTATCTCTTTATTCCATTCTTACCAAATAAGCTATTCGATTCTTATCTTATTTCGTTCTGGTTAACTGAACGTGCTTTAAGTTAAGAAGCGTTTATAAGCCGAGTCGAGATATATTTAAGTATGATATTATCATACTTTATACTTGTCCAAACTTGGACCGACTTGAAATATGAGTTTAAAATTTTGCTCAAATACGTCAATATTATTTTTTAATTTTTTAAAGGAAATATTTATACTATATTATTTTAATATTTAATAATTTTATTTTTTTATTTATTAAAATTTTTTATATAATCAAACATTATTTTAATGTTTACATCAGAGTAGTATTATATATTTAATATTATATATAAAAATGACATAATATAAACTATTATAAACTTAAAAATAGGTCAAGTTTTGAATGTTTAAGTTTGAGCCTGGTCCCTAATATTCTTATCCAAATCCTCTCAAATTTCAAATAAACCTTTTAAGTTTGGACGAGTAACCCAACCCGTAAACAAGACGTGTCGAAAATTACACACAGAGGGTGACAGCGTTGGCGACTACTATGATTGGAGAATTGCAGCAGGAGAGTGCTGGGAATGGGATAGCTAAAGACAGTTTTTGTTACCAAAAAGAAAAATCTGTCTTCTAAAAGATCCCAATCCATCGGTACATTAACTACAAGATTCAACAAATAATTATATGCACGATGTTACACTCCCTATACATACCCCAGACAAAAAGAAAAACAACTATCAACTTTAAACAGAGCACAACAAAATAAATAAACTATAACACATCTCAAAATCTGTATAGCATAAACTAGTCCATTTTAGTAGATGTTGAAATGGAGTTGAGTGAGAAAGGGCATGGTGGATCAGGAACTTGGGTTGCTCCATCAAGCATCATTGTAACAATCCTCATGGAAGGCCTTAACATTGGCTCTTCTTGAACGCACCAAATCCCCACTTTTAATAACTTCTCCAATTTCCCAACATCATTTCTAGCTTCTTCATCGTCTTCAACTAGTTTTTCAATCATCCCTTCGCTGTAACACTGAAAAGCCCAATCTGTTAATATTGCTGCTTCCTCAATTTCAACTTCCACACATCTTCTGCAACATATGATCTCTAATAACATTACCCCGAAGCTGTAAACATCGACCTTGACCGTAACCGGGATGTTTCGAAACCATTCTGGTGCTACATAGCCTTTTGTCCCTCGTATGCCGGTTTTCGTTCGTGTTTTGTCGTTTATAAGAAGCTTTGCCAACCCGAAATCGGATATTTTCGCGGTGAGGGATTCGTCTAATAGTATGTTTTGTGGCTTTATGTCGCAATGGATGATTTGTTTGCTGCATTCTTCGTGTAAGTATGTGAGGCCTTTTGCAATCCCTGATGCAATTTGCAGTCTTTGTTGCCAACTAGGCCTTAAAATTCCGAAAAGGAAGCTTGACAATGATCCGTTTTCCATGAACTCGTAGACCAAAAGTCTATGTTCGGCTTCATCACAATAGCCAATTAGTCTGACCAAGTTCTTGTGGTGAGTTTGGCCGATGACCTTCACTTCAGTTTTGAATTCCCTTTCGCCGTCTTGAGCAAACTTGTCGAGTTTCTTGACTGCAATACGATCTCCATAGCTTGATGGCAATTCTCCTTTATAAACCGTGCCGAAAGCTCCCCTTCCAAGTTCTTCTTTGAATCCGTTCGTGGCATGTTCAAGGTCTTTGTATGTGAAAAACTGCAGATTAGTCTCTAAATCTCTTCTGCTATGAGCACCTTTCAATTCCCCAAGCCTTCTTCGGAATAAGCAGAAGAAGATCAGAGAAATTGCAGCTAAAGAAAAGAAGTTGAAAATTGCAGAGGTGCCTAACAGAACTCCAAGGATCAATACAACTTCATTTTGATTTTCGTCACTCTGGTTCGACTTGGTCGGGATTTTCCCCGAGGCATCCGACTTTAGTACCTTAAATAGAGCTGTTCGATCAACAGCCTCTCTGTCAAACAATCCGTTGGAAAGTGGTAATTTCTTTTTCCAGCAAGTTCCATTGCCATCTTTGCTTACAGTTGGATCCTGCAACATGGCAACCGCACAAGAACAATCAAGAAGGCAAGATTGCTTACATTCCAACTCAGTTGCAGGTTTAATTACTCCATAGTCACCCAAAGGAAAATCCGCAAACGACATTGGCTTGAACTCGAACCGATCTTCCCCGATGGTGGATCCATCAGGGTTGCAATCTGCAGGGTAGCTTGCATAATCCTGTTTGCAACCTGCATATTGATTGTTGTCATCCAAGAAAGAAAATCCAGGGGGACATGTACAATTAGGCCTCCCCTGAATAGGTTCACAAATGCTGTTATAACCGCAAGGTCCAGTTCCGAACGTAGCCCTCCCGGATATAAACGTTGAGTCGATAAAGCGACGACATATGTTCATCGGCCTAAACCACAACACGGACCAGCTTCCACCCCCACTGGGGTTCCTTGGATAATAATAGAGATTGAAAACACCATAAAAGTCAAGTGTCGCCCTGTAGTAGTACAAGTCCGGTTTCGGAACAGCATTTATCGGTGCAACCTCAACTAGAGTTCCGTTCAGATTCTGGAGTCGGATATGCCCTGACTCGTTGAAGACCAACCGAGAACCGTTCCCGAAATTAAAGTAATCTTCGTAAGGTTTTCCTGTGAACATATCTATTTGATTCAGTATGAAAGATTCACTATTGAAACGAAGCTGATACTTCCCCTTACTGTAACTTGTTTCAACCAGAGTTGATAAAAGATGGTCACCCGTATCAAGTTCTTGTGACGGTAAGATGGTGTCAGTTGGATATTTGAAGCTCTCCCATATGTTGGTCGAGTTTTTGCTTGCGATCACGAAGTTGCCGGTGTCGAGCATGGCTGCATGGGGCACTTGAGAACCATCAGTAAGGCGTTGAGACCTCCATAGCTCTTTGCCTTTAGGGTCTTTAAGCACCAGATGACCGCTGTTATCAAGCTCAATCGTGGAGTCTCGATCGGTTTCAGGGTTATCTCGATTAGCATACCAGACTATGGTTCTTTCTTGTATCTTAGCATACCAGATAGCAAGAAGAAACCGGTCTTGTTTAATAGGAATGGATTGAAACCCGAAGGCAAAATCACCAGATGGTGATTGCCAAGCCATGGTTTTATCCTACACTTACATTTCTTTGAGCCTCAACTGTTGCAAGTATCCAAAGGATGCTTGCAAGGATAAGCAGGGAAAGATGGCTATAGAAAAGTGGTGAAACCATTGCCAGGTGCTCACCAAAATGGGAAAAACACTATGACCCACTGAGGTAAAGAGAGTGAATAAAAAGGGGTTGGATTTGTTGGCTGCTGGTGTGGGGAGGAAGAAGAGTTTTTATAATGAAAATAAAGAAAATTAAAATATTATCAACCATCGGATCAAAATAATTTTTTTAAAATTATTGATTTATCATTTATCTTAATTTTTTTCATTTTCATTTTCATTTTCATTTTATTGTTTAAATAAGGACATAAATTTGTGAAGAATTCTAATTTTTAATTAATTTTTTTCAGCCCAATTTGCATAGTTAAATCTATCATGCATAAAATTATTACACCTCTTGTATAATTGATCATAACCTAGAGTTTCTTTCACATAATATAAAATCTTTTTCTTCACATATGATAATATCAGGATGAATTAAGCAACAAGTGATTAGATTGAATATCTCCTTATAGTCGAATTCATAGTTTTGAGAAAACTCACAAGCTTTCAACCTATCGGTGGTACTATTTGACATATTCTTCAAACGAAAGACCCATTTTCAAGTGATTAGCGTACACTTTTTTTGTTTAGGTACCAACTCTCGTGTCATGCTTTTGTCTAAAGCCTCAATCTCTTCTTACCTTTTGCTTCGTCATAATTATTTTGTTCTTACGCATTAAAAGCTTTCATAAAAAAAAACATGAGGTTACTATGCAATTGTTAAGTTGTACATCATAATCTCAACGATATTTATGTTGCTTCGTCTCCCGTGTAGACCTTCTTATTACTCGTTGCTCACCATTATGTCTAGGAATATTCTACCTTGAGGTTAGACATTTATTTTACTTATCCGCATTAGTGGCTGCATGCAAATTAAGATTAGGAATTAGTTTATCCAAGTTTTCACCATTACATTCAACAATAATATTTTCTACATAACATGATAAGTCATTAAACACCACGTTTCTAGAAGTAGTACATTTTTTTGTTTATGGATCTAAACACCTCTAACCCTTCCTAAAAAAATCATAGTTGCTTTTGGGTCAAATTTAATTCTATTAAATTTTATTCAAAAATAACTTCATTGTATAAAGTCTCAAAAAGGGAGATTTCTATGTGCCTAACCAAAGAAATTAACGACCCATTTGTTGCTTGCACATCCAACAACAACTCAAATTTTCCAAGGAAGACTATTGTCATGCAACTAAGAAAGACAAATTCAAACAAGTTTTCCTTTTACAACTCTATTTTGTAGAAGAGAGCATGGACAAGTCATCCGACCAAGAATGCCATAATCATCACAATATTGAAAAAATTCATTTAACAACTATTTTATTATTATTTAATATTTACGAGCCAAATAATATAGTATAGTAGTGAATTTTGATTTGATAAATTTTACCAATTGGACGGTTAATTAAAGTACAAGTGGTTTGAACCTTAAGTTAATGATTTTAGAAAATGAGGTATCGGGATATCGTTTCTATAAGTCAAGCCCGTAAATATATTTATTAAATATTTATGGATTTGTTATATAGGTGAATTAAATTTTGGTTTGAATATTTGCTAATTAAGGTATAAGGAGTAAATCGTAAAAATTTTAAAAAAATTAACCACTATTGATTTTATTAGATAAAGGGTTCAATTAAAAATTTTTAGGGGTTTAAGTGGTAATTAAACCACATTTCTTTTAAGTGGACGGTTAATGTTTAGCTTATTGTTTAAATTATATGTTAAAAATTAAATTAAAAATAAAAAGTAAATGATAATAAAACATAAAAACAAAAGGAAACCATCATCATCATTTTAACTCACCACCCAATTTTCGAACCAAAAACACAAGACACTGCCAGTTTTGAAAGCTTCACGTTCCGTCAACTTTTCCTCTTTGCACGGAAGTTTAATTAAGGTATGTTTTTAGTAATTTTTATAGATTTAAGAGGTTGTAGCTCAATCTAACTAGTCTGGGTATTAAATTATAAAATTTTTAAAATTTTAAAAAAGTTATCATTGTTGATTTTTGAGGTTTTTGATGTTAAATGGTTGAGTTTGAAGCTTTATTATGAAATAAAACTATTTGTAAAGTAAACTTTGTTAGTTTTGAATTAGGGACTAAAATGAAAATATGTTGAAATTGACATGAAATTTTTATAAATATAGATGATTGAAGGTTGTATAAGGATGAGATTAAAAGTTTGGGGTTTGAATGTGTAAAATATGATTGTTACCGTTTTAAAGATTAAATTGAACAAAAACAAAAAGTTTAAGAAAATTGTGAAAAATAAATAAAAGATGTCATACATATAGAATGAGATGATTTAAAGTGTTTGGAATTGGTAATCGAAAATAAAGTATTATATAGCTTAAGAGCATTCAAGGAAAAAGAAAATTACAGATTAATTTTTAATATTTCTACTTTTGTTGTTTACTTTGATAAGTTCATACAATATAATTATGCGTATTTTTATAATGTTCATATTCGAAACGTGAGAAAAATAATTAAATAAACATAAAATAGAATATAATTGATATGTCAATAAAATTATTTCGGATTTCACATGACATAAAATAATGATGTATTGTTTTTTTTTTTACGAATTAGTAAATTATATCCGCGTGTTTAGAGGAGAATGGGTTTGTGTGGACCCACTTTACAATTTTTATAGTCATATCATATTTGGTATAACAAAATGGTCAAAGTCGTCGGTCATTGGGTATCCTATTTCTTAAATATTTTTAAAATAATAAAATAAATAGTGGAGGAGAGTGTCAATACCTTCATGACTGGCATCACGGTCAGTCATTCTCCCATCATTGATTGTTGAATGCTGGGAGTTTAAAAAATTATTTTTTTTTCTTTTTGGACTGGAGAATATTTATATTTTATAAAATATGGGAGAAAAATAAAAAAAAAAGTTTTTAAACCTCCTAACAATCAGCAGTCAGCGATGGGGAATGATTGACTTGAGTGTCGACCATGAGGTGCGGATACCATTCTTCACTTTTCATTTTAAATTATTTTCATCATTAATTTTAAAGTTGGATCATTCTTATAAAAAAAATGGATTAATTGAGTAAAACAAAAGTCAACATAAATATAAATAATATGGCCGTGGAGAACTTTTCAAAAAATTTAAGTATAAATCTTATAAAAATCTGAGTTATTACATATTTATATAAAATATTTATTAACTTTAAACAAAAGATACGAACCTAATCCAATTTAGAATTTTTAAAATAAAATAAAATATTATCAACTTTGGAATCAAAATTAATGTTTTTGAATTATAGATTTATCACTTATTTTATCTCATTAAAATAAAATGTATAACACCCTATTTTTTTTTCATTTTATTGTTTAAATAAGGACATAAAACAAATAGAATTATAATTTTCAATTATTTTTTTTAATTTTCAACCCAATTTGGGTCAATAAATCCATTTGGCATAAAATTATTGCACTTCTTGTATAGAAGATCATAACCAAGAGGTCCTTTGGTATAATGCAAAATCTTTTTTGTTGCATCCAATGAGAAGTTATTGGATTCTGCATAAATTGAGAAACAACATCAATAGAGTATGAAATTTCTAGTCTTATAACATTGACTTTCTTGCATCCTCCAATGGATTCCCTTCATCCTTTTTCAACTTGAGATTTGGCTTTATTGGAGTAACCTTCTCTTAATTTCAACTCTCTCATGCTAAAGCACTCCAAGAGACTTTTTGCATAGTCTTTTTTTTAGAAACTAAAAATAAGCATAGAAACATGTCAATAAAAAAGTGTAGGAAATTGTATTAATTTTTTAACCTATTCCCAGTCCAGTTTTAACAACATTCAAAACTAGACACAGACATTGACATTGACATTGAATTGGGTGGAAAAAGGCATGGTGGATTAGGAACTTGGACAACACCTTCAAGCATCATTGCAACAATCCTCATGGAAGGCCTTAACAATGGATCTTCTTGCACACACCAAATAGCCACTTTTAATAACATCTCCAATGTCTCAACATCATTTCTAGCCTCTTCATCATTTTCAACCACTTTTCCAATCATCCCTTCGCTGTAACACTGGAAAGCCCAATCTGTTAATATTGCTGCTTCCTCCATTTCAACTTCCACACATCTTCTGCAACATATGATCTCCAACAACATCACCCCAAAGCTGTAAACATCAACCTTGACAGTAACCGGGGTGTTTCGGAACCATTCTGGTGCTACATAGCCTTTAGTCCCTCGTATGCCGGTCTTGGTTCGGGTTTTGTCGTTCATCAGAAGCTTTGCCAACCCGAAATCGGATATTTTTGCGGTGAAGGACTCATCCAATAGTATATTTTGTGGCTTTATGTCACAATGGATGATTTGTTTGCTGCATTCTTCATGCAAGTATGCAAGGCCTTTAGCAACCATTGACGCAATTTGCAATCGTTGTTGCCAACTAGGCCTTGGAACTCCGAAAAGGAAGCTTGACAATGAGCCATTTTGCATGAACTCATAGACCAGAAGTCTATGTTCAGCTTCATCACAGTAGCCAATTAACCTGACCAAGTTCTTGTGGTGAGTTTGGCCGATGACCTTCACTTCAGTTGTGAATTCCCTTTCACCATCTTGAGCAAACTTGTCTAGTTTTTTAACTGCAACACGATTTCCATAGATTGATGGCAATTCTCCTTTATAAACGGTGCCAAAAGCTCCTCTTCCAAGTTCTTCACTGAACCGGTTCGTGGCATGCTCGAGATCTTTGTATGTGAAAAACTGCAGATTAGTCTCTAAATCTCTTCTGCTAGGGCTACGAACACCACTTAAGTCGTGAAGTCTTCTTCGGAATAAGCAGAAGAAGATTAGAGAAATTGAAGCTAAAACTACAAAGGTGCCTAAGAGAACCGAAAGGATCACAATAGCTTGATTATTCCGCGTGGCCGGTTTTTTCTTTGAGGCAGCCCGTTGTTTCTTTGAGGCATCGGACTTAAGTACCTTAACTAGAACTGTACTATCAAGATTGGCATCTCTGTACCAATTTGAAAGCGGTAGCTGCTTTTTAAAACAAGTTGCATCGCCGTTATTCTTTGTAGTTGGATAAATGGAAACTGCACAAGAACAGTCACGAAGACAAGATTGCTGGCATTCCAACCCAGTTGCAGGATGAAATATTCCATAGTCACTCAATGGAAAATTAACAAATGAAATATTCTGGAATTCGAACCGGTCTTCCCTAATCGTGGATCCATCGGGGCTGCAATCTCCAGGGTCGCCTGCATAATCTTGTTTGCAGCCTGCATAGTGGTTATTGTCATCCAAGAAAGAAAATCCAGGGAGACATGAACAATTTGGCCTCGCATCGATAGTTTCGCAGATGCCATTACAACCACAAGGGCCAATTCCATATCTATTCTGTCCAACTGAAAGTGCTGAATTGACAAACGCACCACATATGTTCGGTGGCCAAGCCTTGGACACAGACCAGCTTGCACCACCACTGGGGTTCCTTGGATAATAATACAAAGTGAAAACTCCATAAAAGTCAAGTGTCGCCCTGTAGTAGTATAAGCCTGGTCTTGGCTCAACATCTTTTGTCACATTGTCGACTAGAGTTCCATTCGAATTCCAGACTAGAATATCCCCCGTGTCGTTGTCGAAGGCCAACCGAGAACCGTTTCCCGAGGGGAAACTAAAGTATTCTTCGTAAGGTTTGCCAGTGAACATATCTATTTGATTAAGCACAAGAGATCCATCAGTTTTGAAACGAAGTTGATTTTTCCCTTACCATAATTTGTTTGGGCTGATACAAGACTGCCATCAACACCCAATTCTTGAGACGGTAAGATGGTATGAGTTGGATAGTTGAAGCTCTCCCATATGTTGGTTGAGTTTTTGCTGACAATAACGAAATTCCCAGTGTCAAGCATGGCTGCATGGGACAATTGAAAATCATCAGTAGCCCTCTCAGACCTCCACAACTCTTTTCCTTTAGAGTCGTTAAGAACAAGAAAACCGGTCTCGGTGAGTTCCACCGTCGATCCTCTATCGTTTTCGGGGTTATCTCGATTAGCATACCAGACTATAGTTATTTCTGGTATATTAGTATACCAGATTGCAAGAAGAAACCGATCTTTTTTACTAGTAATGGGGTGAAAACCAAAGGCAAAAACACCTGATGGCGATTGCCAGGTGGTGTTTGTATCATCTGCAGCAAGCGACTTGCCTACAGTTACATTTGCTTGAGCCTCAACTGTTGCAATAATCCAAAGGATGCTTGCAAGGATAAACAGGCAAAGATGGCTATGAAAAAGTGGTGAAATCATTGAGTCTCTCCCACTAGGTGTTCAACAAAATGAAAGAACTATAAAGTGTGAACCTTGAGATCATTGAATCTAACGCAGTGATTAAAAAGGGAAATGGAATTTTCAGGTGCTGGTTTTGTGAGGAAACTTCCTGGAAAGTGGAAAATGGAAAAATTCAGCTGATGAAACTTGAACAATGACTTGGCTCTGCACATGCTATGACCTTTCTAAATTCTTGCGTTGCACTGTCATGATCGGCACCTTGCTGGTTGAGGGTGTTGTTTTAAAGATGTTTGACTATTATTACAACAAAAATGGTTTACAGTCACGTCAGTTTTGGGGACCGAGTGAACGGATCTGTAACAAAATGTTTAAAGTCGTGCACACATTAAACCTATTCCAACATAAGTATAAAAAATATGGCCGCGGAGAACTTTTCAAAAAAGTTAAGTATAAATCTTATAAAAATCTGAGCTATTACATATATATAAAATATTTATTAACTTTAAACAAAAGATATGAACCCAATCCAATTTAGAATTTTTAAAATAAAATAAAATATTATCAACTTTGAAATCAAAATTAATGTTTTTGAATTATAGATTTATCACGATTAAAATAAAATGTATAACACCCTATTTATATTTATATTTATTTTTCTTTTTCATTTTATTGTTTAAATAAGGACATAAAACAAATAGAATTATAATTTTCAACCCAATTTGCATCAATAAATCCATTTGGCATAAAATTATTGCACTTCTTGTATAGAAGATCATAACCAAGAGGTCCTTTGGTATAATGCAAAATCTTTTTTGTTGCATCCAAATGAGAAGTTATTGGATTCTGCATAAATTGAAAAACCAACATCAATAGAGTATGAAATTTCTAGTCTTATAACATTGACTTTCTTGCATCCTCCAATCGATTCCCTTCATCCTTTTTCAACTTGAGATTTGGCTTTATTGGA
The DNA here is from genome assembly GCF_007990345.1 of Gossypium hirsutum. Classification (NCBI taxonomy): domain Eukaryota; kingdom Viridiplantae; phylum Streptophyta; class Magnoliopsida; order Malvales; family Malvaceae; genus Gossypium; species Gossypium hirsutum. Next base: position 63,153,123 of record NC_053447.1, read on the forward strand.
GTAACCTTTTCTTAATTTCAACTCTCTCATGCTAAAGCACTCCAAGAGACTTTTTGCATAGTCTTTTTTTAGAAACGAAATTACCTTTGTTTGATTTTTCAAATTTTAGACCAAAAAAATATCTAATCTCCCTCCAAATTTTCATCCCAAAACAGATATACAAATCATTCCTCAAATTGGATAATGCCATAATATATTCATTTGATTCTAATTAGAATGCGAGTCAGAAACTCTAAAACCACAAAAGATGAGATATTGAGCAAGTTTACCATACCATGCTCTTGATGCTTGCATTAAGCCTTAGAATGCTTTCTTCGAACAATAGACATCACTTGAAATTTGCTTAGAGCCAAAGATAAAGGTTGCTCTATAAATACGTCATGATCCAATTCTTTTTACCTCAAGTTGTCATAGTTTTCAACCTTTAAAAGCAGCAAATGAAATAATTGATTGCACCGTCACCATTTTAACTACTGGCTAAATGTTTCCTTATAGTCCAATTCATAGTTTTGAGAAAACTCACGAGGTTTCAACTTGTCTATGGAGCAATAATTTGACCTTTTCTTCAAGCGAAAGATCCATTTGCAAGTGACTGGCCTACACTTTTTTGGTTTAGGTAAGAAGTCTCATGTCTTATTTTTGTCTAAAGCCTCAATCTCTTCTTTCATTGCTATTTCCCAAATTTACCACCTGATCCTCCACTTCCTTCATGACTCGGCATTCTCAAGAATATTTGAAGGATTTGTTTCATTGGTGCTAGTAGTCCTGACCTTGAACATTCATACACATCCTCCAACACTTTAGTTATTGCTGACAAGTTTCTTCATACCATTCTAAGTTGTTCCTACATTTGAGAGTTCCATTGCAACCAACCACTACACCAAAACAGGCTTTTAGCGGCGCTTTTAGTGGCGTTTGCATAAAAAATGCCGCTAAAAATAAGCATTAGCGGTGCTTTTTAAAAAACGCAGCTAAAAATCGAGTATTAGGAGCGCTTTTTGCAAAATGCCGCTAAAAATGAGCATTAGCGGCGTTTTCCAAAAAGCGCCGCAAAAAACCTAAGCCCAACGACGTGTTCGGGGCTTTAGCAGCGTTTTTGAATTAGCGCCGCTATTGCTCTATTTGTAGTGTCGTTTTTGAAAAAGCACCGCTAATGCTCTATTTTTAGCGGCGTTTTTGAAAAGGCGCTGCAAAAAATATTTTATCTGTCTATTTATTATTTAATTTGTTTATTTATATTAATTCAAATTCAAATTATTTTTAATTGAATATTCAAAAATTAAAATACTATTATTTAAAATAATTTTAAAATTTTTTAGGTACATGACTGATTGTTTTTTAATTTATATATTATATAATTTCTTATATAATCATAAAAAAGATAGTATTAATTTTAAAATACTGAATTAATTATCATTATTGTTTAGGGTTTATGGTTAAGGGTATATGGTTTAGGGTTTAAAGTTTTTGAGTTACTATTTTAAGGTTTATAAATTATGGGTTTAAGGATTATGGTTTACGGTTTATGCGTTTAAGGTTTAAGGGTTACGGTTTATGGTTTATAGATTAATGGTTGGGGTTTAAGGTTTAGGGATTAGGGGTTGAGGGTTAAGAGTTAGGGGTTTTAAAATATTGAATTAATTATCATAAAAGAGGTAGTATTAATTTTAAAATATTAAATTAATTATCATTATAGTTTAAGTTGTATAGTTTTGGGTTTAGGGTTTAAGAGTTATTATTTTAAGGTTTATGAATTATGAGTTTAGAGATTATGGTTTATGGTTTAAGGTAGAGGTGCTCATGGATTGGGCGGCCCGGCCCGGCCCGACGGCCCGCCCGAAATTTGGGAGGGTTCGGGTAAAATATAGGCCCGAAATATGGGTTCGGGTAAAAAAGAGGCCCGTTTAGAAAACGGGTCGGGCAATGGGCAAAAAATTTTAGGCCGGGCCCGGCCTGGCCTGGATATAATTAATATTTTTTTTATTTTTAAAATTTATTATTACATTTCCCATTTCCCATTTCCCGTGTATCTGATAAATCCCTAACCCATCCCCTCCTCCATTTTTTTCCCCAAATCGAAAAACCACCTCCACCGATCCACCATTCCACCTCCGGTGTCCGGTCCTCCACGACTATTAAAGTCCTTGCTTGTATTAATCTGGCTATTGAGAGGTAAGATTGTTCATTCTTCCATTTTTTCTTTCTGGGGTTAATGTTCCTGTGTTTGCAATCTTTGTGCTTTCATCCAACAAAGATTAAATTAGTGGACCTTTCTTCATTTCATGCGATTTGAGTGGTTTTTATTCTTGGGTGTTTTTATAAATGGTTGGTCTTGAATGTTCTTTTGTGTTTCTGAGATAATTCTGTTTGTTTTTTGTGCTATATATGGGATCTTTGTTGTTTTGAATCTCCTACCTGTTTTTTTTTTCTGGGTTCATGTTTGTTTAGAATGAGGGCTAACAATGATGAGATTATGTTGTATTGATTTTCTTTGGATTGGTTTTCACTTTCAGTGGCATATTCCTTTTAAAACTGAAGGTAGCTGATTGGGCTTGCGTTCTTATGTTCCATATGAAATCTAATTATTATCTCTTTGTTGTTTGACCATTGGTTGATTGGTGTTCTCCTTCATAGCTTGATTCATTCATATCTCTTTTTTGTATCTGAAGATTTGATATGGATTTATAATTTGATGTTTTTGAGGATGTTTGATTGCCTTGAATGAATATATTGAATAAAATAAAAGTGAAATCTTGTTGAAGTCTCATTAGATAGGTATTTACAACGTGCCCTTATAACAAGAATTGGAAGTTTGATTATATGCAGTGGAAATGACTTCATTCGTACTTCGATTTCCATTTTTAATGAAGTTAGTACTTCAATAAAAAAAATCAGATTTTAGATAAATTGTTTAATTTCAAATTAAAAGAAAAACTGTTTAAAGTTTAAATAAAAATTATTAAGTATATATTTTTAAAATGATATGGAACGGTTGAGTAAGCCTAAATTGTCCATTTAACTTTACAAAGACAAATTTTTATATTTAAATTACATCCAACTTTGTTTATTTGGGGTCTTGTTGAGGAAAAGTCAATCTATAAAGGATTGTACTGTCACAGTAAAAATACATTTTTGTAAGCTAATGGGATCAATATCTATAATTAATATTATGTATAATATTGATATTTCTTGTGAATTTACAGATCATATCTCTATTGGTCGAGGTATTCCTTAAATTTAGTGAACCTGATGAGCTCTCGAACACTGTTTTAAATTCTCTTAGTACAACACTGTTTTAAATTCTCTTGTATGACAATCCCAGTACCAGCTCTTTGAAAAATCGAGTCTTTGCTCATTCCATTATTACTTCACTTCTTGCAGTCTAGTGGCGTAGATGCTGCAACTCTTTGCTCATTCCATTATTACTTCACTTCTTGCAGTAGTAACATTTCCCATTGTATTTTGTACATGTTATTCATAATTTTAATCTCATCTTTTTTGTTTTTGCTTTGTTTTATTGCAGAAACAAGCTATTGAGGCAGAAAAACAGCAGGCCCAGTCAGGTTGCTATCACTTAGAGGTTGCTATCACACCCTTTCCTTCGAAACAATCAAACCCAGATCTTTTCATAAATGATGTGTGTTTTTTTAGTATTACTTAAACATGTGACAAGTTTGATCTTGTATCACAAGGCTAGCATAGATAAATAACCAGTTTATATCCTTTTACCAAAACTCAAATCTTTGCTCATTCCATTATGCTTACAAGTTACAACTAAACTTTAATCTTTATATCCTTTTACCAAAATGATTAAATTTTAGTTTCTATACTTTATTTTTTAACATAAAATGGTGCTTATATTTTATAATGTTATTAACTAAATAATTAATATTGTTAATTTTTTTATTAAAACAATAATTTTTAATGTAATATACTGTTTTAATATATTATAATCTTATTTTATTTTTTTGTTCATTATATACAAAAAAATTACAATTTGATATTTGATATAAATTCAATAACAATTAGTTTTAACTTTTAAGTCAAAAAAAGGGCCGGGCCGGGCCCGGGCTTCATATTTTTTTCATGGGCTGGGCCTGGGCAAACTATCAGGCGCATATTTCGGGCCGGGCCGAGCCCGGGCCTAGGTAACGGGCTGAAATTTTTTATAGGCCCGGCCCGGCCCATGAGCACCTCTAGTTTAAGGGTTGGGGTTTAATGTTAGGGGTTAAGGGTTTAAGGTTTATGTTTTATGATTCAAGGTCTAGAGGATAAGGGTTAAGGGTTTAAAGTAATTGGTATTTTTTAATTTATATATTAAATTATTTAAATTATTTCTTATAGTTTAAATTATTTAAGAGATTTCTTATATGGTTTACTTGAGATTTGTTAAATGATGAAATTTTATACAATCAATTAATGCTTTTATATTTCAAAATATTTAATCTAAACCATTTGATATATTTAAATATTAGATTAAAAAATATTGATAAATAAATAAATAAAAAGTAACAGATTGATATGGATGGGTAACAATCTATTTTGCATAAGACTAAATTATAACAAATAAAATAAAAAAATTATATAAAAGATTTAAAATTTATCTAATTCTTTTAAATATTACTTAAATTTTCAAAATTTATTTATTTAAAATTGATATGAATTATATAATAATTAAATATAAAATTATAAAAAAGTCAATTATTAGTGGCGTTTGTGAGAAAAACGCCGTAAAAAATAAACAATAACGGCGTTTGAACAAAAAAACGTTGCAACCATGTATTAAAAATTTTCAAAACAGCCCGTTTTCACTACAAAATTTAACAAAAAATTCAATTAGTGGCGCTTTTTATAAGCGCCGCAAATATTCTGACGCGTGGTTTTCATTTCAAATTCCCGCTAAAATATCCCTTCTGAAATTTCGCTCAAATGCTTTTTAAACTTTTTCATCTTCCTTTTAATTGTTTATTCCATCAACTCGTATCGAAGTCTCAAACCGATTCAATAGCAGTGAGTTGACTTAGCAGCTGCTTTTTTCCGTATGGGGATGGAAACGAAGGATGAGTTCATGACTTTCGAGCCAGAGCAGGCCCAAGTGGGATCTCGAGGACCGACGTTAGTAATTAACGAGATGGTGATGAGGAACGTCAAGTCTTATGCCGGTGAGCAGCGCGTCGGTCCCTTTCACAAGGTTATATTTTCTTTTATCGTTTAATTTTTATAGTTTTTATTTGGTTTCTAGTAAAGTTTGGAAATTGAGAAGGAAAATTGCAAATTTTATGTAATAATTTCGCGAACTCAACTTGGAAATTGAGAAGGAAAAAATGAAGAACTGAGAAGGAAATTAAAAATTGCATGACTTCAACTCGAATAGCTTTCTTTTTTTTTTCTCCTTTTTGTTGTAATTTTAGCGGTTTCCTTTTGGTTACTGAGAAAGCACCGGAAACCGAGAAAGAAAATTGCAGATTGATGAACATTTCAAAAATTTATATTTTCGATTACTTTATTTTTTTCATAGTTAGATGTAGAAAGTAAGCTTTTAGTTTGTTTGTTAGTGGTCTAACTCCTGCTTGGTTGCCGAGAAAAAAAAATGTAAAATGAGAAAGAAAATAAAAATGATATGATAATTGCACGAATTGAATTTGAGATAATTTATTTTTTCTGTTATCAGTGTTTCCTTCTTTTGGTTGCGAGAAAGAGGTGGAAAATTGAGTGGGAAGTTGCTAGTCTATGTGACAAGTTCTAAAATTTAACTCAAATTAAAAGTGACAAGTTTACATGACTTGTGTTAAGCATCCAACCTAAAACCAATTGACTATAAGTGGAAGGGCCTGATTTGAAAACAAGACAAACAGTAAAACCAAGACTTAACAGATGAGAGAGAATACCACTTAACACTCCCCCTTACATGTAGCCCCACAGGGTCATAGATATGTACAACCTCTCAAGGGCTAGTAAAACTTCACGTGGGGGGTAGGAGGATCAGGAAAAACCTGGGCTTTGTTATCATATTAAGATATTAAAGAATCTTAAAATATATATGTTACTCTTTTCACTAGTTGAGATTATAAGTTCTATTGTTTAAGCTCTTCCTGTTGTAGAACTTGCTTCTAAGATCATTTATGCAAATTTAACATCTTTTGAAACTTCTTCAGAAAAAAATGGAATGGAGCAAAATACCTTTATAATCTGTCTGTGTAAAGCTTTGTATCTGTTGGCATTAATGTATTTAATGGGTGCTCGAAGTCAAACAAAATTATTTAAGGTAGCTGAGATCCAACCAACTCCAGCCTTAAAAAACAGAAAGAAAAAAGAACAGAAGAGATTTTTTGACCCTGTTCTGGTTAGCTGTTATGATAATGTCAATTACCATTTAATTAAATTACTTTTCCATTTGTGCATTTTAACTTTTTGACCATATGATTGTAGATTCGCATGGAAACTCGATCTGGGGTTAAGGATTTTATTCCTGCTTGGATCAAGTTCTCTGTTCAAGCAGCTGGTGAAATCCCATACAGTGGAATATACTATGATCCACCAGAAGAGGTATATTTAGTGTGGTTTGCTTGGAAATATTAAATGACTTAATTCTTTTCAAACTATGAGCTGCTGAAATAATTGGAGCCTGGGAAAAATCAGGAGTACTAACTAATGTTTGTAATACTTTTAAAATGAATGCATGAGTGTGAAGATGCACCAGCATGCATGAAAAAAATGAGTTTAAAGAGAAATAATTATGCAAGGAGGTTATTTTTTATGAACGTAGTATTGGTGTTAAGAATCAACTCCCTTAAAAAAGTTTATAACTAACCGATTTTGGTTGGTTCACTTTCGTATGTGAAATCAGTTTTTAAGTTATTGCATGTTTGATAGATTGTGTCTTAAAAATTCTGCTTAAAAATCTAAAACATATGATTCTTAATCTTTGTTGTCACAGAGCAGCTACAGGGAGTACCTAAAACTAAAAGCTAGATATGAGGAACTGCAATGAACTCAGAGGTGTTTAGTCTGACAACCATACCATAGCTTTGGACTTCCATATTAGTTTGATAGGCTATTAGTCCATTTAGAAGTGTATACTCAACTTACTCCATGATTGTAATTACTAAAAGTATTTGAATAAGAGCAATTTTATGTGCAATCTGGTTTGGTCCTTTGATTCAACAGGAATCTTCGCGTTTATTAGACTTGGGTCTATAGAACTCCAAGAAGCTTGAGCAGCTTGAGCATCAACTAGAGTCATCCTTGAAACATGTCCGCTCCACCAAGGTAACATGTAATGAAGCTTATATACTTATAGGTTTTATCTTGTTTGGAGGGTAAGTTTTGATTACTGCTTACATCTATCTTTGATATGTTTGAGTTTATACAAGTGAGAATTTCATACAATTGTTCAGCATAGTATATTTATTTTTTATCATTTGTTGCACATCTGTTATATTCTGAATTTTTAAGATAGCTAGGAATAAATATGAAACTAGAATGTTATGGTAAATAAACTTTTTTTTCTGATTTAATCCCATCCAATTTAACCAGACCCAACTTGTCAGCAAATCTATCTTCTACAAAAATTGTGTTCTTTTTAGAAGAGTTTTTCTTCATCAGTAATTTATTTAAATTACAATTTATTATTATAAGCTTTGCTTAAAATCTAATGGAGGGGGTTAAAAATTGTCTATTGAAGCTCATTAACCACAAATAATACTAGAAGTGGCTAGAGGAATTAGGGAAACAATACTATATAATAACATCTTTATTAGAATAATTTCATTTCTACTTTAATAATACTGAAAAATTAATAATTTTATTAGACGATTTAAAATATGTAGTGTCGGGTTTTCTAGATTATTGATTAAGTCGTATGTTTGTCGGCAGACTGGTCAAGCTATGGCAAGTGCTCTCAATGTTGTACAAACATCTCATTCGTTTGGGGATTTAATGCTCCTAATGAAAGCTGCTGAACTGCAACAAGTGTGTGCTTCTCTTGGTGGTTTTTTTTACTACGTTTTTAAGTGATAAAACTAATGTTAACTTTGTGAGGAATTGGGTCTCGTAACACGTGATTCATCTGAATATCTATTTGTTTTAGTGTTAATAATTCTTTTAACATAAATTTTGCAGGAAAGGCCCTGGAGTTATATGGTTGAAATGGTCAGGATTGAATCTATGAGTCCAATTTGAAACTCTTATTCGTCTTTCCATAAAAATACATTTGTATTTGAACTTGAACTTGAACTTGATTTAACCTTGTCTAGATTGGCTTCTGTGAAGTTGCTCACTCGGTAAACATTTTATATCATTTTTCAGCTGTACCATATAAGCAGCTTGGAGGCGGTGGACTTTCTGGATAAGTTTCTTTCCATGAATTCGGACACTAGGTATAACGTATTTATGGTAGTCCTTTCTTGTTATCGGGCCAGCTCAACTCATAGAACTGCACCATCTCTAGTTCAGAAACACAAAGATATAACGTTCCATTCTCTTTTAATAGTTTTTAATGATCTCTTCGTGCAGTGGCTGTGTTAAACTTCATGATTTCCTTGATGTGGAGAAGAATGGATCAATTACATTCAAGCAGGTAAGCTGCAGTTTTACCTCCCTAGAATTTTCGTGCTTCTGTTTATTATATCTTAATTTTAGTTTTACGTACAGTGTGTTGCTAACCGGCCATGACCATGGTAACCTTGTCATTACTCATAATGCTGCTATTATATTGCCTTCAGTTGATCTCTACTAGCTTGCATAAACATCCAAATTCTCTCTGTTATGATAATTCACCTTAATTTTGGTCCAAAAGACAATTCAAGCAATTTTTTCATCCGTAGATGGCTCATTGTACCGTTTTATGTTCTTCCTGGCAGTTTTTATTCGGGATAGCTCATGTTATGAAGAAACCACTACTCATGCAAGCTTGTGAATTAGCATTTGCCGAATGTGATGTTACAAATGGAATGCAAGCCCCGTGGTTGGTGGAGATAGGTATCTGCAAGGCTTAGCACTTCTTCAAGTGGAGTGTTATTTAATGTTGCATTCCATGGTCGTTTATCTTAGTCGGAACTTGAATTCGGTGTTATTGAAACAGGGTTTTGTAGCTACCTTGTGTACTAGCTTCTTTAACCATGATTGTTAATTATTACATGTTTTGTAGCTTCTTTTATATTTGGCTGAGTTAATATAGATCAGATGAGCTTTGAGGTAGATTGTTCATTTATTTAAACATAATATTTTAATTCTAAATTTAAATTTATTAATTTTTATATTTAGCTTTAAAGTTAAAATTTTGATTGAAAATTTAATTTAATTAATATTTTTTATCCTTAAAAGTATATAGTTTAAAGTTTAAATTTCAAAAATAAAACATAATATTAATATTTATCATAGAAATAAATATTATTTAATTAAAATATTTTTTTAATAGTCATATTTTTAGTGGCGTTTGTGGTAGAAGTGCCGCTAAAGCTCATGCCGCTAAAGGCCATGAGCTTTAGTGGCGTTCATGGAGGAAGCGCCGCTAAAGGTCATGATCTTTAGCGACGTTTGTGGAAAGAAGTTAACGTTAGCTTCAAATTGTACTAATTTTTTAACCTATTCCCAGTCCAGTTTTAACAACATTCAAAACTAGATCATTTTCGTAGACACAGACATTGACATTGAATTGAGTGGAAAAAGACATGGTGGATTAGGAACTTGGACAACACCTTCAAGCATCTTTGCAACAATCCTCATGGAAGGCCTTAACAATGGATCTTCTTGCACACGCCAAATAGCCACTTTTAACAACATCTCCAATGTCTCAACATCATTTCTAGCTTCTTCATCATTTTCAACCAGTTTTCCAATCATCCCTTCGCTGTAACACTGGAAAGCCCAATCTGTTAATATTGCTGCTTCCTCCATTTCAACTTCCACACATCTTCTGCAACATATGATCAACAACATCACCCCAAAGCTGTAAACATCAACCTTGACAGTAACCGGGGTGTTTCGGAACCATTCTGGTGCTACATAGCCTTTAGTCCCTCGTATGCCGGTCTTGGTTCGGGTTTTGTCGTTCATCAGAAGCTTTGCCAACCCGAAATCGGATATTTTTGCTGTGAAGGACTCATCCAATAGTATATATTGTGGCTTTATGTCACAATGGATGATTTGTTTGCTGCATTCTTCATGCAAGTATGCAAGGCCTTTAGCAATCATTGACGCAATTTGCAATCTTTGTTGCCAACTAGGCCCTGGAACTCCGAAAAGGAAGCTTGACAATGAGCCATTTTGCATGAACTCAGACCAGAAGTCTATGTTCAGCTTCATCACAGTAGCCAATTAACCTGACCAAGTTCTTGTGGTGAGTTTGGCCGATGACCTTCACTTCAGTTGTGAATTCCCTTTCACCATCTTGAGCAAACTTGTCTAGTTTTTTAACTGCAACACGATTTCCATAGATTGATGGCAATTCTCCTTTATAAACGGTGCCAAAAGCTCCTCTTCCAAGTTCTTCACTGAACCGGTTCGTGGCATGCTCGAGATCTTTGTATGTGAAAAACTGCAGATTAGTCTCTAAATTTCTTCTGCAGATTATTATCTCTCCTATTTTCTTTACTCTCACTTTTCTTCCTAACCAAAAACACAATTTTTTTTTATACTTTTCATTTCCTTCCTCCTATCCCTCCACTTTTTCACTCAATCAAGCACTCATGATTAGAGGTGTCTATGAATCGGGCCGGGTTTGGGTTGGGCACAACAAAAAGTTAGATTCGAGTCCAGTTTGGCCCAAAAAATAGGCCTAAAATTTTATACAAACTCGACTCGAATAAAAATGTTAAAACCCGGTCTGGCCTAACCCGCCCGTAGTAATTTCTTTTATATATATTTTTAAAAATATATAATATATAAAAAATACTAAAAATATTAAAATAAATGTTTTCCATGAAAATAAATTTAAAATATATATATGTATACTTAAATAACACTAAAATAAATGTAATTTAACAAGCAAATGTGAAAAATAGTAACAAAATTAACAGTAAAATAAGAATTATACAATATCCAAATAATAACAATAAAATAGTAGCAACGTAATTATGAAATGGTTGCAAAATAGTGAAAAAAATAAGAAAATGGGGGAAAAGCAGTTAAAAACAGCAAAAAAAAAAAGGTTTTTTTGTTGTTTTCATATTCTGGCTAGGCTCGGGCCAAAAAAACCTTACACAAGGCTTAATCCATTCTCTAGATGGGCCATAATTTTTTGCTCAAGCTCATCTTTCGGGTTTATATTTTTACACAAACCCTTCCATTTTTCAGACGGGCCCACCCAACCCGGCTCATGCGGTGATTATATAGATAAAATATATTAGACGTTACTTTGTTCTTAATTTCAACCATTAAATTAAACAAATTGATATAATTATGCTTCCAGTCCTTTTACTTTTTAAACTTTTAAACGTTAGAGATTTAATCTCTTTACTTATCTTATTTAAACATAGTTAATTGTTTTCCATTGAATATTAGAATACCACATATTTAAATTTAACGAAAGTCCATTAGCAGTATAATGAACTATAAACTTTAATTATCTAAATAGTTGAAATGATGTCTTGGTTGACATTAGATTTTAGGTTCTATTCTTGGATGTTAAGGATGGCAATTCAAATTGTAGATTCGAATATTCGGGAATATTCAATTTAGATATTTTTTAGATTCAGATTTTTAAATTTCTATTTTGCAGTTGATGCGAAAGGATATCCCAAATTAATATCCATTATCTCAATTTGCATTACTTATTCGAATAAGGACGACAAATTCAAGTTTTGATGTTTAATGCCATTGGTTACAAAATACTTATACTTTTGATTTTATATATATATAAGAATTTTTTGTGGATTCAAATCCGAATTTTGTGTATTTGAATATTCAAAAAAATAGAAATTTTAATTTGTTTTTGCAAAATTTAGATATTAGACAAATCTAAAAATATTTTTAAATAGGATTAAATATGATTTATATTATAAAGTAAATAACATATACAAATTTTACTTTAGTAAAATATTATTCACGTCTAGCATCTTTTATTAAATAATTTAAATTTATTATATTAGACAATTAATATTAAAAAAATAATTTTTAAATGCTTATAATTATTATATTGATAATGATATATTAATATAATTGTAAAAATACTTTAATTAATTATATTTTTAAATAGTTGATAATAGTTTTATGTTTTCTTGAGTATTTTAGTCAATATAATTAAAAAAAATTTGAACAATCTCATTATAAGTTCTAATTATATCTGTTCTTTTTAACGCAATACCTAGAACTACCCAAAACCCCTCCTCAACCCATAAATAGGAAGATAATGCGCTTCAGCGCACTTGAACCGACGTCCTCCTACATTAGAAACAATGCCCATGTCAATTAAGCTAAAAATCAATCGGCACAATTAAAAATAATTTGTCTAAAAATAAAGTTATCAGTTTAAGTCTATTACTTATATATTCCATAATCATTTTACTTAACAAAAAAACAACTTCATACTATCATTATTATATTCCATTCAATCAATCAAACATGCATGGCAATATTATTATCTCTTTATTCCATTCTTACCAAATAAGTTATTCGATTCCTATTTTATTTCATTCTGGTTAACTGAATGTGCTTTAAGTTACGAAACGTTTATAAGTCGAGTCGAGATATATCTAAGTATGATATTATCATATTTTATACTTATCCAAATCTGGCCTGACTTGAAATATGCGTTTAAAATTTTGCTCAAATACGTCAATATTATTTTTTAATTTTTTAAAGGAAATATTTATACTATATTATTTTAATATTTAATAATTTTATTTTTTATTTATTAAAATTTTTTATATAATCAAATATTATTTTAATATTTACATCAAAGTAGTATTATATATTTAATATTATATATAAAAATAACATAATATAAATTATTATAAACTTAAAAATGGGTCAAGTCTTGAATGTTTAAGTTTGAGCCCGGTCCCTAATATTTTTATCTAAATTTTTTCAAATTTCAAGTAAACCTTTTAAGTTTGGACGAGTAACTCAATCCATAAACAAGACTATATTGAGTGTCAAAAAGTACACACAGAGGGTGACAGCGTTGGCGACTACTATGATTGGAGAATTGCAGCAGGATAGTGGTGGGAATGGGATAGCTAAAGACAGTTTTTGTTACCAAAAAGAAAAATCTGTCTTCTAAAAGATCCCAATCCATCGGTACATCAACTACAAGATTCAACAAATAATTATATGCACGATGTTACACTCCCTATACATACCCCAAACCAAAAGAAAAACAACTGTCAACTTTAAACAGAGCACAACAAAATAAATAAACACATCTCAAAATCTGTATAGCATAAACTAGTCCGTTTTAGTAGATGTTGAAATGGAGTTGAGTGAGAAAGGGCATGGTGGATCAGGAACTTGGATTGCTCCATCAAGCATCATTGTAACAATCCTCATGGAGGGCCTTAACATTGGCTCTTCTTGAACGCACCAAATCCCCACTTTTAATAACTTCTCCAATTTCCCAACATCATTTCTAGCTTCTTCATCGTCTTCAACTAGTTTTTCAATCATCCCTTCGCTGTAACACTGAAAAACCCAATCTGTTAATATTGCTGCTTCCTCCATTTCAACTTCCACACATCTTCTGCAACATATGATCTCTAATAACATTACCCCGAAGCTGTAAACATCGACCTTGACCGTAACCGGGATGTTTCGAAACCATTCTGGTGCTACATAGCCTTTTGTCCCTCGTATGCCGGTTTTCGTTCGTGTTTTGTCGTTCATAAGAAGCTTTGCCAACCCGAAATCGGATATTTTCGCGGTGAGGGATTCGTCTAATAGTATGTTTTGTGGCTTTATGTCGCAATGGATAATTTGTTTGCTGCATTCTTCGTGTAAGTATGTGAGGCCTTTTGCAATCCCTGATGCAATTTGCAGTCTTTGTTGCCAACTAGGCCTTAAAATTCCGAAAAGGAAGCTTGACAATGATCCGTTTTCCATGAACTCGTAGACCAAAAGTCTATGTTCGGCTTCATCACAGTAGCCAGTTAGTCTCACCAAGTTCTTGTGGTGAGTTTGGCCGATGACCTTCACTTCAGTTTTGAATTCCCTTTCGCCGTCTTGAGCAAACTTGTCGAGTTTCTTGACTGCAATACGATCTCCATAGCTTGATGGCAATTCTCCTTTATAAACCGTGCCGAAAGCTCCCCTTCCAAGTTCTTCTTTGAATCCGTTCGTGGCATGTTCGAGGTCTTTGTATGTGAAAAACTGCAGATTAGTCTCTAAATCTCTTCTGCTATGAGCACCTTTCAATTCCCCGAGCCTTCTTCGGAATAAGCAGAAGAAGATCATAGAAATTGCAGCTAAAGAAAAGAAGTTGAAAATTGCAGAGGTGCCTAACAGAACTGCAAGGATCAATACAACTTCATTTTGATTTTCGTCACTCCGGTTTGACTTGGTCGGGCTTTTCGTCGAGGCATCCGACTTTAGTACCTTAAATAGAGCTGTTCGATCAACAGACTCTCTGTCGAACCATCCGTTGGAAAGTGGTATTTTCTTTTTCCAGCAAGTTCCATTGCCATCTTTGCTTAGAGTTGGATCCTGCAAAATGGCAACCGCACAAGAACAATCAAGAAGGCAAGATTGCTTACATTCCAACTCAGTTGCAGGTTTAATTACTCCATAGTCACCCAAAGGAAAATCCGCAAACGACATTGGCTTGAACTCGAACCGATCTTCCCCGATGGTGGATCCATCAGGGTTGCAATCTGCAGGGTAGCTTGCATAATCCTGTTTGCAACCTGCATATTGATTGTTGTCATCCAAGAAAGAAAATCCAGGGGGACATGTACAATTAGGCCTCCCCTGAATAGGTTCACAAATGCTGTTATAACCGCAAGGTCCAGTTCCGAACGTAGCCCTTCCGGATGTAATCGTTGAGTTGATAAAGCGACGACATATGTTCATCGGCCTAAACCACAACACGGACCAGCTTCCACCCCCACTGGGGTTCCTTGGATAATAATAGAGATTGAAAACACCATAAAAGTCAAGTGTCGCCCTGTAGTAGTACAAGTCCGGTTTCGGAACAGCATTTATCGGTGCAACCTCAACTAGAGTTCCGTTCAGATTCTGGATTCGGATATACCCTGACTCGGTGAAGACCAACCGAGAACCGTTCCCGAAATTAAAGTAAGCTTCGTAAGGTTTTCCTGTGAACATATCTATTTGATTCAGTATGAAAGATTCACTATTGAAACGAAGCTGATACTTCCCCTTACTGTAACTTGTTTCAACCAGAGTTGATAAAAGATGGTCACCCATATCAAGTTCTTGTGAAGGTAAGATGGTGTCAGTTGGATATTTGAAGCTCTCCCATATGTTGGTCGAGTTTTTGCTTGCGATCACGAAGTTGCCGGTGTCGAGCATGGCTGCATGGGACACTTGAGAACCATCAGTAAGGCGTTGAGACCTCCATAGCTCTTTGCCTTTAGGGTCTTTAAGCACGAGATGACCGCTGTTATCGAGCTCAATCGTGGAGTCTCGATCGGTTTCAGGGTTATCTCGATTAGCATACCAGACTATAGTTCTTTCTTGTATCTTAGCATACCAGATAGCAAGAAGAAACCGGTCTTGTTTAGTAGGAATGGATTGAAACCCGAAGGCAAAATCACCAGATGGTGATTGCCAAGCCATGGTTTTATCATTTGCAGATAAGGAATCACCTACACTTACATTTCTTTGAGCCTCAACTGTTGCAAGTATCCAAAGGATGCTTGCAAGGATAAGCAGGGAAAGATGGCTATAGAAAAGTGGTGAAACCATTGCCAGGTGTTCACCAAAATGGGAAAAACACAATGACCCACTGAGGTAAAGAGAGTGAATAAAAAGGGGTAGGATTTGTTGGCTGCTGGTGTGGGGAGGAAGAAGAGGAATTTTGATACGGCACATGCTTTGACAAATCTAAGTTCTTGCATTAACGTCAATGTGTTTTACAGGTGTTTGAATGATTACAGAAAATTATTGGAAATGGTGCAATCAGTGTGGACCCTCCTTACAAATTTTATAGTGATATTTGGTATCTGTTTAGGTTGAAACTTTGGAAAACGCAAGTGACCTTGACAATGGCGGTTTTCAACGTTGAATTTGGAGCTTTGCTTTTGAAATTTTGTTTTAGCTTAATTAGCTGCTCAAAGCAGCAAAGTATGTGTCCAAAAATTATTCCAACATAAATATAAAAAATATGATGCTCAGGAGAACTTTTCAAAAAAAATTGAAGTGTGTTTGAACAAAAATCTTAAAAATAGTCCTTTTAAACGAGTTCAACCCAACGGTGATAACTATAGTAAGAGTTTTTATAATGAAAATAAAGAAAATTCAAATATTATCAACCATCGTATTAAAATAATTTTTTAAATTATTGATTTATCATTTATCTCGATTTTTTTCATTTTCATTGTATTGTTTAAATAAGGAGATAAATTTGTGCAGAATTCTAATTTTTAATTAATTCTTTTTCAGCCTAATTTGCATCGTTAAATCTATCTGCATAAAATTATTACACCTCTTGTATAATTGATCATAACCAAGAGTTTCTTTCACAATGTAAAATCTTTTTCGTCACATATGATAATATCAGGATATATTCCTTTGATTCTAATTTTATAAATAAACTAGAATCTGAGTCGGATACTCAGAAACCACAAAAGATAATATATCCAACAACTTTATCATACTATATTCTTTGTGCTTTCTTTAAGTCATAAAACGCTTTCTTCAAATGATAAACATAATTTAAAAGTTCCAAAGTTAAAAGATTGCTCTATAAAAGCAACAAGTGATTAGATTGAATATCTTCATAATTTTGAGAAAATTCACATGCTTTCAACTTGTCGATGGTACTATTTGACAGATTCTTCAAACGAAAGACCCATTTTCAAGTGATTAGCCTGCACTTTTTTGGTTTAGGTACCAACTCTCGTCTCGTGCTTTTGTCTAAAGCCTCAATCTCTTCTTACCTTTTGCTTCGTCATAATTTTTTTGTTCTTACGCATTAAAAGCTTTCATAAAAAAAAACATGAGGTTACCATGCAATTGTTAAGTTGTACATCATAATCTTAAAGATATTTAGGTTGCTTCGTCTCCCGTATAGACCTTCTTATTACTCGTTGCTCACCATTATGTCTATGAATATTCTACCTTGAGGTTAGACATTTATTTTACTTATCCTCCTTAGTGGCTGCATGCAGTTTATCCAAGTTTTCACCATTACATTCAACAATAATATTTTCTACATAACATGATAATTTATTAAACACCACGTTTTTAAAAGTAGTAAATTTTTTTTTATTTATGGATCTATACACCTCTAAAAAAATTCATAGTTCACAAATACATATTTCTTTACTTTTGGGTCAAATTTAATTGTATTAAATTTTATTCAAAAATAACTCACATTTGACTTTTCATTGTATAAAGTCTCAAAAAGGGAGATTTCTATGTACCTAATCAAAGAAACGACCTATTTGTCACTTTCACATCCAACAACTCAACTCAAATTTCCCAAGGAAGATTCTTGTCATGCAACTAAGAAAAACAAATTGAAACAAGATAACAAGTTTTCTTCTTACAACTCTATTTTGTAGAAGAGTGTATGGACAAGTCATCTGACGAAGAATGCCATAATCTTCACAATATTGAAAAAATTCATCCTACAAGTATTCCCTATGTAACAATCATTTTTTAATAGTGTCGGAAATAGTGATTTTAATACCATAATCCCAACGAGTGAATTCATAAATATTATTATTTAATATTTACGAGTCAAATAATATAGTATAGTAGTGAATTTTGATTTGATAAAATTTACTAATTGGACGGTTAATTAAAGTACAAGTGGTTTGAACCTTAAGTCAATGATTTTGGAAAATGAGGTATCGAGACATCGTTTCTATAAATCAAGCCCGTAAATATTTTTATTAAATATTTATGGATTTGTTATATAGGTGAATTAAATTTTGGTTCGATAATTAAGGTATAAGGACTAAATCGTAAAAATTTTAAAAAATTAATCACTATTGATTTTACTAGATAAAAGGTTCAATTAAAAATTGTGCAGGGGTTTAAGTGGTAATTAAACTACATTTCTTTTAAGTGGACGGTTAATGTTTAGCTTTTTGTTTAAATTATATGTTAAAAATTAAATTAAAAATAAAAAGTAAATGATAATAAAACATAAAAACAAAGGAAACCATCATCATCATTTTAATTCACCACCCAATTTTCGAACCAAAAACACAAGACACCAGTTTTGAAAGCTTCACGTTCGGTCAAGTTTTCCTCTTTGCACGGAAGTTTAATTAAGGTATGTTTTTAGTAATTTTTATAGATTGAAGAGCGTTGTAGCTCAATCTAACTAGTCTGGGTATTAAATCATAAAACTTTCAAAGTTTTAAAAAGTTATCATTGTTGATTTTTGAGGTTTTTGATGTTAAATGGTTGAGTTTGAAGCTTTATTATGAAATAAAACCATTTTGTAAAGTAAACTTTGTTAGTTTTGAATTAGGGACTAAAATGCAAATGTGTTGAAATTGTCATGAAATTTTTATAAATATAGATGATTGACGGTTGTATAAGGATGAGATTAAAGGTTTGGGGTTTGAACGTGTAAAATATGATTGTTACAGTTTTAAAGATTAAATTGAATAAAAATAAAAGTTTAAGAAAATTGTGAAAAAGTGCTTGGAATTGATAATTGAAAATAAAGTATTATAAAGATAAAAAAAACAGGTAAATAATCGAGAAAAAAGAAAAGTACAGATTAGTTCTTAACATTTCTGCTTTTATTATTTACCTTGATAAGTTCATACAATATAATTATACATATTTTTATAATTAAAAATATTGAAAATGGAGTGAATGAGTGTGGACCCACTTTACAAATTTTATAGTCATATTTGGTATAACAACATGGTCAAAGTCGTCGGTCATTGGGTTTACTATTTCTAAAAGAACAAAAAAAGGCTTTTTCACCCAATTAATCCAAACCATTTTTAGAATTCTAATAAGAATAGTCTAAAATAAATAGTCATTTATATTTTATAAAATACAGGAGAAAAAAAAAAGTTTTTAAACCCCTAACAATGAGCAGCCATTAGACAAAAAAAAAATCCAATCTCCCTCAAAATTTTCATCCCAAAACAGATAGACAAATTATTCTTCAAATTGGAATTTTTTTTATTCATTATCTCTGTATATTATCAACATTCGATAATACTATAATATATTCATTTGATTCTAATTTTATACATAAATTAAGATGGGAGTCAAAAACTCTAAAACCACGAATGAGGAGATATTAAGCAAATTTACCCTACCATATGCTCTTGATGCTTGCATTAAGCCTTAGAATGCTTTCTTCCAACAATAGACGTAATTTTAAATTTGCTTAGAGCCAAAGTTAAAAGTTGCTCTATAAATACATCATGATCCAATTCTTTTTACTTCAAGTTGTCATAGTTTTCAACCTTTAAAAGCAGCAAATGAAATAATTGATTGCACCGTCACCATTTTAACTACTGGCTAAATGTTTCCTTATAGTCCCATTCATAGTTTTGAGAAAACTCACTCGGTTTCAACTTGTCTATGATACAATTTGACCTTTTCTTCAAACGAAAGATCCATTTGCAAGTGACTGGCTTACACATTTTTAGTTTAGGTAACAAGTCTCATGTCTTGTTTTTGTCTAAAGCCTCAATCTCTTCTTTCGTTGCTATTTCTTAATTTTACCACTTGATCCTCCACTTCCTTCATGACTCGCCATTCTCAAGAATATTTGAAGGATTTGTTTCATTGGTGCTAGTAGTCCTCACCTTGAACATTCATACACATCCTCCAACACTTTAGTTATTGCTTACAAGTTTCTTCATACCATTCTAAGTTGTTCCTATACATTTGAGAGTTCCATTGCAACCAACACAAAAGCTTTTTTCTCGCATTTTCGAGCTTCTCCAACAAAATAAAGTTGATAAATAAAAAGATTGAACAATCGGAGAACCTGACATTGTATTCCATAAAAAAAAAAGCAAGCAAAAATAGCAATAAATAAACTTGTGAAAATAGATGTACTTAACTCTTTATTGAAAGAGCTAAATCCACTAAGCTACTTTCCACGTATGTTTCCATGGAACACAACATATTCATCAACACTAAATCATTATCTAAAACGAAACAAATAAATGACTAAAACTAGATATGTTTACTACTACTAACCATTATCTAAAATTAACTAAAAATAAGCTGTTGGAAATTGTACTACTTTTTTAACCTATTCCCAGTCCAGTTTTAACAACATTCAAAACTAGATCATTTTCGTAGACACAGACATTGACATTGAATTGAGTGGAAAAAGGCATGGTGGATTAGGAACTTGGACAACACCTTCAAGCATCATTGCAACAATCCTCATGGAAGGCCTTAACAATGGATCTTCTTGCACACACCAAATAGCCACTTTTAATAACATCTCCAATGTCTCAACATCATTTCTAGCTTCTTCATCATTTTCAACCAGTTTTCCAATCATCCCTTCGCTGTAACACTGGAAAGCCCAATCTGTTAATATTGCTGCTTCCTCCATTTCAACTTCCACACATCTTCTGCAACATATGATCTCCAACAACATCACCCCAAAGCTGTAAACATCAACCTTGACAGTAACCGGGGTGTTTCGGAACCATTCTGGTGCTACGTAGCCTTTAGTCCCTCGTATGCCGGTCTTGGTTCGGGTTTTGTCGTTCATCAGAAGCTTTGCCAACCCGAAATCGGATATTTTTGCGGTGAAGGACTCATCCAATAGTATATTTTGTGGCTTTATGTCACAATGGATGATTTGTTTGCTGCATTCTTCATGCAAGTATGCAAGGCCTTTTGCAATCATTGACGCAATTTGCAATCTTTGTTGCCAACTAGGCCTTGGAACTCCGAAAAGGAAGCTTGACAATGAGCCATTTTGCATGAACTCATAGACCAGAAGTCTATGTTCAGCTTCATCACAGTAGCCAATTAGCCTCACCAAGTTCTTGTGGTGAGTTTGGCCGATGACCTTCACTTCAGTTGTGAATTCCCTTTCACCATCTTGAGCAAACTTGTCTAGTTTTTTCACTGCAACACAATTTCCATAGATTGATGGCAATTCCTTTATAAACGGTGCCAAAAGCTCCTCTTCCAAGTTCTTCACTGAACCGGTTCGTGGCATGCTCGAGATATTTGTATGTGAAAAACTGCAGATTAGTCTCTAAATCTCTTCTGCTAGGACTACGAACACCATTTAAGTCGTGAAGTCTTCTTCGGAATAAGCAGAAGAAGATTAGAGAAATTGCAGCTAAAACTCCAAAGGTGCCTAAGAGAACCGAAAGGATCACAATAGCTTGATTACTCGGCGTGGCCGGTTTTTTCTTTGAGGCATCCGGTTGTTTCTTTGAGGCATCGGACTTAAGTACCTTAACTAGAACTGTACTATCAAGACCATCTTCTCTGTGCCCATTTGAAAGCGGAAGTTGCTTTTTAAAACAAGTTGCATTGCCATTATTCTTTGTAGTTGGATAAATGGCAACTGCACAAGAACAGTCACGAAGACAAGATTGCTGACATTCCAACTCAGTTGCAGGGTAAAATATTCCATAGTCACTCAATGGAAAATTAACAAATGAAATATTCTGGAATTCGAACCGGTCTTCCCCAATGGTGGATCCATCGGGGCTGCAATCTCCAGGGTCGCCTGCATAATCTTGTTTGCAGCCTGCATAGTGATTATTGTCATCCAAGAAAGAAAATCCAGGGAGACATGAACAATTTGGCCTCGCATCGATAAGTTCGCAGATGCCATTACAACCACAAGGGCCAATTCCATATCTATTCTGTCCACGTGAAAGTGCTGAACCGACAAACGCACGACATATGTTCGGTGGCCAAGCCTTGGACACAGACCAGCTTGCACCACCACTGGGGTTCCTTGGATAAGAATACAAAGTGAAAACTCCATAAAGGTCAAGTGTCGCCCTGTAGTAGTATAAGTCTGGTCTTGGCTCAACATCTTTTGTCACATTGTCGACTAGAGTTCCATTCGAATTCCAGATTAGAATATCCCCCGTGTCGTTGTCGAAGGCCAACCGAGAACCGTTTCCCGAGGGGAAACTAAAGTATTCTTCGTAAGGTTTGCCAGTGAACATATCTATTTGATTAAGCACAAGAGATCCATTAGTTTTGAAACGAAGTTGATATTTTCCCTTACCATAATTTGTTTGGGCTGATACAAGACTGCCATCAACACCCAATTCTTGAGACGGTAAGATGGTATGAGTTGGATGGTTGAAGCTCTCCCATATGTTGGTTGAGTTTTTGCTGACAATAACGAAATTCCCCGTGTCAAGCATGGCTGCATGGGACAATTGAAAATCATCAGTAGCCCTCTCAGACCTCCACAACTCTTTTCCTTTAGAGTCGTTAAGAACAAGAAAACCGGTCTCGGTGAGTTCCACCGTCGATCCTCTATCGGTTTCGGGGTTATCTCTATTAGCATACCAGACTATAGTTATTTCTGGTATATTAGCATACCAGATTGCAAGAAGAAACCGATCTTTTTTACTAGTAATGGGGTGAAAACCAAAGGCAAAAACACCTGATGGCGATTGCCAGGTGGTGTTTGTATCATCTGCAGCAAGCGACTTGCCTACAGTTACATTTGCTTGAGCCTCAACTGTTGCAATAATCCAAAGGATGCTTGCAAGGATAAACAGGCAAAGATGGCTATGAAAAAGTGGTGAAATCATTGAGTCTCTCCCACTAGGTGTTCAACAAAATGAAAGAACTATGAAATATGAACCTTGAGATCATTGAATCTAACGCAGTGATTAAAAAGGGAAATGGAATTTTCAGGTGCTGGTTTTGTGAGGAAAGTAACTTCCTGGAAAGTGGAAAATGGAAAAATTCAGCTGATGAAACTTCAACAATGACTTGGCTTTGCACATGCTATGACCTTTCTAAATTCTTGCGTTGCACTGTCATGATCGGCACCTGGCTGGTTCAGGGTGTTGTTTTAAAGATGTATGACTATTATTACAACAAAAATGGTTTACAGTCACGTCAGTTTTGGAGACCGAAACAAAATGTTCAAAGTCGTGCACGCATTAAATGAAATCTTCATGGAGCAAAATAACCTATGAATTGACATTTCACATATCTTTTCACTTAAGATTTTTATTTGAGGAAAATTCAAATACGAAATTTGTAGACGTTCATTTGATGTGATACTTCAATTTGTCCTTAGTATTTATGATTTTTCTTTCTCAATTCGAAATTTTTATTGTTTAAAAATCAACATACGCATTTGATTCAGTTTTAGCTCGATTGACATGAATATTATTATCAATACAAGAAGACGTGATTTCGAATGCGCTTAATCGCATTATCTTCTTATTTATCAAAATTTTATCAAGAAACCAACAAATTTTCTTCCCATTTTTTTTTGTTTTTACTTCAAATTATTTGTAATAAAAAAATCTTATTCAATAAATTTACATGAGAGATATAGTTTTAAGGTTGGGTGGCTTGAACTTAAAATGAAAGGTGAAATGCAAAAGATGTAACAGCCCGTTTTCAGTGAAATTGGAACAGTAATTTCGAGACCACAAATCCGAGATCGTAAGAAAAAATATTTTAATATTATTGTATGGTTTGCATAATGATAGAAATATCGTATGAAAATTTCGTAAAGATTTTTTTACCTATTACATGTTTAATTAGATAAAAAGGACCAAATTGCATAAAATGCAAAATTGGAGTTCTAGTAGCTATAGATATCAAATAACTATGGAATTCAAAATTGGAGGTCCTTATATGGAAACTAGACCATTAAGAGGAGTTAGTAGATAAGTATGATGATTCATCATTGAAAAATTAAATATAGAAAATGATGAAATTGGAAAGTAAAAAATAATAAATGATGATAAATGATAAAATAATTAAAATATCATTATTTTCATCCTCTTTCCCAAAATTAAAACATGGAAACCCTAGCCATGGAAACCTAAGCTCAAGCCAACTTATTTTGCTTAATTAGGTATGTTTATTTGTCCCCTTTTTAGTAATTTTTATTTGCAAAGTTATTAAGGTATTAAAGTTTTTCCATGGATGAATATGCATAATTATGAAGTTTTATGGTAGAAAATGAAAGGTTGTTGATAGATAAACAACTTTTGTAAGGTGAACTTTGATGAAATTGTGATTTAGGGACTAAATTGTAAAGATAAAAAAATTTTAGAAAAAATTTGAATTTTGTGAAATACATGGGCTGCTAATGTTAGGTCTAAAAATTGGTTAGGCTTGGAATAATGATTAGATTCCATAAATTTCATTTTTCAAGCCTAGGGACGAAATAGGAATTAATTAAAAGTATAGGGGCAAAATGGTAATTTTGCCTAAGATGTGAATTGGATTAAATTGAATGTAAATTGTATTAAATTGATGTTAAATCCATTCGTATAGATATGGATAGATCAAATACGGGGTTAAATCGAAGAAAAGAGAAAGTAGTAGATTAGTAACTTTTGTGTGCAGGAATATTGTCGAGGTAAGTTCGTGTAACTAAATTGTATATTTATATGTTTGAATCGAATGTTGTGCATGTGATTGTATTATTTCCATGTATATGAAATTAATCACATATCAAACGATGACCGACAAGTATTAATTCCCGTTTGAATAAATGAAATTCGATAGACACAGGGTTCCCAAATTGGTTGTGATCTTGCATGTGTTGCGGGCACACCACAGCTCAAAAGAGCGTCCCGCTATTAGCTCTCACGAGCTTCCCATTATATGGTTCTTGCAAGCTTCCCTTTAATAGCTCTTCGGAGCATCCTGTTTGGTTATGATCCTGCATGTGTTGTGGACACACCATAGCTCTTATAAGCGACCTGATACATGGTTTTTCGGAGCTTCCCGATTAAAGGCTCTTTCATGAACTCCCCGATTATTTAACTCTCCGGAGCTTTCCGATATTGGCTCGCTTGAACCTTTTCGATATTAGCTCGTATGAGCTTCCCGTTAATGGCTCTCTAGAGCTTCTCGTTTTGTGGCTCGAAAGAGCTTCCCGTTTGCATATTTGCATGAGCATTCATGTATATGATTTGACAAATTATAGTTTTGTACACCTTGTGTGTACTTACTGTGTATCCATCGATATTTTCAATGATTCAATGGACAAAATCCTGACATGAGAAAAATATGAGTACTAAATGAATCATTTCCCATACAACATTGAAATACATAGAATTGATATCTGTGAATACAAGATGTGGGTAATTTATGAACACGGAAATTTGATATTTGATGAGCTCATGTTTCTTGAAATTCATACGAAATACATGACTAACTTGTTTGATGAGGATATGTGTTTAGGATATTGGCTAAATTGCTTTGGATGCATTTTGTGTGCTTACCTTATATGTAAATGAATGGTAAGTTAATTTTCCGTTATATGAACTTACTAAGCTCTAAAGCTTACTCTGTTTATTTTCTCCTGTTTTATAGTACTTGAAAGCTTGTTAAAGTTGAAAGCTGGTCGGAGACACATCACACTATCATTAACCCATTTCAGAACAAATATAAAACTAATTTTGGTTATAATGACATGTATAGGTTAATTGGCCAATGTTGGCAAGTAAATGTTTTGTTGAGATTAGCCATTTGAATGGCTAGTGTTTGGTACATTTTGATATATATATGTATGTGGTATCATAAATTGGGGGTGTGTGTGTGTGGATGAATGAATGAATGAAAGTGAAATGGAGATTGAATATGCATATGAGTATTAGGTAGAGATAAAAATAAATTGTCACTTGAGGTGCCTAAAGGCACATTAATATGTCATGTTTAAGACATGATTTTGGTATGTTTGGAGTGCTTTGATATGGTTTGTAAATGAGAAATTATTGTGATAGGTTGATGCCAAAAATTGGGTGAGAAAATTGGCTTGGGAAATGACATATTTTCGTCCACATGGGCGTGTGTCTCAGCCGTGTGTGACACACGGCCTAGCACATGGGCATATGATTTGGTCGTGTGTCCATTGCATCTTAAAAATTAAGAAAAAGAATACTCAAAATTATCCACACTGCCTAGCACACGGGCGTGTGTCCCTTGCATCTAGGAAAATTTTTGACATTTTGCGAAAAATTCTCTGAGTACCCGGTTTAGTCCCGACTTATTTCTAATGCATATTTTGGGCCCCGAGAACTCTTATAAGGGACATTGTGATTCACTATAATTAATTTCTAATATGAATTAGAAATGGTATGAAATGTTTGTATTTGATCTGTAAATTTTGGTAATGCTCTGTAACCATGTTCCGGCGACGGATATGGGTTGGGTATTATAGAAGACAAAGTTGATTTTTTTCACGTTGATTTTCTAGAAATAAGAATTGCAGGGACGTTTTTTAGTGGAAAAAGGAAAATTGTTAAAGACAAAATGTTATTTAGGGTGAACATTTGATCGTATCAAATTAAGTGAAAATATTTCAAGTTAATAAAATTAGTGAGTCCTATTTTATTATTCTAACTTGATTTGAATTTTTTCGATTTAAGGAAAATTGTTTAAGTTAAATTAAAATTTTATTACAGGAACATATTTTTTTTTTGAAAAAGGTTGCAGATTGGGCTTCTATTAAATAAAACATACTAACATAAATAGTTTTTAAAAATAAAGAAAAGGAAGACCAGACATGGGACCTGACCTATTCAAAAGAAACTAAATCATAAAAAACTAAAGCTCCTAGGAAACCGTAAAAATCAAAACAAATCTAAAGCATTTAATGTTGCTTGTTCACTTGCCCATCAGTGTCAGATCCATCATCTTTTCATTTCAAATCTTCGTTTTCTTTTTCAAGACGATTTCAATCTACCACCAGCAGACTTTAATTAATCTGTTTCTGCCCTCTCATACTCTCCTTATCTCCCTTCCTCCCCATTTTCGATTCAATCTGGTTCTCTTACCCTTTCACTTGCGGCTTGTTCTTCCGCCACTTCAGGGACCCCTCCGACCAGGTAAACTCCTATCTTTCTCTTCAGCGTTTCTTTTGCTAGGATATGTGCAAGGCTATTTGCTGATCTCGGGATATATTCAAATCTGCATTCTTTAATTTTTAGCTGTAGTTGGTGAATATCATGGATATATGCACTTACCAAGGATTTATCTGGACTTTTTCCCTTGTATTTTCTTATAAATGAAAAAGAGTCACCTTCTATAATAACACTTTCCCATTTCATGTCAATGACGAGTTGGAGAGCTTTCCGACATGCGACTGCTTCCGCCTCAAAAGCTGATGATATTCGGTGGTGATTCTCCTCAAATGAGAGAAGAACTGTACCCTCTCTATCTCTGGCCACTATACCCACTGCCGATCTATTTTGTCTATCGTCATAAGCTCCATCGAAGTTAATCTTAACAATCCAGTCAGGTGGCTTCCTCCATTTTTTGACAGTTATGGTAACTTTTGGTCTTCTTTTATCAACCTCATTTAACTCTGTTATGTAACTCTGAACATATCTTGCCATTTCTTTTCCAGATTTACCCCTGTTCTTATGAACCCTAGCATTCCTATCTCCCCAGATAGCCCATAGTGCGCAGCAGAAGATCCGGCACTGAGATGTCGAACTCTTCGAGAAAACCCAGGTAAGCCATTGAGAGAAATCCCTCTGATTATCATGTAGAAATTGATGAAATGATAGCTCACTCCATACTGACTCTGAAACAGGGCACTTACGAAAAAGATGATCCGTATTCTCTTCACCTAAACCACAACGGGGGCACACAGTTGTATTCGATAGTTTCTTAATTACCATATTAGCTCGTGTAGCTAGAAAATTCCATGAGATTTTCCACTCTGTAATTTTAATCTTAGAGGGTATATTCAGTAACCAAAGCTTTCTGTAAAAGTCCTTGTAGTCCTCCTGTAACGCATAAGCGCTAGGATTATCTTCATTACCCTGTAATAGTTTATAGGCACTGCGCACTGTGTATTCGCCCGACGCCTCAGCACGCCAGACTTGTAAGTCTTCATGAGGTACCTCTGACAGCGGGATACTCAGAATCTTCTCAGCAACGTCCTCCGAAAAGGTAGACTCGATTAACTCCTTGTTCCATGTTCTGTTTCTAGGATCGATAAAATCTGCAACTCTAGTATCGTTTAAGTTTAAATCCAAACATGATAATCTTCCCAACGATAGATCTGGAATCCAATAATCACCAGTAACAGAAATATTCATGCTGCTGCCCACCTTCCAGCCTACTCCCTCCGATACCACACCCTTAGTGGCCGAAATACTTTTCCAAGTATACGAAACATTATTCCCCAACTGCGAATTTAAGAAATCAACATTTGGAAAATATTTTGCTTTTAAAACTTGTGCTACTAAAGAGTTCGGATTATTCCAAATTCGCCACCCTTGTTTGGCCAGTAATGATATGTTGAATTGGGCCAAATTTCTAAAACCCAAACCACCTTCTTTAGGCCTACATAAATACTTCCATTGACACCAATGAATACCACTTTTACCATGCGCTTTCTGCCACCAGAATTTAGCATAGATATTTTCAATATCTCTACACATAGTCTTCGGTAATAAAAACACGACATAGCATAAGTTGGGATGGCTTGCAAAACTGATTTTATAAAGACTTCCTTCCCCCCTTGGGATAACACTCTTGTACTCCAACCATCAATTCTAGTGGAAATCTAGTCTCTTAATTGCTGAAAGGATTCTTTCTTACGTCTACCCACAACATTCGGAAGCCCCAAATAACGTTCTATATTTATTGAAACCCTTACCCCCAGTATAGCCGAAACTTCTTTCTTTTTATCCTCAGAGGTATTTGTGCTAAAAAATATGGAAGATTTATTAAAATTAAAGCATTGCCCAGAGCACTTCTCATATTCCTTTAAGATTTCTTTCATCGCAGTCGCCCCCTTCTCTGTTGCCTCCCCAAACAGAATGCAATCACCTGCAAAAAGCAAATGTGATATTTCTGGGCTTCTTCTACTAGCCTTAGCACCCCTTATCAATCCCCTTTTTGAAGCCATTCTCATCAAGGATGATAATCCCTCACTGCATATCAAAAATAGAAAAGGACTCAGCAGATTTCCTTGACGCAAACCTCTAGATGGTCTAACGATTCTGCCCCTTTCACCATTAGTATTAACTGCAAAAGACGTTGAGGTAACACATTTCATAACCAGCTCCACCCATTCAGTCGCAAAACCCATACATAGCATCACTTCTTTCAAATAGCCCCATTCAACTTTATCATAGGCTTAGCTTATGTCCAGTTTAACTACCATATATCCTTTTTTCTCGGTACGCTTCTGTCTAAAAGTATGCAAGATCTCATAAGAAACTAACACATTGTCGGTTATTAACCTTCCCAGAACAAATGGACTCTGAGCAGCATCAATACAATTTCCAATTACTCCTTGGAGTCGATTAACAGTTGCTTATGCAACTATCTTATAGATAACCGAGCACAAGCTAATGGGTCTAAAGTTAACTATAGTAATAGGATTTGGGGTTTTTGTAATCAACACTATATCCGTTTGGTTAAAGGTATCAATACTTGCATCATTATTTAAAACTTCCAAGCAAAAATTATTATTATCCTTACCGGCCATAGGCCAAAATTGCTGATAAAAAATTGCTGGCAATCAGTCATATCCTGGTGTTTTTGTAGGTCCCATTCCTTTTAAAGCTGCAACCACTTCTTCTGTTGAAAAAGGCTTCATCAATTCACTGTTAATCTCTGTCGAAATATTATTCCTGATGCCTTTTAAGAGATAAGATGAATCGTCAATCCCATTTGTCGTGAACAACTTCTGGAAATATGATGTAGCTACCTCACTAATTTCCCTCGATGTGTTAGCTTCACCACATCCATCTTTTTTTAATTTGGCAATATAGTTAACACGCTTTCTGTATGTCGCAAACCTATGAAAGAAAGCTCAGTTCTTATCACTTACTTTAAGCCAGTTTGCTCTTGCCCTTTGTTCCCAATACCTTTCATATTTATCAATTTCCATATTTACCTGTAACTTCGTATCAATAATTTCCCCCAATATGTCGCCAGATCTCTCTTTTGCCATTAACGTATCAAGATGCTTCATGAGTCTTGCCTTAAGCCCCTCTCGCCCACTTTTAATCATCCTCGCCCATGCTGTTAAATCTAATCGTAATCTTTCAAGTTTCTCCACTACTGTACCAGTTCCCGACTCCCAAGATTCTCTAATTATTTTCTCGCACGTCTCCTCCATCAGCCACCATCCCTCGAATTTGAATTTTGTAGTTCTCTTGAAGAGTATATCTCCACATGTGCTAAGAAGAATTGGGCAATGGTCGGATATTGTATGAGTTAAATGTTTAACACTTCCTGCCGAGAAAAGAGACCTCCATTTGTCATTAATTACTACCCTATCAAGTCTTTCTCTAATATTTGTTTCCGGCAAATTACCCCTTTCCCAAGTAAACCACACTCCCGAGTATCCCAAGCCCTCTAGTTGACATTCTTCAAGTGTTTCTCGAAAGGCTTGCATTCTTCTCTCCTCTGTTTGTAAACCCCCAACTTTCTCGAAGGAATACATTATCTCGTTAAAATCACCCCCAACCAGCCATGGGAAACCCTTGTCTTGCCCCAATTTCTTCAATAGATTCCACGACTCACTTTTATTTTTGACATAAGGAGATTCGTAGAACCCTGTGAATCTCCACAGTTCCTTAACATTCTCCTCTGTAATCAAAACATCAATATGATTTCTCGAGAAACTTCGCAAGTCAACACACAATTCTCCTTTCCATGCTAAGCATAAGCCTCCTTTTGAACCATCTGCTTCAATATCAATTCCATTTAAAAAACCGCAATTACGTCTCACTCTCTCCATCCTTGTTTATCAACTTTTGTCTCCATCAAGAAGACCATTTGGGGATTATTCTGCTTTATAGAGTAACGCAGCCTCCACCTAGCTCGTGGACTCCCCAATCCACGAACAGTCCAACTTAAAATTTTCATTGCATCCGGTCGGCTTGCCTATTGGCAGCCGCAGCTTTCAAAAAACCCTGAAAATCAGGTTGCTCATAGTTGTCTACCTTCTCTTCCGAAATGCCTTTATCCCACTTCATTGAATCATCATGTTTCAATCTTTTGATTCCAACTCTATCAGCTTCTTCATGACTACATGTAAGATCTGAACCAAAAGACTTCCTCTTCCGCACATTATTTTCAACTTCTTCAGTCATGATATTGACACCTGATTGAATTCTTTCCCAGTTTGTCTTATCCTTATATTGAATGCGACTCTTTTGCTTGAAACAAGTCTCCGCCTCCTCAGCTTCTTTGTTCCCCAACAACCCATCCTCCTCCTCAGTCATCTCCTCACCCAGCAATTCACCATTTTCTTGAGACCCTTCCACCTTTGCATTGGCACATACACACCATACTGTACTCTTTTGCGTCACATTTTCTGCTCCAGTGTACGAACATTGGACTCCCACCTTTTTTATCAAAGTGTTAAATTTAATTTCTTTTCCTAATAGCTTTGATTCTGCCTTTAAAGCTATCGAGAAAGGAGGATTCTCACTGATTTGGCTTTTTTTTTCAGGTGGTAACTGGATACAATTGCTCAGCCCATGTCCCATTCTTCCACATCCAAAGCAAAACATTGGCAAATTTTCATACTTAAAAGGGACCCACACTTTATTAACAGCATCCATAGAAACAAAAATACCTCTTCGGAGTGGTCTTTGGACGTCCAAGTTAACTCTGAGCCGACAAAAATCTTCATTAATTTCAGATCTGAGAACCCCACCAAACGAGGCACCAATTGCGTGCAATAAATCTTTCTTATCAAATTCTGGAAAATTAGGATCAATTTTCATCCAAAACGGTGATAAAGTAAGCCTAATTTGATCTCTATCCATCGGCTGATTTAATCTATCAAATAGAATAACACTTTTGCGAAAAATCCAAGGCCTCCCCTCCAAAATCAACTCCAAATCATCTGCTAACTCAAAGGCTATTGTGAATAGATTTTGACCCACTATTGGATCATAAACTTTTTCTTAGTCTTCCAGATGCCTTTCATATGAGCCTTAAAACTTTCTGGATTATAGTCTCTCAGTCCAAACCGTACATATCAATGTAGTTTAGAACTTGGCACGACCCTAGATCTCTTTATTGATAGCATAACTAATTCTTCTGCGAGGAGCGAAATCTCCTCCCCCCCTCTCGACCGTCGCCACCGCTCTCCTCCATCCCAAGCCACAACAATTGTTGCCTTCTCCAGGATTTTTAGCAAAGCACTCTTGGGGGTAGAGAGGGATTTAGGGTTTTTTTTATTATTAAGTGGTTTTTTGTATGCTTTATTAATGAATAAAACAATTACGATCCTTTTTGGCTGATCTTATTTACAGGAACATAAATTTGAAACTATATATATTTAAAAACTTTTTCAAAGCTAAATAACAAGAAAAAAAAAGATACTTTAGTATTATAAATTTATTAATTAACTTATTTAGATCTCAAAATTATTATTTTAGAAAATATTTAAAATTTTATCTTTATATATTCTTTAGAATTTTTTGAATTTTTTATAATTTTTGAAAAGTATAAATTTTGAAATTTTTATAAATGTTTTGAATTTTAAAAATTATTTTGATTTTTTTTTGTAAATTTTGTTGAGAAAGAGATAAATTTGCTCATTTTCAAAATTGATAGGGATTAAAAGGATATTTACACCATTCTATTATTTGAATTATTCGAATTGTAAAATTCAACTCGACTCAAATTCAAAACTCAAATTATTTATTCAAGTTAACTCGTAAAAATCAAATAATTTTATTCGATTAAATCAAAATTTAAATTCTTTTTTCGTTTTTTTTCAAATTAAATCGAATTTTGCTACCAGCAAAATAATTAGTAGTATGTCTTTTTTAAAAGAAAAAAATAAGGAAAGAGACATAAAAAAAGGTTATTGGTGGGCAGTGGGCAGAATAAGAGGCATAATGAGGTGACAGAAGGTTTTTATTCGTTATTTTCAACTATAAAATAGAATAATTATATATGTCATCTTTTTGTTGATCACTTCTTTTTTTTCTTTACGTGTGTGGATTTTCGTTGTCTCGTAATACAATTAATCCTGGTTGAAATAAGAAATAATTTAAAATAATAAAATGTTATTTATTGTTAAAAAAAAAAGAGAATAGTTTAAAATTACAATGAAGATTGTTGGAAAAGAGTTTTGACAAATAAGGTTAAAAGATATTGGAGATTTTAAGTTTTGCATCATAATGAATGAAGTTTGTGAAAGAGAAAATAAATAATAGTTATATTTTAAGTTCATCGATAATAAAAGTTTCATACGTGCACGATTCTTTGATTTAGTCTATATAAAAGAAATCCATCATTGGCTTTAGAGAAACACAGATACTTGTAATTTACCTTGAATCAAATGAGGCGTCTCTTACAGCAAAAATACAAAAAAAGTAAAAAACTACAATGGAAAGTCTTCTCATTTCAGTTACCGTGAACCTGTATTCCTTGATATCCTTGGGATACAGTACAAATGTAGGACACTGCTTTCCTTAGTTACAAAGGGAATGGCTACGGCCCCCCAAGCAGAACCATAGCAGATGAAAAGGAGATGATGATCCAACTGTTTCATCAGCAGCATTGTCCCAAATTTATCAGCATATCGGATAACGAAAAGAATCAATAGAATCCATGATGGAAATATGATGTCTGGTAACTATATTGCTACTTGTTTTGGTTGGGGACAGCCGGCTACCGCGGCGATTAAGCTAAGCTGGTTGGCGATCACCTTCTGCTTCTAAATCTCCTCTTTAAGAACATGTCGTAACTGGACCTTCTGTGTTTCCGTTCTTGCCTCCAAAAGTTTTGCCTTCAAACTAGTTGGCTGTGCACTGCAAGACCATTCGCTGCACCTTTTCGTTACTGGTGGATGAGTAGAGTCTGGTGAACTCCATTGTCCCAACATTTCCGAGGGACTGAAACCACCTTTAACGGACCATTTATCCAGGGACATAATACTCCAATTAGACTTCCTTCCGGTTGAAGGCCTGCAGTTTGTTCCTTCTACCGAGATTGTCTTGTATTTTTCTCCATTGTTTGGACATGATCTCCAAAGCTTTGCCATGGATGACACCTTCTTAAACTGTCTAGCAGGCAAAGAACAAACTTCGCTAAATTCCGTGGTTGGGGTATCCCGACATGTATTATCTTCCCATTCAGTTCCACTACCCGAGAAATAGCTGTGCCAAGGATTCTTGTTTACAGATGCAGTACTCCCTTGTTGTGAATAACTCGAGCTCTGGTACTCGACATCTCTGACAGTTTCCCACCCACTTTCGTCTTCTTCTATCTCAACATTTGCATTTGAATGTCTCAGAATGCTGCCTTTTTTTATCATACTCATTCGAGGACTCGCCATTTGAATTTCTGAGGCATAGCTAGCAGTACTGTATGCGACACAGGGTTCGATATCCGTTTCAGTGGCTTCAGCTGAAGCTACCTCTTCAAAAACAGCAAAAATGTCATCCGGGTTTTGGGGCTCATATGTGAATTCCTTAATTTCTTGGACATTAACCGAGGCAGCACCCTGTCTAAGCGATTCTGCTTCTCTCATGTCATTCGCATCCCGAGTTTCGGTCCTTGACCTTAGAAAATTCTCCAAATCTGCTACAAGCTTGTTCATCTGTGAATACCTCTTTTCGAGCGCTACCTTCGCATCGATGAGTTTCATCTGAACACGTTCTTCACGCCAGACTTCAACCATCTGCAGCATCTTTCTTTCCTCATCGACTACCTTTCGAAGCTTCATGGAATATCTCCTTAGTGCTTCCACTTCAGCCTTGTCTTCTCCAATTTCCTTACAAAGCTCGTCACATACTTCTTCAATTAGTTCTCTGGACTTTCTTTCTTTTTCGTAATTCTGCATATATTGCTTGGCCGATAACTTGGCAGCAGCCAGCTCATTCACCAATTTGGAATTAACAATTTCGAGCCTCTGGCGATTCTTTTTTTCTCGATTCAAGTTAGCTTTGACATCATCAACAAACACACGTATTTTTTCATGCTCTCTGCTCCTCCACTCAGCCCTTTCCTCACTAACTTTCCTCAACAAGTGCTCGAGTTTCTTCTTTGAGGACCGGCATTCAGTCTCAAGCTCATCAGTGTGAACTCGAGCCTGCTCTAATTCAGCTTCAAGGGCAGAAACAGTTGATACTGCAGTTACTCGTTGGTCAATATGCTTCATACGGCTGTAAGTTTGCCGCACCTCATTTGTTGGTTTCAAGCAGACAGGATCCCACTTTGTCGCTCCCTCCATCGCAGAGTTCAAATATGGGATTGAAGACTCAATCTTAAATGGAAAAAGAAACAGCTTAAGGTCAGAAGAGTAAATAACAAATTCCACTTCCAGAAACCATCAAATGTGCAACATGACCGAGATGAAAAAGGCTTCGTTTCGTATGCATTCGATGTTTTCACATATTGTTCAGTTCAAAAGTTCAAGATTTGGGTAAGGAGCTCATAGAAGCAGGCATACCTTGTGCAGGAGACCATTTTCTGTGCCAAAGACTGAAGCCGGGCTCCGTAACAGATCCTTTGCTGTTGAACCATGAATTTCATCCTCGTGAAGTACCGGGACACCCGTAAAATCGTTACCGCCCTGCAGGAAATTAAGACATAATGAACTAAAAAATGTTCAAACATGAATCAAATTACATCTAGTCAATGAAAATGCAAGAAAGAAAAGAAGTAAACTATCAATAAAAACAGAGCCAAAAGCATAACTATCAGAAGCGATTTAAACAAACTATCAAACTGTATTCATTGAGAATCAAGCAGATTGTAAAT
Source organism: Gossypium hirsutum (assembly GCF_007990345.1). Classification (NCBI taxonomy): domain Eukaryota; kingdom Viridiplantae; phylum Streptophyta; class Magnoliopsida; order Malvales; family Malvaceae; genus Gossypium; species Gossypium hirsutum. The sequence continues at coordinate 63,189,135 of NC_053447.1, forward strand.
ACCAATGGACGGTGTATCCCTTTATCAAGAAAATATCCATAAAATGCGTCAAAAAAGCAAGTAATGGAAGCTTCATTTTCTTTGACATTCAAGCATAATCCAAGGCATTTTGAAGATCAATAATAAAACAATGAACAATGATGGGATTGTAAAGATCAGCATCAAATATAAGTAACCAATTAAACAATTTTAGCAAGAAAAAGAGAAATCATAAAACATAAGAAAAAGAAAAATCATAAAACATACTTTCGATCAAATTACATTGTTATTATTATAACAGAAGGCTATAAACAAGAAAAAAAAACCATTAAAGCATAGATCTTGGAGCCGCAAAAAGGTTAAAAATCTCACTTTGATTCCCAATTGACCCCTCTTCCTCTCTCCGCCACCAGGAATCGCCGTCTCCGGCAACTGCAACCTCCACAATCCAGCTGCAAGTTTCCTCGCAGACACTGTCGAAGTCCCTTTCCTCCGTCTTCCCTCACCACTAGCCTCTTTATCCTCGAGCTCCTCCTCAACTCCGCCGCCGTCCTCTTCCATGTTCCATTTAAACAACGGCGTTTGCGGCCTGCTCCGCCTCCCTACCACCGACCTGCACCTCCTGTTCCGCGTTCTTTGCTTCGTCTTCGGCTTGAGATTCACGTCCCTTGGATTCATACCCGAAAACATCGCTTGTAAACTAGCTTCCCTCATCATATTCTTCATCCCTCTTCCATCAACATTCCAAAACAACAAAACCCAACTTTTCCTTCAACTTTTTCAAGAAAATGAAAACAACCCAATGCAACAATAACGATGATTTTGTAAATTTAGTGAACTGTGTAAATATTGAGTGGGAAAAATAAAAGAGAGAAAGCTGAGCTGAGAGGGAGCGTGTCTATGTTTTTCTTTTTCCTCTTAACGGATATCATATGTGCTGCGTGCATAGGAATACCGAATTTTTATACACTCAAAACGTCTCATGGGAATTCGGAGCACGATACGACGACGTAACGTCGGCTCAACTTGGCTACATTGTCATATCATATTATATTTTAATTTTGGATTAAATTTTAAATTAGCTTTCTAAGTTTTAAAACATTCAAATTAAATCCTTAAAACTAAAATTATTTCAACATGTATGTTTGAAAAAAAAAAAAGAATCTTTCAGATCTAAGCTGACATTTAACATCGAAAGGATCGTATTAGAACAATACTTTAGTTTGAGGATTTAATTTGAACATTTTAAAATTTAAAGACTAATTTAAAATTAAACCTATAATATAGGGATGTTTGGTGAAATAAACGCTATCACATTTAATATTAACGTAATGAATAGGTTGATTAGTTTATTAGTGATGGATTGAGAGAGACGTTGTAGATATATACTTTTTAAATAGAGGGAATTAAACTATCTTATTTTAGATGGTTGGTCAATATTTAATATTTAGGGAAAATTTTTTGGCAGATTATGGCTTTTTTTTTAGTATAAGGTTCATTAGCTACATAAATTTGATATTAAAATTTTAAAATTACAATATTGTTGTTAGTGTAAGAGGACGTGAATTCGAGTGTGTTGAAATGCACTATCTTATTATTTAAGGGTTAGGAAGAGACATTATACAAATATATTATAAAGTGTTTTAAAAAAATTTTAAAAAAATTATATAAATAAATCTGACACTAGTCACACCCTCAGCTTACCTGTAAAATCTAAAAACCTCTATATTGAATAATTACTCAATTTTTAATTATTTATAGTTATTATAAAACTTTTACTTAAATTGTGTCACGCGTTACTAAACATCAACTTAATTGAAAAAAATGTAATATACCTTATCATTTAAATGATGATGGTGTTTAGACCTGGTCATGGGATGAATCAAGTTTAGCCAAGATTTAAGCAAAATTTTAGGCCTAAGTCTTACTCGAAAAATGGACCTAAAATTATGTCTAAACCCAATCCAGATTAAAAATGTTAAACCCGATCCTAACTTGATTCGCACGTATTAAAAATTTTTAGATTATTTTTATATAAAAATAAATTTTAAAAATATAATACATCAAATACACTAAAAGTATTAAAATAAATGTTTCTATAATAATTAAAAATACATTAAAAATCTTTATATTATACTATCTAAATAATAACAAAAGAATAATAATAATATAATAGCAAAATGGTAGCAAAATAATAATAATATAAGTGCAACTAACTTGTATTAATTAAATGTAAAAAAATATATTACTTTCTTAATTTTCTTATTTGTCATGAATCATGCATCATGATCCAATTTCAAATTTTTTAATTTTACGGTTGATTAATTATTAAATATATATTTTAAATTAAATTTAAATTAAAATATTTTATTATTTAAATTAAATTCTAACACATAAAAAGATTTCATTTACGGCCATCATGGACACGCGGCTAGCACAAATCATTCTCTCTAGTTTTATTTAACTGTCCGTATCGTCCTTTCTGAGTTCTGATTCTATGCAGGTGCATGTTAACAAAAATGGAAATATGCTCATTTTCCCCATAAACTTCTACACTTTCAAGTTCCTAAAGATCAAAAGCAGCCTCAAAATGTGATTTTTCTTTTCTTTTTTGAAAATTTTCAACACTAAACAATGGAGATTCATTCACCACCACCACCAGACACCATTGTTGAAGAGAGGGAAGAGCATACGGTTTCACCAAATGGTGGACACATTACAATAAGAAAAGCCCATTTTCTAAAACCCACAGACACTTCAAGCAATGGGAAAGTTTCTGAGCTTCCTCAACATTGTCTTTCCCCAAAACCCTTCATTTATGACCTCAAGGACTTGTCTGAAAAAGGTGTTGTTCAAAGGCTGGAAACGTCCAACACAGAAGTGGGAAACATGGGTTCATAACATGCACGGCAAGTATCAAGCTTTATGGGAACAAGTTGGTATTTACAAGGCAATCCCGAGTTCCAGGTATCATATCAAACAACATAAGGAACTTGTTCTTGGTATTGTTGAAAAATGGTGTCTTGAGACATACTTTTGTTTTTCCATGGGGTGAAGCGACCATAACTTTGGAATATGTTATGGTCTGCTGGGGCTTTTCTGTTCTTGGTGAATCTGTTTGAAGCCCTTTAAAGACTAAACAACCGGTTGAAGTTGAAGAGAAGCTAATTAAAGGGCGCAAAGAGGCTGCAAGAGGGAGATGCATGTTTGCTTCGCCTAAAGATTGGATGGACTATTTCATGGGAACTGGACATAAGCTAGAACATGAAGCATTCCTTTCTTTATGGTTATCCAACTTTGTTTTTGTGACATCTACTTCAATTCATTATGTGGGGAAGCATGTTTTTCCTATCGCAATTCATTTAGCTAGAGGTAACCGGGTTGCTCTTGCACCAGCAGTTTTATCTAGAATTTATAGGGGCTTGTGTTGGTTTAAGGATCGAATCTTTTGCTCACTTATGGTGCAAACTAATGAGTTGGTTAATGTTTATACACCATTTCAGTTAGTGCTGGTTTGGGTTTGGGAAAGGTTCCTGGGGTCAAGACCAATGCCTAACTCAATATCATATGATGAGCCAAGGATAGCAAGATGGCATAGGCTTAAGGTGAATGTTAGTGATATAAAGTTACCCATAAACTCTGTAGGGAAAAGTTTTCAATGGCGGCCTTATGCTATAGCAATTAACGGATGGTCTGTGCCAAAGTTTTATGGTGATGATACTCATTTAAATGAAGATATTCATTCATTTGCTAGATGTTTGAGGGTGAATGAGCTTGTTGGACTAGAAAGCATAGAGCAATACCTTCCACAACGAGTTTCGATGCAGTTCGAAATGGACCAAGATCTTCCAGGATGTTTTGCTAGATGCACTGGAAATCCTGATATTGCTTAGAGGAATTACAGCAGACCGATTCAAGATTTGGTGTTGTATATACTGAAAGTTCTTAATTAAGAGAAATTTTAATAAAACTGTTCTATGTTTTATTCACTAAAGAATTGAACTTAAATAGAGAAAAGAGTCCTAATCTTAATTGGGAAGATAATTCCCTTATTCTAATCAACTACTAAAACATAAGCGAAAATAATTCCCTGATTCTAATAAACTACTAAAAGATAAAATAAAATATTCCTAGAATATGAATAAAACTTATCTACCTAAATAAGATTTATCTACCTAAATAAATTTAAAATATATACATATTTCAACACCCTCCCTCAAGTTGGTGCATATATATCAATCATGCTCAACTTACTTACAAGAAAATGAAAGCTTGTCTTAGAGAGCCCTTTGGCGAGTATGTCAACAATCTGTTGTTTTGAAGGAACAAACGACATGCATACTTGGCCTTCTTCAACCTTCTCCTTGATAAAGTATCTATCAATCTCAACATGTTTAGTTTTGTCATGCTAGACTGGGTTGTGAGCGATTAGTAGCTTTGCTATCACAGTACAACTTCATTGGTGAAGTTATTGGTTTCCTTAGCTCTTCCATAATTCTTTTTAACCACATCATTTCACAAATTCCTTGAGCCATTGATCTAAACTCAGCCTTTGCACTACTTCTTGCTACAACACTTTGTTTTTTACTTCACCAAGTCACAAGGCTTCCCCAAACAAATTTACAATATCCTGATGTAGATATTCTATTTGTTATTGAGCCTGCCCAATCTTCATCCATATAAGCTTTAATTCTTTTTTGTTCAGATTTCTTGAAGAATAAGCCCTTTCCAAGTGAACTCTTCAAGTATCTTAGAATCCAAAACACTGCTTCTTCATGTTCCTCCATTGGGGAGTGCATAGATTGACTCACTAAGCTCACTGCAAAAGCTATGTCTGGCCTTGTATGTGATAAGTAAATTAACTTACCAACTAATCTTTGGTACTTCCCTTTATCAACTAATCGACATTCTTTATTTATGAATTTTACATTTGGATCAATTGATGTGTCAACTGGGCGGCAACCACTCATCCCAGCCTTTTTAAAAATATCAATCACATATTTTTTTTGAGAGACCCCAAGACCCTTCTTTGATCGAGCAACTTCCATTCCAAGAAAGTATTTCAAAGGACCTAAGTCTTTAACCTCAAACTCCAATACTAGATGCTCCTTGAGACGCCTTATTTTATCCACATCATCTCTTGTAAGAATGATATCATCGACATAAACTACAATAACTGCTATTCTACCTTTTTGTGAATGTCAATAGAACATTGTGTGATCAGCTTACCCTTGTGAGTAACCTTATTTTTTAACAACTTGAGTGAACCATTCAAACCAAGCTCGAAGAGACTGCTTTAGACCATACAAAGATTTCTTGAGTTTACATACTCGAGTTCCAAAGTTTTCTTCAAAACTTGAAGGAGGATCCATATGTAAACTTCTTCTTCAAGTTTCCCATTTAGGAAAGAATTCTTCACATCTAGCTGCTATAAAGACCAATCAAGATTAACAACGATTGATAAAAGAACTCTAACGGTGTTTAATTTGGCTACTGGAGCAAATGTTTCAAGATAATCTATCTCGTATGTTTGAGTGTACCCTTTAGCCATCAATCGGGCTTTGTATCTATCTAAAGATCCATCTGGTTTAAATTTGGTTGTGAACACCCATTTACAGCCTACTGTTTTTTTCCTACAGGTAATTCCATTATTTCCCGTGTACCTGTTTTTTCAAGAGCGCGCATCTCCTCTAAAATAGCCTCCTTCCACTCAAGATAAAGCATCTTTCACATTTTTGGGTATTTTCACAGTATTGAGGCACGAAACAAAGGCTGAGAATGTCGAAAATAAGGCTTTATAGGATACAAAGTTAGACATGGGATATTTGGCAATATTTCTAACACCTTTTCTTTTAGCAATTGGAATATCTAAATTAAAAAATTCATTGGCAGGATTATGAGCTTTACTTGGACTTTTGACAAGATCTTGCAGGTTTGATTCTTGGTGATGAATCTGATGGATTCCACTTTCTTGATTTCGATTTCTTCTTGAGTAAACAATTAACTCCTTTTTTTGTTCTTTATTCTCATGATCAGACTCTACACCTTCATACTCCTTTTTATTAACAACATTAACATCATTAATTTCTGTGTTAATCATAAATTCTCCTTCCCCATTATTAGAATCCCTATGTTGTATATTCCTAGTATTTTCTTTATCAATTATAGAATCTTCCTTACTATAATTCCCTCCCTGAAGATTATAATCAAAATAAGATTGCGTTTCAACAAATGTGACATCCAAGGTAACTATAATCTTCCTATCAATTGGATCATAACATTTATAACCCTTTTTATTAGAAGCATAGCTAACAAAGACACATTTTTTTGCTCTAGGATCTAGTTTACCTTGGTTGTGAATATGAACAAAAACACTACACCCAAAAACTCGGATGGATAAATTTGTGATCAATTTAAAGTTAGGAAAGTTATCTTTAAAAAGGAGAAAATGAGTTCTATAGTTTAGAGTTTTACTGGCATTCTATTAATAAGATATGTAGCTGTTAACAAGGCTTCGTCCCAAAGATAACGTGGTACTTGACTAGTGAACATCAAGGCTCTAATTACTTCCAAAAGATGTCGGTATTTTCTTTCTGCAATACCATTTTGTTGTGGTGTATTTGTACAAGAACTTTGGTGGACTATTCTATGTTTCATTAAGAAACCATCTAATTGGTCACTAAAAAATTCCCCACAATTGTCACTCCGAAATACTTCTATTTTAACACCAAATTGTGTTTTCACCATAGCATAAAAAGACTGAAACACATTTTTAACTTCAGACTTATCTTTTAATAAAAACACCCAACAAATATGAGTATGATCATCAATAAATGTGACAAACCAACATTTTCCTGAAAAAGTTGAGACTCTTGAAGGTCCCCAAACATCACTATGAATTAACGAAAAATGTTTGGAGGCTTTATATTTTTGAGGTGGAAAGAATGACCGATGATGTTTAGCCAATTCACAAAATTCACAGTGATATGAAAGACTTTTATTTTTAAATAGGTTAGGTAACAAATATCTTAAATAGTGAAAATTAGGATGTCCAAGCCTATAATGCCAAATCATAACCTTATCAAAATCAGAAACAGAATTTAAACATAAAGTAGTTGTTAGTTGACTTAGATGGTCGTCGTCAAGAAAGTAAATTCCACCAAATTCTTTAGCATTGTCAATCATCCTCCCTGAGACCATGTCCTGAAATTTACACATAGAGGAGTCAAATATAACATGACAATTCGAGGACTGGGATAATTTACTAACCGATATGAGATTACAAACTAGATTTCGCACATGTAAGACATCATGTAAAACCAAGGAAGACGAAATTTTAACAGTGCCTTTTCCAGCTATTACCGAGAACGATCCATCTACTACTTTGATATTTTTGTTTCCTATATAAGGTGTGAAAAAAGAAAATGACTACTAGTGATGTGATCACTAGCTCCAGGATCAACGATCTACATGTTTGTTTTACAAGGTTTGACACTGAAAAAAATAGAAAAATCAGTACCTGATTGGGCAAAAGAGGAAGAAGGATTATTGGATGAGTTAGGAATAGAAGAATTCATCTGAAACTATGGTGATTGAAAAAGCTTGTGTAGATGCTCTAATTGTTCTTTAGTGAATGGAGACCCTCTCAGAGAACTTTGGCCCTCATAATTTTCATTAGTTATTTGGAAAGCTTTGTTATCCCCTGATTGTGAACCACGACCATTGCCACTCTTTTTTCTTCCATTCGTTAGTTTCCCATAGAGCTTCCAACACGTTTCTTGAGTGTACCAATATTTTTTGCAGTGATCGCACCAAGGTTTTTTCCTTTTTTCACTATCATCATTATTTTTAATAGTTACAAGAGCAGAATTATCATCATTAGCTTCAAACCCTAGCTTTAACATTACTTTTCCTCTTGTCTCCTCTCTTCTAACCTCAAAAAAAATCTCACGAAGTTTTGGAAGCGATTTTTTCCCTAAGATCCAAGATCTCACTTCATCAAATTCTTTATTTAAACAGCCAGAAACAAATAAGCGCGTTCATTCTCTTCTTTTTTCATAGCTTTTACACCATCTCTGGGACACTCTCATTCATCATTATAACACTGATCAAGTTTTTGCCAAAGAGACATCATCTCATTATAATAAAAAGTAACTTCATTTTCCCATTGCCTAGCTTTCCAGAAGTTTTATTTTTAACTCAAAGATCTGTGAAGCGTTTTCTAAATTTGAATATGTGTCTTTTACAGCGTCCCAAACATCTTTAGTAGTCGGGAGAAAAAGAAAAGGTTTACCTACGGATGCTTCCATGGAATTAATAAGTCATGCAATTATTTTAGAATTTTCTTACCTCCACTTGCTCATCTTTGGATTGCCCACCTGTGGTTGCTTGACTTCTCCAGTTAAATGACATAGCTTGCCATGCCGATCAATTGCTAATTTTACGGACTACGACCATTCCAGATAATTCTTGCCATTTAGCTTGTGAGATGTCAGCTGAAAAGAAAGGTAAGACGCCTCTGCCCCTTGAGTCATTGTACTCTCGGTAGTTGTTTCAACGGTAGAACTTTCTTCCTCTGTTTGATTGATGGATCTCTTATCTCCAATAAAGACTGTTTTAACCATGATGTTACTAGAGATTTAACTTAGCTCTAATACCTTAAAAGTTTTCAAGAGAGCTTTTAATAAAACTGTTCTATGTTTTATTAACTAAAGAATTGAACTTAAATAGAGAAAAGAGTCCTAATCCTAATTGGGAAAATAATTCCCTTATTCTAATAAACTACTAAAAGATAAAATAAAATATTCCTAGAATATGAATAAAACTTATCTACCTAAATAAATTTAAAATATATACATATTTCAACATATACCACCAAGGCTGTTCCAATCAGATGTTACCTTACAATACTCAAATTGGTGGAAGCAATCAATGTTGTCTCATTGTGATGTTATCAAGCTATTTCTTAAGAGGCCTAGGGGTCCAAGAACCACATGTTTCAGTAAGGAAAAAGGTTTGGTGCAAAGGAAATTCTACCAAGGAGAATGAAGATAAAGGGGTGAAAGTAGCAGGGGATTTGGTTCAGGAGGGGATTGGAGATCAATTAACATAAGGGAAATTTTGACGAGTGCTATGCATAACAACGAAAACAAAGGTGAGAAGAGTGAGTTTTCCCTAGGTGCTTAAAGTCAATCATGTTCAACTATGAAACCAGGTGAAGTTAACATAGAAAGTTTTTTCAAAGATGAAAAGGATGGAACCTTGAAAAATATCCGTGATCCTTTACCGATCGGTGAATGTCAAAAAGTGCAAACGTTAACTGCAGTTGCAAATAAAGAAGATGTTGAGAAGCTCAAATATGAAGAAAAATAGGATGTCGAGGTTACTGAGAATCGATATCTGATAGGAAAATCGAAAGTATTGGTCACAGATGATGTCAAGAGTAACTGAAGTCTTAAAGATAGAGGAGAAGGCAGTAAGACTCTTGATCTTTTAACACTTGGAATTGAACTTGAAGCTCAGATTTGCAGGCTTGAAAAACACTTTGCTAAGCTGAAGAAATAAAGATTTTTGCAAAAAAAACTGGTTTTAATTGCACAAATGCTATAGATTCAGTAGATTGTCTAATGCTAGTTCTTGCAGCATATACTGATCCCAGAATTGTGTCACTAAGGTTTTTTGTGACACCAGCTAGTATCCTAGTTATTAACTTTTGTTAATGGTGGGGAGAAATAGGTAGAAAAGGTTGAACATCTAAACCAAAATGTAAAGCTTATTATGGGATAGAGAATGAAAAACAAACACTATATGAACATTTATTGATTCTGTTCCTTTATTCTTCTGATCTTTGCTACACGTGCTTCTTCCTTTTAGAGTGATACTCAACACTATCAAAATTAGCAAACGGCAGGATTCATAACCACTACTATTCTACGAAATTACACAAATAGTACTGCATTTTAACAAGTGAATATCATTTCTTTAGTGTTGATTATCTTTTAATTAAGTCGTTTGACTTGCTTCCAGCCTTCTACATTGTCCATTTTCTGTTTTAAGCAGCCTGTATCATAAACATCCTTAATCTCTTATTCAAGTCAAACACGAATATTTTAAGAAAAATGAAGAACTAGGATAATGAGTCAACTAAATTAGTTTACAATGGACAAGTGTTACTAAGTCATAATCAGGGTAAAGAAAATTTTGGGGTCAGTTTATCATTTGTAGTTGCCTCATGAAATCAGTTTTTGGAACTGACCTGACAAGTGGAAAGATGAGAATAGAATGGAACGGAAATACAAGGAAAGAAAAGCTCATAATAGAAAAAAAACCATTTTGACTCGAGAAATTTCTGATAATGAGAAAAGTAATCAACAAATGGGAAAAATATCTGTTAGCTTCTATGTTTAGCAAATGTGATGTAAAGTTATTTTTGGCTATCTGATTCAATGGAGTTTGGACAAGAGAAGAAGGAAAACAAAAAAAAAATCATGAGACATTGTTCCTTGTGTCCTCCTGAGGAACCAAATAGATTTTGGTTACCTTCAGGAGTTAGGTTCCTTCCCATAGCTCAGCTGTTATTTGATTCAAGAATTTTGGTTGTCATCCTTACAAAAGGAAGACCAAAATGAACTGTTTTTCATGTTGCACGTCGGAGGAGACACTAACAAAAAGGTCATTAGAGAAGAGCATCAAGGAATATCATGACACAAGAGTCTTGGCTTCGTTTGCCAATATTTCCTTCAACAGTGGTACATTGTTTTACCCTATAAAACGTTTTAAATAGCAGTCATGTCATATTTATCATAATTGCAGATGTAATAGATGTTTTTCACTGTAAATACCTTAGATTTATATATTTCTTGTGTCAAAATGGTTCCCATGATAGATGCTATTGCATACCATGATCAGCTTCATTTCTGATATCCTTGGTCACCTTGTTTAGGCCTTGTAGAATTCGGTTGAGTATCAACACGAGTATGTATCCTTATATTTAGAAGGTCGTACATCTCTTACATCCATATCAAAAATACGTGTTGAATATAACTATCGAACATAATCGTAATATTCATGATTGAACTGTTTTTGACAGATAACAGCAAAAAGAGACTCATAGGCCAAGAAATAACAAAAGGGGGCAAAGGCAATGTAATTTTCAGATACCGTGAGATATGCACAGCCACTAACAACTTCAACCCTCGCAATCAAATTGGTGAAGGTGGCTTTGGTAGAGTCTATAAAGGACTTATTGAAAACTCAAATAAAGTACAACATCGAATCTTATCTCTTTTTTCTATGTTATTCCGTTTTAGATACGAGCGTCGAGTATTCTTAACATGTTTTTTTTGAATTTTTTTACGTATTTGGAGGATCATATTTTCATGCTATTGTTCGATCATACTCAGGTTGTTGCTGTGAAGCAGCTTGATAAGAATGGATATCAAGGGAACAGAGAATTCCTGGTTGAGCTATTGATGTTGGTTCTTCTTAAACATCCTAACCTTGTTGAATTGGTTGGATATTGCATAGAAGGGGATCAAAGGATTTTGGTCTATGAATACATGGCTAATGGCTCCTTGGAGGATCATCTTATAGGTATGCTCGCATTTGCCGGTTTCCTTTTATAGATATTGAAACTCGAACGGATCGGATTAAGGTTCGGGTACTTGAGTTGTTTGTAAATATGACTGTCTTTCAGATTTACCTCCAAACAAGATGCCATTGGATTGGAATACTAGGATAAAAATCGCGGTAGGAGCGGCTAAAGGCCTTGAATACATGCATGAAATAGCTAATCCTCAAGTGATATACCGAGACTTTAAAACATCAAACATATTACTAGACCAGGATTTCAATCCAAAGCTCTCTGATTTCGGACTCGCAAAGGTCAGTCCATCCGGAGATAATTCGCATGTATTCACCAGTGTTATCGGAACCTACGGATACTGTGCACCTGAATATATACAAATCGGCCAGTTATCGACGAAATCCGATGTTTACAGCTTTGGGGTCGTGTTTTTGGAGCTCATCACAGGAAGAAGAGCAGTAGACAATTCAAGACCACCGCGAGAAAGGAATCTTGTTTCTTGGGTAAGTATTGAATGTTTTAATCTGGAAGTTCGTTTCTTCCTACTCATATCTCTCGAGTTCTAACTCGGTTAGCACCGATTGTATCCTGTTTTATGAAGGCAAAACCTTTATTGAATCACAGAAAGAAGTTCGTTTTATTGGCTGATCCATTGCTCGCTGGAGATTATCCCATTAAGGGCCTCCACCACGCACTTACGGTTGCAGCAATGTGTCTGCAGGAAGAACCGTCTCTTCGGCCATTGATGAGTTACGTCGTAAGGTCCCTCAAGTGCTTAATTACATACAGTGAACCAGCAGAAGGGAAGAATATGAAGCATTATCAAATGGTGGACGAATCTAACTGCATCATATAATATATTATTTATATATATATGAACGAAGTTGGATTTTTTTTCTTTTCTAATATTTATGTTTAACATTTGCATTCAAAGCATCTAAAAATATGAATATAAAAATACAAAAACTTTTTCAATTAAATATATAAACTTAAAACTTTAAATTAAAAAAAATACAATATCGAGCATAAATCATAAAATAAACCTTAAAAATAGAAAAATGGCATGCATAAAATTTGGTAAAAATATAAGTATTTTTATGTGAAATTTCAATATTTGAGTTTAAATGAGAAAATTAGTATTAATCCAACTCAGTTCAATTTTATTCTAAAAAATTTTTTTTTGCTCAAATTTATATTTAATAAAAAAATTAATAATTATGGTATATAAGAAAAAAATTAGTATGTGATTAAAAAATGATTAAATATATTAATTATCGAATCTTGGAGCCTACATACTACCAAATTTCAATGCGTTAGTTTCTTTATCATCTTTTTCCCTCTCACTACCCTAACGCAGCCGACATACTTTGGAAAACCCGACCCAACAAAAATATTCGGTCCCTAACTCACCTCTGAAGCCGCTCCATTCCCAGGTTTGATGAGCTTCACTCTCATAAATGTTTCTGTTTTGAAATTTTTGTTTGCATTTTTAATATTTCGTTTTTTGCTTCTCAAAAGGTAAAATTTTTTTGTCTGATTTTGCGTTGTTTAATCTGATGAAATATTAGATTTTGAGACTTGGGTTTTTTTAAATGAGTTGGAACCTAGGTTGATGTTGAAACTGCTTAATTCCTTTGGTTTTGATTATCTTTAGTAATTTCTTGTTAGCTGCTACTTAGACTCTGTTCTTTAAAATATGTGCTATAAGTTCTAAGCTTAAATCAAGTGAATGCGTTTTGTTTTTTTTTTAATGTTATTCAGTTTGAATCTACAGATATGGGTTGAATTGAAAGTAAAAAATCTCCTAAGATAAATTGAGAATCCTCTGTTAGCCTAGTTTGTTTGGAACTTTTGTTTTTGTGCCATTTTTACATCTACATAACTCACTTGAGAAGGACGTTATACATCTAAAACTCTCTCGAACCAACAATTTAGAGCTAATACTGAGTTGGCACTTACGGAGCTTTCTATCCGAATGATTGATACTCTTGACTGTTTTTATTTTATTATTATTATTATTATTTTTTGAAATGCATTACATGTGTGATCACTTCAAGTCGTGTAACCAACAAAATATTGGATTCCAGTCCCATAGTCTTGTTGATGTGCAAATATGGGTTCGGCGGTTGATAGTGGTTCACCCAGAGGCCAAGAGCCGCAGGTGGTCTTCTAAGACATTGGGGGAGAGGAGCTCTTCAATTTCCATGGCTTTCTTGTGTTGAGAGAATGAGGGGATTCCCCCCTTTAGGCCATAGGGGGTGGCTTATATAGCCCAAAAGTCCTGTGGGACGAGCAAGGTCTCCATGTGTGATGGTTGACCTGGTGAGGTCCTCCAAGTGTGGTGGAGACATACAACAAGTCTCTAACCCTCACCTACTATTTGTATCTTATATTTGGCTTCTTAAAGGAAATGAAAATGAATTTTTGAAAAAGTATAGCATTGAGAGATATGAGTAGTTAAGTCTTAGGAGTAGACTGAAATCTTGTGCTGAGTTTAGGTGGTAATGATGAATTCGAGTTATGATGTATTTGTTGCTATGTTATTTTTCAACAAACTTTGGTATCGAATCTTTGGTTCTTCCATATAACTTAAAGAATCATGTAGATTCTATGCCGGGATCTTATTCTTATTTTATTGTAATACATTATATCTTCTTATCCTTGCTCGAACTTGTATTTGAGAATTTACATCTTCTTCCTCTTGTTGCGCAGATATTGTAATTCACTGCTTTCAAAAGCATCAAAATGTCAACTGGCCCTGGGCTCGAGTCTCTTGTAGATCGTAAGCTTACCGTGATTACCCCCTTGTTTCTTGAGTGTTTTAAGCATAGCATCTAAAAGACAAACAAATAGTTGGGCTGAATACACATCGACTTTCTAACACCTATCTGTTCCTTGTAGTCTTGATTGGCATTCTCATTATTTACCCTCTCTAAATCATTTCCTTCATGTGCAGAGACTATCTCGGTCATTACCAATGATGGACGTAACATAGTGGTATGTTGAGGAATACTTGCTAGTTGCTATACAATTTTTAGTCTTGAGAATCTTTTTTCATTTGCCTAAGTTCAGATTCTCTTATTTTCAATGAGATCCTAACCAACACCATTGCTCCTCTGCTTTCTCTTCTCCGAAATGTACAGGGAGTTTTAAAAGGCTTTGATCAGGCTACAAATATCATTCTCGATGAATCTCATGAACGCGTATACTCCACCAAGGTTTGTGTCACATTTAACAACTTTTTTTTTTAATTACTATTTGTTCCTTTAATCACTAGGCACCTAGTTTATTGCAGAAGTAAATGGTTTATTATTTTTATCATAATACACTTGTGGAGTATTAGTCTATATACCATAAACAATTTCTTTATCTTCCTTTGATCCTTTTTCTCTCATTTATTACTCTTCACCCCGATTATGTTTCTCAAACTCAGAAAAGGGTATGTGTTCAACACGGATATGCTAATAAATTTAAAATTTCTACATATATTTGGAGGATATGCTTGGATACATATATCTGAACCCTAAACCCTAAACATAATACAATCTGAACATTTTGTACAGCTTTTTTTCTTTTAAATTCAAAGTTGAAATTTGCAGGAAGGTGTTCAGCAACTTGTGTTGGGCTTGTACATAATAAGAGGTGACAACATGTAAGATACCATTCAGCATCCTTTTCTATTCATTATTCCGCATATAATTGCTATTATACACTATAACCTATATTACCCGGTCGTGGAGTTGAATATCATATAAAAATATGCCCAATATGGATATGCTATTTTTCTTTTCTTTTTTTCCATATATTTGAGAGATCATATCCTCATTATCCTTATTGGAATATATCAGACATACATGTTGGATACGGATATTGAGGAAAACTAAGAGTCCGGATAATGGTAAATGTTGGTAGTAGAAGTCAGATTGCATTTTAGCTCCTATACTAAAAAAATAGGCGAACTAGTCCCTGTACATTAGACCAGAGGGCAAACTGATCCTTTTATTAAAAACTCCATCGATTTTTACTGTTAAAAAACGAGTCTTTGTATGTCAACATAAAGTAATGTGTCATGTCATGTGTCATCGATTATTCCGTCCGTCACGTAGTTTTTAAAAGAAAGTACTGATTTGATCTTTGGTTTAATGTACAAGGATTAATTTGCCTATTTTTTAGTAGAGGGTGCAAAATGCTATCTAATTCTTAATACAGGGGTTTCCATGGTACTTTTACCTTTAGATAACATAAATTATAAACTGTTGCGTAATGTTTATCCTTTAATTATTGCAGAAGTGTCGTTGGTGAACTGGATGAAGAGCTGGATTCTGCACTCGACTTGTCGAACCTGAGAGCACATCCTTTGAAGCCAGTTATCCATTGATTGAACTGATAAAAGTTGTAGAGTTATTTTTAAGGACAGCTTGTTGGATTGAATACCTTAAAAGAACCAAAGTGTAATGAATGATAATATCAATGTGTATTAAGTTTTGGATGCATTTCTATGTTATATTTTGTATGCCAATTGTTTTCCTTCATTCCTTTATGCTCGAAATCAATTGTGCTTTAAACCTTCCGATAGAAGATGAGGCTAAAAGATCATCATCACCATCATCAATGGCAGCCGCAATTTGATGATAACGACCAGAAGCTGATGATCCCCCCCCGTCTCCAATGAAACTTGAGAATCAGCATCATTGGTCAACAACACAGGCGCTCTGCAAATGGGGCATTAGAGTAGAGTGAGACTGAAGCCACATATCAATGCATTCAAGGTGGAAACCATGGCCGCACTCGGGCAAGTTCCTTCCAACATCATTGTCCTCGAACGGACTTAAACATGCGACACAGCCCAAGTTGTGTAATCATACTTATTGCTGTTGTGTTCATCCAGTTTGAAAATGAACAAGGGGATAGAAGAAATGAGAGAGGGATCGAGACCCTCGGAAGGGGAGGGGGTGGAGGCGTTGTTGTGGAAGGAGAATGCGTTGAAATGGCGGAAGCAACCGTGGGGGAAGACGTGAGAAAAGAATGCAAGAAGAAATTTAAGAAATTTCTTTAAACAATATAAAAGCCCTAAACCCAAAAACATAATCCTACCCCAAATCAGTACAAAATGAACGAATGATTTATATGAAAAAGAAAAATCTTTTTTCGACCACAATGGGTTTTAGGGTTACAACTTTCACTTGTTTTTAATCACAAAACAGATTCCAATGGAAAATAAATTGGAGACTTTTTCTTTAAGATCTCAGGAAGATGAAGAAAGAAGCAAGGTCAATTAATTATTATTTTTATTTTTGCTTTTGCTTTAGTAGGCAAAATCAGACCTTTTAAAAAAGTAATTAAGTTACCGGTTAATGGTCAAATGATTTTTTTTATGTATTTTAACAGTTTAAGTATCCAATTGAGTGTACAAACAATAGGGGCTTAATTGCTTTTTCTGAAAAAGTTTAAGGTCTTTTTTATGCATTTTAAAAGTTTAAGTACCCAATTGAATAAAAAAAGGGACTTAATTAATTTTCCTGAAATAATTTGAGAGCTTTTTTATACATTAAGCCTTTTCCAATTTCAGAAAAAAAAACGACATTTATTATATTTTCCATGTCATTCTTTTATCAATGTGGACCAATGACGTTTCGCCATGTGGGTTTTAATCCACTTAGTATAATGTTAACAACCTATCAACGTCTTAACAGGAATGACATTTTGGAGGCTTCAATTGGTTGTTTATTTTGGATTGAGGGTCCAATTAATTGCATTTTTTAACTAGAAACTTAATTAATTTTCATGTTCTATTATAGTACCAATAGTTTCCAATGGCAATGCATATTCTAAATCTATGTGAAGGTTATAGATTTAGTTTGTCTTTTAATTTGATCATTTTTAATCTTTATACTTTTCAAATTTTAAAATTTTAATCCTCACCAAATGATAACTATTAAATTCCATGTGTCTAACCAAACAATCCTTTCTTCTTCCAATTTTACAATCTTCCCATTCATTACCGGTGAGGCCTTCTTCTCCTAATTCTTTCCATTCTACCACCGAATAATCGATAAGAATTCTCAAATTTAGATCGGCTAATTGTTCTTGAATAGCACCTGCTCTTGTAGAAATTTCATGACTTCGAAATGTATCAAAACCTTGGATAGTAAAAAAAGTGGGATATTGTATTTCCAGGATTGAATTTCATATTCGAATGAACCTCGTAATTGTAAGAATGTAGGTTTTTTAGCGATAGGCCTAGCAAAAGAAAAATTAGGATAGGGCCATGTGGGGTCCCCCTTAATATCGGACATGAGAGTTTCCTCTCATTTGACTCAAGTAGTTACACCAAATAAAGATAAAAGAAAGAAGTTCTCACTTTCAAATTTTAGAACCCCCAAAAAGGTCTACTCTTTACTTAAGTTCCAAGAAACATTTCATTGATTGATTCTTATTTTATTGATTTAGATTTTCTTAATTCTTTATTCAATTCAAAATTAGGACATAAATGAAATGTAAAATTCTTGAGTATCTACTTCCGCTCGAATGCTGAATCCTCTTAAATTAAAATTAAAGAAGTGTCTTAAGAGATTTACTTCTCTATGTACCCTTCCATTCGATCTCTTAAGTCCTGCGGTACCTCGACGATTATACCACGATGCCCTGAACTTAAAGCCTAAGCCTATATGTGATGTATAGACTTCTGCAACCATGACATATTTGTTTCCTTGAACATAATTTCATTTCTTTCTAAAAAAACTAAAAGAAATGAGAATAGTTAATTCCACACACAAAAAAAAGAAGTCTTTTTTTCACAAGGTACAACTCAAAATTCCTAGTTATTTATTTTTACTAACTCGACCATAGATCAATTCCCTTTTTATTTGGGAGTATTGAATACGCCCATAATTCTGAGCTTTATGTTACTCTTCTCGAGAGACATGTCAGATCCAAGGCATCCCAATTCGATTGAATGGGATGACAATTTCTCATTCCTAATCTATAAAATTATAATTTCGATAAAATCACACACAATAGTATACTAGACCCTCTAATTCTTTAAAAGGTTTGTCTAAAAGATTGGCGATATGACTAGGAAGGCATTTCAAATACCATACATGAGTTACTGGATATGCCAACCTTATGTATCTCATTTGATATCTTTGTATCCAAGAATCAACAAATTCAACTCCACATTGTTCACAAAATTTAAGGCCTTTCTTGTTGATTTCCAATTACTCAGTAATTTCCACAAGTGCAAATTCCACTTTTTATAGGTCCAAAATTTTTTTCACAAAATAATCCATCCTTTTTCAGTTTATTAGTTTTGTAATGAAAAGTATAGGGTTTTGTCACCTCTCCAACGGTTTCTCCATTAGGTAGGATTTTCTTGGCTCAAGCACTTAGTTATTGGGGGAGGAACTGATCTAATTTGGAGTGGTTGATGTTTATATCGATCGATCATAGAAGAAAATTTCTAATTCATTCCAATTAAGCTTCCTTCCTATTAATTTGGAAGTTCTTCTCTTATACAAGCAACATCAAATCCCTCTCAAACCTCCATTTCTCCTACCTATTGTCTTCCTTGCTTGGACCTTCCTCCAAGTGATTATTGTGTAACAAGTGCATGATGCCCACGTATTTTATCAACCCAAATAACCATGTGTAACAAGTGCATAAGTTAAAATTTATTATCTCAAAAATCTAATGCGATCATACGTGGAATGCCATGTCAGTTTATTATTTTCACATATTGTTCACTAAAAATTCAATTAATGAATTAATCACGATCATTTACATTAATATTAGAATTTTAAAATTCACAAAATTAGAATAACCTAATTAAAAAATATGAACAAAATCTATATGTATAGCACAAGATTAGTAAGTGAATTTAAACAAATTTAATAGATACTATTTGGGTTATGACTAAAATTTAAAATTTTAAAAAATACAAAGACTAAAATTGACTAATTCAAAGAATACATAAACTAAAATTTTTCAAATTAAAATATAAGGAAAATCTTTAAATAAATTATCAACATGAGATTCATATTTATAACTTTGAATGTCTTTATTCAGATGAGACCACATATATTGAATGTTCACCATAAGCTAAGGCGTTAATGGCAACTAAGCTTAAATTAAATATGATATTGTCTTGGCTCTATTTATTCATGTCTGCTGACATAGACAAGGCTCGGAACATTGATGCTTGTTTATTCAAAAACATGTTGCTCTCAAAAGTCTGAATTAAAAATATAACTTGCTTAATCCACTGCACGACAATGTTTATGATCATCATTATTATGAATATCTACATTTCCGCAAGCTGTCTGCCGGTGTCTATTCGACCAAAATCCAGCCATCACAGATTCGATACGGTAGACTATCGACTTCTCAGAGTATCTCTTTCACCGTCTATGTTATTCGATGAATCAAAATTGTTGAACCCACCCACTTTTCTCATGCTTTGGCCTGCAAGAAGAGATTTCACGTGAGGATTGGGATGGTGAAAACATCTCCAAGGCATGAATGGGGCATGTTACAGAACAAGAATGCATCCTCGTTTGTAATTCACATGATCACTCACCTGGGAATACAAGAAGGTTCCGAGGATAGCAATGGCAGCTCCAAGAGCATTGATCGGCTGGACAGGCGTGCGGAAGATGATTATGGAGGAGACTATAACGGATATACGTTTCATGGTGTTGCCAACACTAAACGTCAAGGGAGAGATCTCATCGAGGGACATGTATGAGACCTGGTTGTACAGATGATAGAAAATACTCTGCGCCGCCACCCACCTATCACAAACATATTTGTTAGCAAACACGAAGTAAGAAAATCATATACCATCACAACTAGATCCTAGACACTTTTAAGAAATTTCCCAAATAAAGAAAAATGATAAAATTAGGAGGAGAAAGCTAAGCATATGGTAAACACGAAGAGTACCAAAACCCGGACATAAAACGGATGACACGGATATCAGATAGTGTTCATGTTACAGGTGCCTATTGGAATCTTTAATGGAAGTCTAAGTAACTAGCAACAACTCAGTTCAATAAACAATGATGACAAATTGAATCCACGCTTGGAACATTGAAATCAAGAGATGGCACTCCGTCATATATTTCCGGTTCAGATTAAAGAGTCGTAGTTGACATCATAAATGGAAATTCGAAGACTCGATTCCTCCCAATTTTTTATCTCATGACTTCAAAGCATCCACCAGAAACCAACAAATGAATCCATACAATATTAAGTGGGAAAAAAAACAGAACAAGGAATTAAAAACTTAGGACCTCGTGTTATTACCAGATGAACTGTGGTCCAATCTCAGATACGGCCTCTTTCCATCCTGCTGCCCACATATGCGCTCCTTCCACAGCAATTGCAAAAGGTGTGAGAATTAGAAGAGACAACATGGATAGACATGCATAGTAATTCATCCCGCTAATGGATTTCCCCTTCATGCCCTTCTTTGAGAATATGTTACGGAAGACAAACGCCAAGTTTGATATCATAGCTCCCATAAAACCTGAAAATACTCCGTGAACAACCAAGTTCAGCACTCCGGTCATAACCCGAAAAAGAAAATTACATAAATATCCAAAACAAGACACCATAGTAGTAAAAACACACTTGAAAAGAGAGTGCTCGGTTTCAAACTGATGGTCGACATTAATCTCATAAAGCACAGATAAAGAAAATAATCTTTTCCTAGTCCTGCAATTTCTCACCAACAGACAAGCAACAGTTATACTGAATATTATAATTCGCGTATCAAAGGAATTAAGGTTGTTACCGGTCATATTGAAGTTGAGTTCGGTTAAGGCTGCAAGACCGCAACCACCAATGATGGGAACAAGGGAGAGGTAAACTGCTGGAGGGAATCTCTCTCCAAGCAAGAACCTTGAAACAATGACACTGAAAGCAGGTTCGCCACTTTTAATGATGTGGGTGAATGAAACAGCAACCTTGGACATACTCACAGTGGCTGCTACATGTCCAATTGTATGTGCCACAGCAACCTAGGAAAAATGAAACCACAAAAACACCAAACAAAGTTAATGAATTGACATCTTAATCTTAATTTTTCAGAAACAGATATATCAGATTTCCCTTTAGTTTTCTTCCACCTAATACCAAATTATGGTTTCGCTTTCATTTAATTTGTTTTCTTTGCAATCAGACAAACTGTAATTTTCATAAAACTGAATCACAGATCATTTGCAAAAAAAAACTTTTTCCTCCCTATGATCCAAACAACATAAGCACACATTGTATAAGTGAACACATGAATTCCTATCATTTTCTTTCACTCTCACAAACCAAACAAAAGGATATGGAAAATCTCACCGGAAACAAAGCCTTCCAGAACTCCAAATTAATTTTGGGGGGCTCAGCAATCTTTGTAGCCCATGAAACCAACATCATCAAAGAACCACAGGCAAGGGATAAAGTTGAAGTCAACCAAGGGTAAGGGTAAGCATTCAAAACCTTCTTGTTATATATATTGAAAACCACATTCAAGGCCCACCATGTTGCAAAATAAATCCCAATTTTCACACTTTTTGCTGCTTCCGATTTCGCTTCCGCTGCTGCCGGTGATGGCGACTTGTCAGCTTCGTAGGCCTTACATAGGATCACTGATTTTTCATTAAAACTTTGGAAGGATGAGATATACAATGGCTTTGACAATGAAAGGAGGGTTCTTTTTGGATTGTTCTGAAGGTTCAAACATGGTAAAAATAAGGATCTACACGTTATTGATGATCTTTTGTCAAAAACTGAATTTGAGACTGTTAAAGCGGATTGCTTCAGAGTAAAGCTCATATTTTTAAAAAAAATTCAGATAAAAACTCAAAAAGTTAAGCTGAGATAAGAATTCTTACTATCAAGAATTACCAGTTATTATGAAAATGTTTGAAATAACTACTAAATTCTATTTTCTTTTCTATTCATAAGAAAAAATCTATATCTTTTTCCTTTAAATGAAAAAATTAAATTAATAAATATAAAAAGAAAAAAAATCAAAATAAAATAAGGAAGAAAGAGAAATTTAAGAAGGTTCTTATTTGTAATTTAAAGAGGATAACAAGGAGGTGAAAACCTTGAAAATTTAATATAAGGAGAAACTTTCCTAATCCAACCAAACTTTTTAGTTTCATTTCATATGGAAAATCTTTTTTTTTCTTTTTTCCATTAAAATTATTATCAGGTTTTTTCAATTTAATGTTAGGGTGTTTTTGTTTTACTTAAAATAATTTTCTCAAAAATGATTTTTTTAAATAAATTAATTTTTTTAAAAAAAGTGAGATTTTAAAAAATAAAAAATCTTTATTTTTATTAAAAAATTAATTTATAATATTTAGTAATATTTATAAAAAATTAAATAAAATAAGAAATAATTTTTTTGTAAAGTAATTAATTATATTTTAAAAATAGTATAAATAATAAAAATAGTCACTTTTGTTTATTTCGGATTACATTTTAGTCATTTATGTTTAAAATATTATGTTTTAGTTATTTACATTATCATTTTGTTACGAAGTGGCCACTCTACCGTTAAACTTCGTTATCTCCCTCAGCAGTCCTATATGGCAATCCAAATGGATTTTAAATGTCAACTTGGATGTCCAGTTGCTGGGATAAAAATAATTTTTAATTAAATAAATTTGATTTGGATTGCCACGTAGGACATCTAAGTTGGTATTTGAAACTCATTTGGGCTACCACGGTAGAATAACTACTTCGTAACAAAACAATAACGTAAATAACTAAAATGTAATATGAGATAAATAAACCCTTAAAAATAAATTGAATAAACTAATTAAATTTTTTATTATAAAAAAAAAACACTCAATATAAAATCAAACCCAACTAAACTCCAAATATAAACCGGACCATCCCACCGAAAATATAAAATATAAATCCAATCACCAATTAATTTATTCAACCAAATTATTGGATTTTAAATAATGACATTTTTAATAAAAGCTCACAACACATTTCTTTTCTCAAATTTGTTCTTTTCTTTTATTTATTATAATTTATAATCAAACAATAAAAAAATCAATCAACATTCGTATAATAATAAATCTTATAATTTTATAATTCCATTAAGATAGTAATTTTTTATAAATAAATAAATCTTTGAAAAAGATTAAAATAAAAAAACCAATCAATTAAATCGAAAGATTCGGTTCGAATAGTTCAATTTTAACAATTGAATTGTTTTGGTTTATTCGATTTTGATGATTTATTCAATTTATTTAATTATTAGTATGTAAAAATCTAACTCGCTAAATGTACACATGTTTCAAGAGGTAGTCCCTCCACTTTTACATCAATGGGATTTTAATAACAAGCAGAATATAGTAATTAGTAGAAATGATAAGCTAAAGATTGACTTACTCTAGTTGTTATAGAAAGGTAAATTCTGTTATTAGTTGTTGTATTTTATGAAAGTTGTAGTTTTTGTTCATGTACTTTAATTTGATCAATTTTAATCTCTATACTTTTTGAGTTTGTTAGTTTTAGTCTTTTCATTTTTTGAATTTTGAAATTTTAGTTTTGACTCGAATGATAGCAATTAAATGTTTTTGGTTAAATGCAATTATTAGTCCTGTACTATGCAGACAGTTGTGGATTCGGTTCATATTCTCCAATTGAATCATTCTTAATCTCTATAACTTTCGAGTTTTAAAATTTCAATCTTGACGCAAATGAAAATCGTTAATCCATTAATTAAATTTTTAGCGAATAATATTTGAAAATAAAAAACTATTACGAGACAAATTAAAATTAGAGAAATAAAGTAAAGAGTAGTATACGGTGTGTTCAAGAGTTCAAAATAGAGGTGCTCATGGGCCGGGCGGACCGGCCAGGCCCGATGGCCCGCCCGAAATTTGGGAGGGTTTGGGTAAAAATATAGGCCCGAAATATGGGCTTGAGCAAAAAACGAGGCCCGTTTAGAAAACGGGTCGGGCCTCGGGCACCACTTTTTCGGCCTGGGCCTGGCCCAATATAATAAATATATTTATTTTTTAAAATTTTAAAATATTTTTTACATACTTTTTTAAATTTTTTTAAATTTTAAAATATTTTTAAAATACTTTTTAAATTTTTTTTAAAATACTTTTTTAAAATTTTTTAAAATTTTAAAATAAAAATGGGCTGGGCCGGGCCGGGCCAGGCCCGGACTTATAATTTTTTTCTCGGGCCGAGCCTGGGCAAAATTTTATGCCCATATTTCGGGTCGGGCCGGGCCCGGACCTAGGACCTGGGCTAAAATTTTTTATGGCCCGGCCCAAACCCGACCCGGCCCGGCCATGAGCACCTCTAGTTCAAAACATTATTGTAGAACGGTGTGTCTTGATTAGTTAAAACGGCGTGTATAGGGATAGTTAAATGAAACGTTGCGTTTTAAGGGGGCTAAGGGTCTGAGCTGTAAGAAGGGCCAACTAACTGTTCAACCTTCTTAAGCACGCCATTGTACAATGAAGCAGCAATCAATTAGGTTAAGCAAATTTGGTATTTTCTTCTTCCTCTTGATTCTTTCTCTTCTTCTTCCTTTTTTTTTTTAATCAAAATTTCTCTCTAAAATTTCTATTCATAACAAAGGTATCAGAGCTTCAATCGATCCTCCATGGCTGGTGATGAGTCGAATCGAATCCTCCTAAGCACACTCCATCATATGCTTTATCCTATTATTGTGGAAGCACTCCACCAGGTTTTCTCACCTCATGGATTTGAAGGACGTTTGAATGCTATCTTAGCTAGAATTTCTCTGCAAGGTCGTAATATTTATGATGGCTGTTGCCAATTTGATATACAACTTTATGGTGCCAGTGCGGCAATCTACGGCTCATGTGCGGACGAGGATGTGAGCGGTACCTCAAACGTTGATTTCCAAATCTGAAAATGGTGATAGGGATGGTGATGTGGTGGAGGTAAAAAGGCTTAATAATCGTAATTCTCCGTCGTCTGATTCGACACCGGTGGTACCGATTGACACGGATAAATATCGTGTGATCCTTAAGAACAAGCTCCATCAAGCCTGCGCTACTGTTGCTCTCTCTCGTACGTCGACTGTGAAGGTAGAAGGTTCGTCTGCGCCAGTCGAAAATCAAGCGCTTCAATCGGATCCGATGTTCAAGGTTCCTCGGATACAAGAATAGGGTGAACCTGATGCTAGTATTTCAGTTGTTTCAACTACACAAAAAATGTCAGGGACACGAGTGAGACAAGCCATAACTGGGACAAATGATAGGTGTACAGTGATGGGTAAGGTTCCTCCAAATGAATATTCCTTCAGTGGAGTGCCAGTAGCAAACGACCCAGTAGATTATTCGATGGGATTTTAGGTGATTCTGTTGTTGGGAATTTAATGGCTTCTACTCTATTTTGTTTATTGGTATTCGGTTAGATTTGATAACCCTAGAAAAACCCTTACTTTGGATCAGGGATTTAAATTGCGGTCGCGGCCGCGTTTTCGGTCGCATTGCGTTTATGCGGTCATTGCGGGTATTGTGGTCACAACTTATTGTAAAATATAATAACGATTTTGGTAGTAGCGGTTTCAGACGGTGCCGCTACCGCTATATGACAGCCGCTATTTCGGTAATGGACTGTTATTTAAATCCCTGCTTTGGATTACTTAGGCAGTGAGCTATTCAATAGTTTCTCAATTGTCTGTTCTTGTTGCAGCCCACACATGCCTGAAGAAAGTGTGGTTTTGTTAGAAAATGGTGCACTGTTCTTGTTTGATTTAGCTTCTTATGTTAATTGTCAGAAACTCAATGGCTATATTAAAGGGAGTAAACTTAGAGTTTTATGGGATGATTCGAGT
The DNA here is from genome assembly GCF_007990345.1 of Gossypium hirsutum. NCBI lineage: Eukaryota > Viridiplantae > Streptophyta > Magnoliopsida > Malvales > Malvaceae > Gossypium > Gossypium hirsutum. The sequence continues at coordinate 63,215,540 of NC_053447.1, forward strand.
TGTGCAAAGAATTATAAATGGATGTGCATTGAGATCAATTGGCATCCTAGGATTTTAGTTGTTGCCCAATCAGATGTTGCTTTGTTACTTGATTTTAGGCATGATGAGTGTAATGTAATTTGTTTAGCTAAGATTGAGATGTTGAGCCCATATGCTGTAGTTGATGAAGATCAGTCCCTAGCGTTTCCTAGAGTAGGAGCTGATGGGTTTCAGTTTGTTTTAGCTTCCCAAAGTTTGTTGCTTCTTTGTGATATGCATAAGACAGTGGTGCCAATGTTGCGTTGGGCTCATGATCTAGATAATCCTTGCTTCAATGATGTGATTAGGCTAATATCTTCAAGAAAGATTGAAGCTCAACGATATTGTGCCTCATGGAATTTGGTGCAAAATTTTGATGTAGCTAATGGAGAACCATTGTTCTATTTTGAGGATAACTTACTATACTCCTCGGTTGGCAATGAATATGAATTTCCTAAGAGGTTCAAGTATTTGAACTTCGAGTATCTTCGTGGTTATTTGAAGAAGTCCCACAAGGGGTTTCAGCAGAAGGAATCTTTTAACCTAGATTTTCATAAAATTTTGTATGAGAAGTTGAAGGTTTGCGAATTTGCTCAATTAAAGTCCTCTCCAGCACTTTTTTGTTGTCTTCAATGTCATTATCTTACCAAACAAAGTGCTTTTTGAAATCGCCAAGCAGATGCTTGGAATGAATATTTGATTTATTAGAGAAGCTAACTATTATTTGGGAAAGGGTATGGCTGGAGGTGAGTTGGTAGTAACCCCAGTAGAGAATCCTGGGTTCTACCTTGAGGATGCAACTATTGTAAAAAATACATGTTTGTATGGAGCAATGGGTGGACAAAACTTTGTTAGAGGAAAGGTTGGATAGCGCTTTACTGTGAGAAACTCACTTGCCCAAGTAGTAGTTGAAGGCTCTAGTGACTATTGTTGCGAGTACATGACTGGTGGTTGTGTGGTTGTACTTGGAAAAGTGGGGAGAAATGTTGTTGCTGAAATGACTGGAGTTTTAACATACATGCTTGATGAGGATGATACTCTAATACCCAAGGTAAATAAGGAAGGGCAATTTACCAAAAAAAGTTTTTTTTTTAAAATTACCGAAATGGGCTCGGTATTTTATTATTTATCGAAATGGGTCTTTTTCGGCAAATCGCGTCCACGTCAGCGCGATGTCAGGGGACGTGCCAGGAAATCGCTGTCACGTTAGAGCGCTTTGCTGACGTGGCAACAAATCGCGTCCACGAGGGGACGATTTGTTGCCACGTCAGCAAAGCGCACTGACGTGGTCGCGACTTGCCCATCTAATGAAATTTCATGTATATAGTTGCACTAAATTATTTAAATTATTTATAATACCTAAATTATCCCTATTTATTTGTTATATTACATAAAATACTCCTTTGAAAATACAAAACATTATGATAGCTAATTTAAAATTTAATCTCCACAACTAATGAAAATCATTTAAAATGCTAAAACTAGATCTGTTTGAACAAACTATAAGAAAATTCCTGGAATGCTGTGATTTTTTCGTCTTCAACGAAAGATCTCGAGAAAGATCATGGTGAGGAAAGCTTGTGCTTAATGAGGAAGCAAATTTGGACACTCCGAATCATCTAACAATTATGCAGAACAGCAACCGTCTTTCTTCACGGTTGAAACATTATCTCGAGAGCCGACATTGATGGTTTGTCTCTTGGGCAATGTTGTTTGATCATTCCCCCCTTCGAGTGTTTTTCGACTGATCACATGATGTATTTGAGTTAGTACTTCAGTGAATGCATGCTTAACATTTGTAGATTCAATGGCAGATGTTTCCATAAAGAAGCGCGCACACGTGGGCGCGACTTATCTGTTTATTTTTTTCTCCAAAACCTTAAAAATCCTAAAAACCCTAAAACCTTAAACCTTAAAATCTAAAAACCTACAAGTTAGGAAATCGCAGTCACGTCAGCGCGCTTTGCTGATGTGGCAACAAATCGCCCCCTCGTGGACGCGATTTGTTGCCACGTCAGCAAAGCGCTCTGACGTGGTCGCGATTTCCTAGCACGTCCCCTGACTTCGCGCTGACGTGGACGCGATTTACCGGAAAATGACCCATTTTGGTAAATAATAAAATATCGGGCCCATTTCGGTAAATTTATAAAAAAATTAAGCTTTTATTGGTAAATGGCCCAATAAGAAAATTGTGAAGACCTAGAGAGTAACTACCTTTGTTGGACTCATGTAGCTTAGGAGTCTTATTGAGGCCCATGTTGAAAAAACTGGGAGTTGCAAAGGCTCTATGATTTTTCTTGAATGGGACAAATACTTACCACTGTTCTGGTAGCTGGTTCCACCTAGTTGGCTTCGAGGTTTCGTCGCAGATTATGGGTTCCCCTTATGATCTTGTGTTGGACAACATTGTTTTACACGATACCCGGGCAAGTCAGTTCTAGAGTTCCTAGGAGGTTGTTCTATCCACATCTTTGGAACCCTGAAGCATTACATCATTGGACCGCGATAAAAGGATGTGGGAAATGTGCCAATTATGTACATCTTTGTTGCCATTATAACAACAGTAATGATAGCAGGTTTATACTTCTTTGATCACAGTGTTGCTTCACAGTTGGCACAACTTATATCTATATTACTTGTTATGCAAACTGGGGCTTTGCCAGAATCAAAAGTATTGGTCAAGTGGCCAACACGTTCTTTGATCCTAAGAGACGAGGATCTTTTCGAAAGGGGAGTATTTGTTATAGGACAAATTAAAATTAGGGAAATAAAGTAAAGAGTGGTAAACGGTGCGTTTAATAGTTCAAAATGGTACGTGTTGATTAGTTAAAACGGTGTGTATGGGGATAGTTTAATGAAACGTTGCTTTTAAAGGGACTAAGGGTCTGAGCTGTAAGAAGGGCCAACTAACTGTTCAACCTTCTTAAGCACACCATTGTACCAGGAAGCAGTTATCAATTTAGTTAAGCAAAATCGGTATTTTCTTCTTCCTCTCGATTCTTTCTCTTCTTCTTCTTTCTTTTCTATCAAAATTCCTCTATCATAATACAAACTGATAATATGTTTACCGCATCATAGTTAACTTAACTTAAATGATATGACTAAAATTTTAAAATTTAAAAAATACAGAACTAAAAATTACTAAATTAAAGTATAGGATTAAGTTCATGATTTTCGCAAAGCAAAGAGGCTAATGTCAAAATTTAACCAAAACACTATAATACACAATTAGCAGTAGATAAGAAACTACTGGCTGGCACATACTTCATAACTACAGTCATGCTATTAAGAATAGGGATTTGAGTCATGCTATAGATAGAGGAATCAGAGGTTGCATTAGAGTTAAAAGCATCCTTTTAAAGGCATTCTAAGGTATACGAAAAATGAAATATGACAATATATTTTTTTAGGACAAATGATTTAATCATTCATTGGTTTAAGTGATGACTATTTACATAATTGATGATACAATAGAACCTTAAAATAAAAGTTATCAAACTGGGTTAATGGATATAATTGATAAATGATAAAACTAACACATTTTAATCCCATTTTTAATGCATTTTTGGGTGATTATTTATGTAAATTGGTGAATTTGATGCTTGTAATCCTTTGAATTCATGTTTTTATACTTAAGTGAGCATTTGAAAGCTAAATGAGCGAAAATCGAGCAAAAATCAGACAAAAAGAGCAGATTTCAGGAGCCGCATGGGTTGGGTCTTTCCACATGGGCTTGACACATGCTTGTGTAAGCCACACAGCCCGGACACACGCCCATGTAAGCCACATGGCCATGTGTCAGCCCGTGTCGATTTTGTAACTCATTTCCCAAACACGCGAAAAAAACACAATTTTTAGGCTTTCTGAGCATTCTGAAGTCTATAAATGCCAAGTAGAAGAAGAGATATGAGAGCCATCAGAGAATATTAAAGAAACAACTCAAAGAACAACATTGGAGTTAACTCTGAAGCAAATTCCCATCAAGATTGAAGACTTCTTTTTAATTTCTTTTGAATTTTTTATGAGTTTCTTTGTTTCTTGTGGTTTTTCTGACTTTGAGATGTTTTTATTCAGGATTATTAACTAATTCTCTAGATGCCTAAAGAAGATGAAACTTATGATGAATTTTATTATTTAATTTTTGTTTTACGCGACAAATACTTGATTATTGTTCTCAATTATGAGTGGTTATTTCTTATTTTAATATTTTCGGGATATTAATTCATGTTTAATGTGCTTAATTCAGTGGAGGAAAAGTCTCTATTTAAGAGTAGATCAATCATAATTGAATGGAGTTACATGCAATCCTAGAAATAAGACGACGTAAATATACTGAATTAGAGTCAAATCTAATAAGGGAATCCATAGATCGAGTTAATGTGACGATAGGAGTTTTAATTAAAAAGAGATTTCAAATAATCAATCTAGGGTCAATTGTTCTTACTCTCGAAAGAGATATTAATATAATTTAGGAATTTCTACGAATCAAGACATCAAGTGAATAAATCGTTTAATTCAGATTCATACTAATAGGTGAAATCTAGGTGGATTCTTTCCTGGGTATTGTCTCTCTCAATGGTTATCTTTTGATTAATTTCATTGTTCATTCTCTGTTGAGTTCTTAGACAAATTAGTTTAGTAAATTTAGTTTAAAACACACCACTCCAATTTGTCAGCTAAATAATAAGAAAACTGTAATTACTAATACTTTTAGTCCTCGTGGATACGATATCTCTACTCACCATAACTATACCATCTATCGATATGTGCACTTGCCTTTATCGTATTTTTAGTTAGTAACGTGAGACACATCAATAATATTAAGAAATCAAACTATTTACATAATTGATGATGCAATAGAACCTTAAAATAAAAGTTATCAAACCGGGTTAATGGGTATAATCTTAAGAAATCAAATTTACCCGATGAGAGTTACACACATTTAACAATATCATTAGGTTAAGGTTTTTTAATATAGTTTTCATCTTTCGTAATATAATGTAATTGGAAGTTCAATCATGGTAATTTGAGTAATACAACTTCAAATTGAAACTCAATTACATGCTATTCTAACCCATATTATATATGTCTAAACGATCCATCATAATGTTGAATGTAATACATGTTTGATTATGAACAAATAGATGAATAGCAATCATTCCGGATTACAAAATAAATTGCGTGAATTACTTGTTAGATTAATTGTATTTTCTTGATATATAGAAGATTAATTTAATAGCTTCAAATTATTACTTGGATGAAAAATGAATAAATAATTGAATTTGAAGTGAAATTAAATTATGTGATCATCATTATTAGTTATTTTGGAGTTAAACAAATATAATTAAATATATTTATACATAAACTCTAATAAGAAAAAATGTTATTATTTTAACGAAATTAAAATTAAATTAAGTAAACTATTTAATTGAAATAATTAATTCTAATACATGGCAATTATTTCAAACCAAAGGTGGATAGTTTAAGAGCATTAGAGGTGCTCATGGGCCGGGCGGCCTGGCCCGGCCCGACGGCCCGCCCGAAATATGGGAGGGTTTGGGTAAAAATATAGGCCCGAAATATGGGCTTGGGTAAAAAAACGAGGCCCGTTTAGAAAACGGGCCGGGCCTCGGGCACAACTTTTTTGGCCCGACCCGGCCCGATATAATAAATATATTTATTTTTTAATTTTTTAATTTTAAAAATATTTTTAAAATACTTTTTTTAATTTAAAAATATTTTAAAATACTTTTTTTAAATTTTTTTAATTTTAAAATATTTTTAAAATATTTTTTTTAATTTTTAAAATAAAATTTTAATATTTATTAAAAATGGGCCGGGCCGGGCCCAGGCTTATGATTTTTTCTCGGGCCGGGCCTGAGCAAAATTTTAGGCCCATATTTCGGGCCGGGCCGGGCCCGAGCCTAGGACCCGGGCCAAAATTTTTTATGGGCCCGGCCCGGCCCATGAGCACCTCTAAAGAGCATGAACCCCAAGCATAATAGCTGCACTAAGGTACAGGTGGGATCCATTCAGTTCGAGATTTTTCAATTTTTTCGAATCGAATTAAGGTATTTGATTTTTTTGTTTTTTGAACTGAAATCGAATCGGTGGACAAAAGAAGTCGGTTATTACAGAGCCGTAGTAAATTAGTTCAATTCAATTTGAGTTTTCATATTGTTTTTAGGCCTTAGGCTTTTGGACTTAAATTAGATAAAATTGTCTTTAGCTTTGAACTAATTTTTTATTTTATTTTGATAAAATTATCTTTGTTTTTTTGTCTTTTTAAATTATTTAAAAATTTTATTTTTTTTAATTTATTTAAAAAATTAATTTGCAAAATCTATAATTATAAAAGAGTATTAAAAATGTTCACAAGTTTATTAAACCAAAGATCTATCAAAGAATTTGTAAAATTAGTGCCCAAAGAATCTAATGGAACAATGTGAAATAAAGCAAAAGGCTTGCTTGGTGATAGCAAACTTTAATATGTTAGATAAAGGTGAATTCAATGACATTGGAAGACTGAGGCTAAATTAGATGTAGGTTATTTTTTAAAATTTAATTATAGAATATGTTAAAATATAATAATTAAAAGCTATATTTAAAATTAAGAAATAATGGATTTTGTATTGAATTTTTGATGAATTTATATATTAGGTTTATATGTTAAAAAAAATTTAAAAACAATGAGTTTTTAGAGTTTCATGAGTCAGACCACTCGGCCCGGCCTGAAAATTCGTCCAAAATATGAGAAAATTTGGGTAAAAATATAGACCCGAAAAATGGTTTGGGCAAAAAAATAATACCCATTTAGAAAACTTGTCAGTGGGTAAGGTTTTTTTGGCCCTTGTCCAGCTCAGCCCGCATTTTTAATAAAAAAAACTTGCTACTTTTTCATATTTTACTGTTGTTTTTTCACTTTTTCCACTGTTTTGCTACTATTTTACTATTATATTGATATTATTATGTTGTTAGTATTTGGATATTGTATAACACTTGTTTTATTATTAATTTTGCTATTATTTTAGAGGTATTTTCTTGTTAAATTGTACTTATTTTAGTGTTATTTAAGTATAAAATTTTTTTTAATTTATTTTCAATTTGTTGGGAAACATTTATTTTATTTTTTTGGTGTATTATAAAATTTTAAAATTTTTTAGATAAAAAAATTAAATTAAAAAAATTTAATACAAGCCGGGCTGGACTCAAATTTTAACATCTTTTATCGATACTGAACTTGGACAATCAAACTTTAAATTTTATTAGAACTGACCTGACTCGACTTATAAACAACTCTAATACCAATCTCAAATTTGATATTTAGGTAACCATTTATGTTGTTTATATATTATATATATATATATATATAAAAGGAGAATAAATTGCAATGAGACCCTTATTTAATTGGAACCTGACAAATTTGGAAAAAGAAAAGAAAAGAAAATTTTAGACGATGAATGATGACATATACATTAATTAAGCTTTCATTGTCTGTTAAATTTAGACAAAAGAGTCAAAGATAGAGAAAGAAGAGGCAAGACCGGTAATATTAACGAATAAAACGGCCGACTGTTTGTTTTCTATTTTCTTGTTACGTCCTTTTGTTTTTGGGATGGCAACCATGGCAGCCACCACCACCTCTCAACAAATAAAGCCATAATTAACCAAAACCAATAAGAAAAGCACCTTTTCTTTTGTGTTCTATTTTTTGAAAAGAAAAAAAATAAAACCCAAGAGATATATATTCTATTTTTCTTTTTCTTTTTTTCCTTCTCCTTATATTTGTTTCTTTCAAAAACTTGACTTGGCTGGGCTCTCATATATCCCCCCTGCATTTCCTTTGATTTTTCCTTTCTGGGCATTTCATTTTCTATTCAAAAGCTCCAGCTTTTGGTGCTGTTGCTGCATAAACAAGAAAATATTTTTTTTTTGGGTTCATAAAGGAAATTTCTTGGTAAATGTGGGGGGCTCCTGCAGAACCTGCTGATTCTTATTATGAGGTCCGGCCTGAATGCACTGATGTGCCAGTAACCAAATTTAAAATCAAGGTTGGATTACTGTTTAAGACAATGTTGGAAATGAAGCATTTTTATGTAATGGGGCTCATTAGAAAATACATACATTATTGTTTGTATTTTGGATTAGATTCATAGGACAAAGTCTTCATGGTTTTTCTTTCTTTCCATCTTGCTTTATTATTGATCTTGAGATTTGATGTTGAATTTTACTTGCTTATGCAGCCCGGTAAAACTCTAAGTGTAAGAAAATGGCAAACTTCATTTGCTCCAGATGGGCAGCTGGATATAGGCAAAACTCTAAATCGAATCCACCGTGGGGTAAGCTCTGATATTATGTTAAATTCAGTGATCAATTACCCGCAATAGCAAATGCATCTATATATGTACTGCAAATGCAACTTGACTACATATGTAGTTTCTAACTCTAAAGTAATCCTTACATGAAGTTGTGCAATGCCATGTTTATGTTTGTTTAAATGCATGTGTATGTATATGTATATGTTTTTGCTTATTGGGGGGTGTTTGGCAAACATAGGGGATCCATCCAACAATTAGAGGTGAAGTTTGGGAGTTTCTACTTGGCTGTTTTGATCCTAAAAGTACCTATGAAGAAAGGGAGCAGTTACGGCAGCAACGAAGGTTAGCTTTCGTACGGTCTCCGATCTTTTTTTACGGGATAAAACCGTGAGATTTTAGATCAAAACGGACAGTATCTTGCAAGTAAGATGCTGGTTTTCAGACAAAGAGACATTTTCTAACTATTGTTGTTTTCTGACTTGTATATATCTCAGGGAACAATATCAGAAATGGAAGAACGACTGTCGTGAAATCTTTCCTGTTGTTGGAAGTGGTCAATTTATTACAGCACCTGTAATAACAGAAGATGGTCAGCCAATTCAAGACCCTTTAGTACTTTTAGAGGCAAATAATGCAGGCAAGTTACTGGTTTTTTATTTTTTATTTTTGGTGAAAATGAAATAAAACCAAGTACTAATATGTGATTTAATCATTCAGTTGGAGATGGTCCGAATAGTACAGAGATTGTGCAGGAGCTAATCAATCGTGGTCCTTTGGATAAGAAAATAATCGACTGGCTGCTCTTATTACATCAAATAGGTATTGCATCTCTCTTTGGTTCAGTTCTATTCGGATTCAAGTATCAAATATAGACAAGGAGTTCGAGTAACAGGGACATTGTTTTTTGTTTTGGCTGTCAGGTCTGGACGTAAAACGAACTGACAGGAGCTTAGTATTCTATGAGAAGCAAGAGAATTTGTCTAAACTTTGGGATATTCTCGCTGTATATGCCTGGATAGATACAGATGTTGGATATTGTCAAGGTGAGTGATCAAATTTCTTTGTGAAGTGATTATTTTTATAGTTTTCTGGATTGTTGATTGTTTCATTGACAATGATGAGCAGGAATGAGTGATTTATGCTCCCCTATGATAATTCTTCTTGACGATGAAGCTGATTCGTTTTGGTGCTTTGAACGTTTGATGCGCCGATTGGTATGTATCCGACATGGATGTGTCCTTGTCTCGGTTCACCATTTTATTACCAGTTTCTTATAGTGTGTGTATGTGTGTTTTATTTTACTTCTTACAGAGAGGGAATTTCAGATGCACTGAAAGTTCTGTTGGGGTAGAGACACAACTTAGTCATTTGGCTGCTGTAACTCAAGTTATTGATCCTAAACTTCATCAGCACTTAGGTAAGTAATAAAAATTCTACATTGCTACAGTACTACATTACTCGAACTTGAATGTGTATCATACACTGGATGTCGAAAATGAAAAATTTTTCTTATATTTGGTTTACAGAGACACTAGGTGGAGGTGACTATCTGTTTGCTGTTCGAATGCTAATGGTTTTGTTTCGCCGAGAGTTCTCATTTTGCGATTCGTTGTATTTATGGGAGGTATGTATCATACCAATGTCCGAATATATATTAGAAACCGATACTTTTCGCTCATGAATTTAGTTTATTTTAATGGTACAGATGATGTGGGCACTGGAATATGACCCGGATTTGTTCTACCTATACGAAGAACCAACACCAAGTCTGGAGGAATCTAAGAAAAAGGCAAAATCAATGCGTCATTATGGGAAGTTTGAGAGAGAAAACATGAAAATAAAAACCGATGAAGCCCCCCTCCCCATTTCTGTTTTCCTTGTTGCCAGTGTCTTAAAAGAAAAGAGCACCAAGCTACTGCACGAAGCTCGGGGCCTCGACGACGTTGTTAAGGTGAGCTTTTAGATTCGTATTAGCCTATGTTGTAGGACTCGAGTGAGTGTTGGATCTGAGAATATATATATATATATATCGTTGTTTGAATATGTGCTAGATTTTGAATGATATAACTGGAAGCTTGGATGCCAAGAAAGCTTGTAATGAGGCAATCAAACTTCACAAGAAATATTTGAAAAAGGTACTTCTAGTTTCCTTCTTGTGAATCTTTATGTCTAATTACGGTTTTAATCCTTTTATTGTGCTGAAGTTTGGATTTTCATGTCATCACAGCAACAAGCTAAGAATTAAGATGACATAGCCCACAAAGAAAAGCAGACAACGAAGTTTGGTCCCTGTCAAGATATAATGGGAGTATCTTTGTTTTGGAAGATTATAATCAATATATACATACATATATATACATATATTTTCCCAGGAAGATGAAACCTGGCTTAGAATAATTTTTAATAGTTGTATATGGTGATACCAATCTTCCACGTTATTTGTATTCTAAAACATTGTTTAACAATTAATTAATTGTTGAATTAACATAAATACTTATTTATTGTTAATGAAAACCTGTTGTTTGTGCTTATAGTTCATACATTTCCTCAAAATTTTCGGTTGTTCTTGAGAAGCACATGAACTTCTCCCTAATATATTGAATAAGCACTTGGGTTTGATGTATGGGAAATGTTTGGGAACTCCACAATCCCCACACATTCATTACAGACTTACAACTAATGTTACATGTATTTGCTCATCTAACCCCATTCTCCATCATATATTCAAAGTCTTCATAAAAACATATATGCTACAAGTTTAAACATATAAAGTAATTAAATATTTTATCTCTAAATTTATAAACACTTAGACATTATATATATACTTCATTAACAATTTATATACTACAAGTTCTTACGACCATAAAGTTGTCTAGTAAATTGCATTTTGTTTTTTTTTATTCAAAAAATAAATAAATTAGTTCATGTACTTTAGATTAAAGAGTAAGTTGATTCTTTCTATTAAAAATTTTATCCAATTGTACTTATAAAAATTTGCATGACTAACGGAATAACCAAACAATGTCATATAGCATTCTACATGTACCTCATGCTAACATACAAAAACCCGTTTTTAATAGTACAAATGACTGAAATTAAAAAAAAAAGATTAGTTTGTTCTTTGATATAATGTACATGGATTAATTTATTCATTTTTTAAGTAGAGGGGACAAAATACAATCTGACTCTTAATATTAGAGTCTCCATAATACGTTAAATAATTTATTTTTTGGATAAATTACATTAGTAGTTGCCCAAGTATTTAATTTTTGGAATAAAAAATCAACTTAACATCAACACGATTCATGGATACCTCTCGTATATAAAAATTAATTTGCACGTTTTTTAAATGAAAAGTACAAAATATAATTGAATATTAAAGCGGTTCTACAATACATTAAATACTATTCCATCACTAAATCCTCAAACAATCACCAAAAAGAAACCCAATAACTTCCAAATCCACCATGTCCGGCCGGTAGCAAAAACTGTGGCGACCACCACAATCCCCCCGGAAAAATTTCCGGCAAGTCATCGCTTGTATTCTAATCCTCCTCCTTCTAAGCTGCAATCTTATTCTAGCTCTTGTGTATACACATTTGAAATTGCAGCTTATACGATATACTATGATCACAAAAATAGTTAGAAGAGCAACACCTAATATAAGGCTGATAATGGTGAGCCTTTTAGTAAAAAATAATACAGGATGTGTTATTCGACTTGTAGTTTTATGTGTGCCAACATAAGCATCAACACACTGCTAGCAAACCCAAGCATGATAATTGAAGATAGGGTTGGAGATAATGTATTTGGAAATTTGTTTTGACACTAAGAATACTGTTTAAAAATTTGTTGTCTCTTCCCAGCATTTGAATACCGTTTGGAACACTAAAAAAACATAAATGTATTATTTCTTGAATTGGTACAAATTATGCAAAAAAAATAAATAAAGAGTACAATCAAAATATTTACGTAGTTCAAAACTCGTTTTACGTCTGCAGGATCTTGCTTAAAGATTTAAGCCTAACCCTCCAACACTTGATGCAACCTCACCTTTGTATAATTAAATAAACTCTATCTCAACTCATTTTAGCTATGCAAGTGAAAATCAACACTCAGGTAATGTATAACAATGGCATTCAATGATAATTCTTACTATGAGCATATGTGCTTTTTTAAATTCACACATCACCCATGAAATAGATCATCTATATATAAGCTCCATGATCGGTCAAGTTCTTCATTAGCTCTGTGTAAGGTTGAATAATAAATTTCCAAATGCATTATCTCCAACAATTGTCATACCTGAACAAGAACTCTTCCAAAAGTAATGATGAACCTTGATCTCATTTATAATTCTTATCAAATCAATCGGAAATCGAATATTACCATTTTTGTTTTGATGGAATATTTTGACAGAGTAACAAATCATAGCAGAAGTTATGATCTCTTCTTCTTGTAGTGTAAACAACTAAAATTAAGAGAAAACATAAATATATATATATATATATATAAACATATAATAGGTAAGTGCTTGAATTTGGAAAATAAACAAACCAGAACATATAGTACAACAATTTTAAAGATTTTTTAGAATTAAATTATTAGAAGCCCCTAAATTGAAGTCTACGAAATAACAGATATGAAAAGAAGCACTAACCATGCTGTCCTATTTCATCATTATTATTGAAGTTGACGAATGCCTTTGCCCAATGGCTTACTGCATAAATTAGCAAAGGAATATGAAAGATGGTAAGTAAAAATTATGGTCTTAAAAATAAATAAATCAAAAGGACGGACCAACCTGATACTACCAAATGTTTGGGATGTGAGCAATCTTATGCCAGCTGCACCAATGTCCTTCCGACATCTTTCCTCCAATTGGGGAGTTTCATCTATTTGTAAATATTCCAAACTGGTTAGGCAACGCATCTTGTTAGGAAGCGATGTTAAATTCGGCATATCAATGAGAAAAAGGCTTCGCAGATTTGTTAGATGCTGAAGCCACTCTGGAAGAGGCCGACACTTTGGAATATTTTGCAGCAATAGAAAGCGTAGGCTTGTATAATCTTGGAATATTTGGAAGCCGGCTGCTGATAGCTCCAGCTCCTTGCAGTCCCTTACATGAAGCACTTCAAGGGATGTGAGATGTTGGAACACAGGAAAGAGTGACCTCAATCCATTGCAATTGTTAATTTCTAATCTTTTCAATTGAACAAGATGTTGAAGCCCAAGGGGGAGAGACACCGGCAGTGGAATATTATTAATCTCCAAATGAGAGAGTTTCTAAAGGGGTTCCCATTGCATGCCCTCTAAATCAACCTCCTTGCAATCTCCTATTGTTAATTTTTTGAGGCCGGTGAAATGTTGCAAGTACTAATCTAGCATGTGAGTGTCCAATCCATCAATGTTGTCTACATGGAAAGATTTCAATTTGGAGAGAGGAAGAGAAGAGGTTGAACTTGATGGGGTCGTACTAGTGATGTTCATCTTCATGGTCTACTTTAACGGCCTTGAACTGGTATTCACCAACTTTAGCTTATCATCGAGTGAAGGATATTGTTGAAATATGTGAAACCCATATATTTTGGGATATATTTTAAATTTGTTTATTTAGGTAGATAAATTTTAAAATAAATCATTACAAACATTATAGGAATATTTTATTTTATCTTTTAGTAGTTGAATTATTTTCCTAATTAGATAAATTAACGTTTTTTTAACTTTGCTGACGTTGCATACATGTGGATGACACGTTAACGTTTAATTAATTTTTTAAATTTTAAAAATTCAAAAAAATTATAAAAAAACTATTTTTAAAATTTTAAATATTATTTAAAAAATTATATTAATTATAAAACATATTTTTTAAATTTAAAAAATTAATTAAACGTTGACGTTGACATATTATATATATAGTAATTCACGTGTATGCTATATCAGTAAAATTAATAAATATTAACTTTTTTTATTTATTTTGGAATGATTTGTAAAAAAATACAAATTTAAAAATTTAAAAGAGACAAAAAAAAGCTAAAATATCTTTTTTTAATTTGGGAATAAAAAATCATTATGCCTTTTATGTTAGTAAGTGTTGAATGTTGATGATTTATAACACTAAACAGATTACAAAATCATTACAGCATGTTTGGTTTGGTGTATTGGCATAACCAATACACCCCTAATCGGTGGGCCTCACCTAATCCGGCTGTATTCCGTCGTTTGGTTTGATGTATTGGTAATACGCGTGTAATCCATTACCTTCCTAATCGGTGAAAACCACCGATTTCTATTCCCCCTCTTTTGCCCAGATTAGCTACCGATTCAGCATCACCTCCCTGATTTACCTTCCCCCGATCCCCTTTGTTTCTCTTCTGTTCCTTCATCCGATTTCCTTCCTTGTTTCTTTGCTTTTCTTTTCTGTCGATTTGCTCCCAGTCCATTACACCTCTTTTCTGCCGATTTGCTCCCTCCGTTTCTTTTCTTTTCTTTTTCTCTCTGCCACTCTTTCGATTGCCTTCTCAACCAGTCGACCTTTTTCTTTTCTTGTTCTCTCTGTCACTCGTTTGATTGCTCTCAGTTGGTGGGTCTCCAGGTTACTGCAACTGAAAGGTAAAGGTTTCGAATCACTATAATGAGTTTCAACTCTCTTTTTTCTTTTCTTTTCTTTTCTAACTCTCTTTTTCTCTTTGTAATTAGTTTCAATGGCTGCCTTGTAGTGTCTTTAGCTTTTTTCTGCATGTTAGCAGATTCGAATCACTGCCTTGTTAGTGCAGTGACTTCTTCATCGATTATTGCACTGTTAACCTAATCGGTTTCCCCTTTTCTGATTATAGGTTGTTCTTCATATATCTCTGCCCCGATCAAGTCAGTACAGGTTAGTTTCCCCGATTGCATGTTTCTATTGTTGTTTATTTCCCTTTGAGTCATCATATATCATTGAAGTAAAAGAGATGTTTATCTTCATCTGTTGTGCATGTATATGATTGAAATATAGATTTGTTATCTCTGTCTCTGTTATCATTGATTCCGTTTATTATGTTCTTCATCATTTAGCACAGGAAGATACAGTGCTGGGATTAATTTCATCGATTTTTGCTTATGTTTGATTAAATCTTGTAAATATGATAAATAATGGGAAAGAAATAGGCGATTAGACTTTAATGGCATTTTAGCATATATGGTTTTTGGTGTAGGGAGGGGTAGATATACATGCATTGCATGCATGGTCTCAAAAGTAGTGGACAAAATGGATCTAATCTTTGATCCCTTAGCTTAGATGTCAAAATTTGTTGGCTTTAGTTTAAAGTTTTATTTATATTGTATCATTTTGCATAAAATAAAAGCTAAATCTTAGCAGTTTTGGCCATTGCCATTTAGATATATATATCTTAGCAGTTTTGGATTTATATATTTTAATGTAACAGGCCTTGTATTGGTTTAAGATGTGTGTGACCATGGTTTTCTATTCAAAGTCAGCCTGTTTGACTGGAAATATGAGATTGCTTGCTTCATATTTGAAGAATTTATAGGCGATTTCGATTTTGTTGGTTTGTTCTGGAAATTGTGTTGATAGTCTGCTGGACAATGTTATTGATTTGTATTGATTTGTTAGTGACTAGAAGATGAAACTGGAAATTGTTGCATTTGTTTTGATGTTGTTCTTGATTTGTTCTGGAAATTGTTTTGATTGTCTGCTGGAAATTGAATTTGTTTATGTTAGTCAGTAGAATATGAAAACAATTTACTTGATTTGTTCTTGATTTGTTAGTCAGTAGAATATGAAAATGGATATGCTAGTGACGAAAACGAGTTACTTGCAGGACATGTTCATTATTTGTGTTCTTAGATACATGAGATACACGTGATTAAACCGTTTGGTTGATAATTCACTATTAATAATAATTGATAGTAAATTTATATAAGTGAATTAAGATAATAATAAATTTAGATCTTAAAATAAAAATTGGATTTTTCTGATTTGCTAAAATGGATATTAAATCAAAACATGTGATTGATGATATGTTTTCATTTACACCAATTAAAATCGGTCGAATTTCGGTGCTAAAAATTTATAAACTAATTATAAACTGCTTGTGTCGAACATCAAGGAGTTAATTTCGATTTAAACTTATTACTATTTGAATTCAACTCAAGTATATTACATTTATCTTCGAGAATGTTGAAGTTTTACTAAAAGTATTATAAATGTCCTTTCTAATAAGAAATATGAGTAAATTGGTTGTTTAGGTAAATTTCTTTGAACAGTTTTTAAAAAGTACAAAAGAAGACCTATATTTCCATATGAAAATAAAATATTTGAAGTCCATTAACATATACTAGTAAAGTTGTAATTTATTATTACATTAATGTCGGATATTTTGTTTAAGATTTTCAAATAATCGAAAGAATATTATAAATTTGAAATTAAATGGGATCACAATCCTGCATTTAATTCTATATAAATAAGATGTGATTGATATAATTCAACTATGAATATTGAATGCCAGTGAATGAAAATCAACAAAATAGATAGGGCCTTTTATGTTTATAATGGATTCCATATTATACAAATTTGTCTCTTTGGTTTTCCTAATGTCACATTATCTTTAATATATAAGTTTATATTTTATTAATCATAAATAATAATAATCAAAGTTATTTTGAGAGTGGAAGTTAAAATTCTAATATAATCGATAAAATGATACATTATTTACAGCTAATGGGATCTTGTAACTCGGAAAATCAAATTCGAAAAAAAAAATTAAACATTCCTTGATAAAATATATATTTTAAAATAAGTTGTATTCTATAATATTTTTTTGCTAAATTATATAAATAAGCACTCGATTATTAGTAAATTTTTAGTTGATTCATTTGATTTTAAATAATTACATCAATAATTAAAATAAGGGCTTTAATATTTCATTAATATAAGGACTAATCAATAATTAAAATAAGGACTTTAATATTTTATTAAAATAAGGACTAATCAATAATTAAATTAAGGACTTTAATATTTTATTAAAATAAGGACTAATCAATATTTAAAATAAGGACTTTAATATTTTATTAAAAATCAAGAAATTTAATATTTTAATAAAGAAATTTAAATTTAAAATGTTATAAAAGTTTTAAAACAAGAGAAAGAAGATTATTAAAGCAAATCCTCATTCTTATAAAAATAAATAATGTTGCTTAGAAAATATTTTCACATTTGAACCTACCATGTGAAGAAAATCTAATTAAACTTGGGTCTCCAAATTCATATTTATTGAACCCTTTTTTAATAATTAAAATAAGGAAAATTATTTATAAATTTGTTTTCAAAGTGGTCAATAATGTGAAATCATAAAATGGAGTCGTATGTGTGATTTTTCAATTAACATTATTATTAAATAAAGTACTAAAACAAACCCAAACCTTGTTGCTTAACAAAATATTTTTCTCAATCATACCACAAAATTTGTTGCTTTACAAAATAAACAAGTTTTGATACCTTAATTACTATAGTTAATATAAGGGAGGGCAAGCAGGGATCTAGCTTCCCTTGAATAAAATAGATTTATTGCAGTATTAAACCTTCTAATTATTTAGTAATACAATTTAATCCTTTTAGGATTTTTTTTGTTAAAAAAAATTTGGCCAACCAAAATCTCTAATTTTGTTGCAACGATATCATTTAGTAGATAATTTTTTGCTTCGTGTGTTCTAAATTTGTATTGTTTATTTTTATTTGATAATGTGTAATTGCAACTTCAATTCATTGATAGTGTGTTCTAATTTTAATAAGTTGCAGTAATGGCTCGTCTGCCTTTACTTGCACAAAGTGTGAGGCGTAAAAGAATTGGTCTTGCATTGACAATATGGTTGGAAATCTCTAGAATTGCAATTTGATTCTTATTTAGAATGGGTGCCAGCCTTAGCCTACAGACTTATAGACCAAGGATTAGGTCCTATACCTTAAATTTTTATGCAAAACGGGATTATGTGAAGAGGCTTGTATATGCTAGTGACGAGACTTGTATTGAACAAGTTAGGATGAATAAAACTGGCTTTTTTAAACTATGTGAGATGTTAGAATCGATAGGGGGATTGAAGTCGTCAAGGTTCATGCTTGTTGATGAGCAAGTAGCAATGTTTTTACATATCATCTCCTATCACCTGAAAAATCAAGTTATCAAGCATCACTTTAGAAGGTCAGGGGAAACTGTTAGCAGCATTTCATAGTGTTTTAAATGCTGTCATACGCTTACAAGATGTCTTATTTAAAAAGCCAGAGCCAATTACAGCCGATTCTTCTGACACAAGGTGGAAATGGTTTAAGGTATTAGACTGAGTTTTATATATAGCTTGTACAACATTTAGTTGACTTAGATTTAAATTAGTATTCTAACTCAAGGTTTTATATCATGTGATATAGAATTTCTTAGGTGCTCTTGATGGAACCCACATCAAGATTAGGGTGCCAACAGTTGATAAACCTAGATATCGAACCCGAAAAAGTGACATAGCAACAAATATGCTAGGTGTTTGTACACCTAAGATGCAATTTGTTTATGTTCTTCCTGGTTGGGAAGGTTCAGTTGCCGATGGACGGGTGCTTCGAGATGCCATTAGTAGAAGACATGGACTAAAAGTTCCTCATGGTAAAGTGTATAGTTAGACGAATTTGAATTATTCATTAAGATCAAACTTTGTGTGCTGAATTAATCATTTATTAAAAAAATTATTTTATACGTTGTTATTATCTAGTTGATGCTGGATACACAAATTGTGAGGGATTTCTTGCACCATTTAGAGGACAGCGATATCATCTGAACGAGTGGCGTCAGGGTTATCAGCCAAGTTCTCCGTAAGAGTTTTTTAATATGAAACATGCATCAGCACGTAATGTCATTGAAAGATGCTTTGGCTTATTAAAACTTAGATGGGGAATACTTAGGAGTCCATCGTTTTATCCTGTAAGGGTGCACAATAGAATTATTATTGCATGTTGTTTGCTCCATAATTTTATTCGAACCCATATGAGTATTGATCCCATTGAAGCGGAGGTGGGAGAAGGATTACCTACTAATGTGGTGGATGACGATGAACCGAATATCACAAATATTCATCCATCGGATGCTTGGGCTACTTGGAGGATGGAACTAGCCAACCAAATGTTCGATGAATGGCAAGCATCTAGAAATTAGTTAGGTTTAGGGACAAATTGAGTTACAATTAATTTGTTGATGTTATTTTATGTATCTAGTTTATGAAACTTTGGTGGTGTTTGAATAAAATTCTGTATTGTACTAAACTTTGTTGAATTATAATCTAATTATCTTTTCATTCAGCATGTGTTATTTCATTAAATTTAGTATTGAGCTTTTGATTCATGATATTGAACTAACGATATAATATTATAAACTGTTCACCTTTTGATTCATGATATTAAAAATAGTAAATAATGTTAATTTGTTTTTTTTTTCTTAAGATAATTATGTCAGGTGTTCCACAATCACATGCTTCTTCTCAAGCTTCTCGAGGAAGCAAAAGAAAATGGATTCCAGAAGAAGATGCAGCCTTGGTTTCTTGCATGGTGGATTTGCACAATGTAGGAACATTTAATGCTGATACCGGGTTCAAGGCCGGTTATTTGAACGAGCTAGAAAAAATGCTAGAAAAGGCCTTACCAAGAGCAATGTTGAAGGCGAAGCCAAATATTGAATCTCGGATTAGGTGCCTAAAAAGGGAATGGTCAGTCGTCTACGACATGCTTAGTGGCCAAAACAATAGCGGTTTTGGTTGGGACGAGCATAGGCTGCTCGTTGTTGCTGAAGATGTAGTTTGGGAATCCTATGTAAAGGTAAAATGTATTTCAAGTATTGATTTGTTTTTTTACAAAACTTATAACTAATATGATTTCCTCATTTTTTTTAGAGTCACAAAGAAGCTTTTCAGTTCAGACATCGTTCTTTCCCTTACTACAACCAGCTTACTGCCATATACGCAAGAGATCGGGCGACTGGGAAAGACGCTCAAACAGCTGCTGATGTTCTTGAAGAAATACATGCTGAGGATGAACGTACTACAGATATGAATGAAGAGAGAAACACATTCTATGACTGCAAAGCTGACGTCTCTTTAGACGACATGGATGTTTCTGGTATGGATCCGCGAGGAGATAGAGACCAAGGGGGTTCCTCATCTTCAAACAAGAGAAAGAAGAAATCTGATGCTCGTGATAATGTGTATTCTTCATTTGATGAGGCTGCCACTTTGTTGGGGGGAAAAATCCAGCCGTTGGCGATCAAATCAGTAGGAGTATTGCCTCCGAGATGGTAGTTTAGCAGAAGTCAGAAGAACATCAAAAGATGGAAGAGAAAGCTTCAAATTTATATTCAGCCTTATGGTCAATTGAAGGTTTAACCGACGATCAGCGGTATGATGCTTTGAGTAAAATTCCCGATCATCCAACTCAAATGATCGTTTTCTTTAGTTTACCTTCTGTTGCCCGATTGGAATGGGTCAGAAGATTTCTTTCTCACCATTAAATATCAATGTTCAAACTTTTTGATGTTGTAAAACTATATAACATATGGATTATGATGTACAATTTCATTTTCATCTAACATTTTCTTAATATAAGTTAATTATGTTTATCCAGAATATAATTCTCAAGTTATATATTGATTTTAGTAAATTCATATAAGAACATTTTATTATTAAGAATTTTATGAAATTATATATCACTAATAAATTATATTTAATATTAATTATTTTAAATTGTATAAATTCATATAAGAAAATTTATTATCAAGAATTTTATGAAATTTAATATTAATTATTAAATTATATGTAATAATTATTATTTTAAATTATACAAATTCATAAAATATAATTTATTAGTTACAATTATTTTAAATTTTATTAAATCATATATTTTAATTAAAATATATTTAATATTAATTATTTCAAATTTTCATTTATAGTATTATATATTATGATTTGAGTAAATTCATATAAGAATATTAATTATTAAGAATTTTATTAAATTATATATTTTAATTATAATATATTTAATAATAATTATGTTAATTTATATTTTACAGTATCATATATTATGATTTGAGTAAATTCATATAAGAATATTAATTATTAAGAATTTTATTAAATTATATATTTTAATTATAATATATTTAGTAATAATTATCTTTAAATATGATTAAATTATTTATTATTGATATTAATAATCTTATTAAAATTTAAATAACAATAATAATTTACCAAAACAAATTTCTGCTAATTATTAAGAATTTTATTAAATTATATATTTTAATTAAAATATATTTAATAATAATTATGTTTAAATATGATTAAATTATTTATTATTGATAATAATAATCTTATTAAAATTTAAATAACAATAAAAATAATCATTTACCAAAACAAATTTATGCTAAGGGTATTCTAGTCATTTTAGTTTTTTCCATTGTGCTATTACACCTCTATTCCATTCAACTAAACACAAGATTACTATTACGCCTCTATTCCATTACATTCAACCAAACAGTTGATTTGCTATTACACCTCTATTCTATTACACCTCTATTCCATTACACCTCTAATTCAATACAGCGAACCAAACGTGCCCTTAAAATTTTGTTGTAATCATTAAAGTTGAAATTACAAAAGCAGAAAAGAAAACAATGAATGACCTGTTATTTAAATGTCATCCCTTTATGCCGGCCACTTGAGTTCAAGCATTTCGCCACCTTTCAATCTTCATTTTATCTTCTTTGTACGTCTTTTCATCTTTTAATAATATTAGAAAATTTTAAATCATAATTAAAATATTTCTACTCTTCACTTTTTATTATTAAATTTTATTTTTATTTTCTGAATATTTAATAAATTAACTATAATAATTTGTAAATAATACATAATTATGTAGAAGAAAATCATATGAAGTAAATTTCTTTAAATGACTGTAATTGTCTAAACTTTTTGAAGTAATAATTACAAAATAAATTATAATTATTTTTTAAATATCAATTTAATTCAGTAGTTTACATTTTTTTCCATATTTTTATTATACGAATACTTCTAGGATTTGAGTTAGATAATTTTCGTTCAAATTATTATGTAAATACAAAAAAGTTTATTGTTCTCACTTTCATATGATAAAACTACATTAAAAATATAAAAAAAATTCACATTAATAAAAATATTAATGAAATAATACAATCAATAAATTTAATTGATATTTTAATTTATTAAATAAAATTAATTACAACTTGAATATTTTATTTTAACAATTATATCTGAGGGTTTTTTTACCAAATTATTATAAAAAATAAAAAATACCAAAATATTATATATATTTTTTATTTACCAAAATATTATATATATTTTTATTTACCAAAATATACCAAAAAAAGGGGACAGGACTGAATGGCGGCACCAATGGTGCCATTCTCATTGGCAGCACCAGTGGTGCCATTCTCATTGGCGGCACATGACTAAAATGTAACTATCTGTAGTTTCAAGGAACTGACATGCAAATTTACCATTTTGAATTTTGAAAGTGAATTGGTGCCGGCTGTGGGTGTGTCAGCGCCAAAGCTGAAACTTGGCTAATTGCCTTCTAAGCCCTCCTTATTTATTATTTTCTTTTTATTCCCCTTCAACTAAATTTGATGAGAATAGTTTATAATTATAATTTATTTTTTCTATTTGGGTTACATTTATGGGTGATCAATTTTATTATTACTTCTAGTTTTTCAATAAAGCATGCCTGATATTTCTATTATATTTTTAATTAAATTTAATATTAGTTAAATGACAATTAAGATACTTATAATTCTAATTAAGTAATAACTCTATTTTACTTTAATAAAAGGTCAAATTTTTTAACTAATAACAATAATTTATAATTATAATTATCACAATATTTTTGTCTTTTTCCTATATTTTATGCTTAGAGTTCTATTTAAATAACAATTCTATTTTAAAATTAGCACAATATTTTAATAATAATTACAGTTTAAATTATAATTATTTTGAAATATATAATTCTCACAACTTCTATTAAATTATAATTATTTTTAAATTTATAAAGAGTATTTATATATAAAAAATATTTTTATTTAATTAAAAAACTTGAATTCTTATTATTTTAAATTCATCCAATTATATTCAATGATTTTATAGATTTATAGTTTTATTAATTAATAATATATTATGTTTTCTTTTAAGTAGAGCCTTTATAATATATGACCAAATTAATTAATTTCACATTATATTATTATTTTAATTAATCTTACTTTTTATTATTATATAATAATATTAATAAATTATTATTCTAATGTAGTTTAGTAATATAATTAACAATAAATGATATTTTTGTCAGTTCAAAAGTTTTTTCAAGACTCGTGCTTTTATATATATTATAGATAGATATTTTTATGATTTTTATCGGAGATATGAAAGATTAAATCACAGCCTGTCATATTTCGTCATCTAATTGGTCTGTTAATTGATTTTAATGGTTAATGTAACGAAATGTGAAAATTATTAATGTAAGAGCTTAATTAATTTTTCAGGTTAATGATAAAGGATCAACTGGGTTCAAATTAAGTCAAGGGGCTTAATAACTTTTTTTTGGTTTTTTCTTAAGGGACTATTATAGCTATAAGCCTTTGATAAATTTAGTAAATTTTTTTATTTAATAAACTATTCTCATCAAATTACCAAAAATAATACAAAAAATACGAATTAGTTTATACTTTTTTAAATAACTTTACTTTAGGTAAAATATATTTCTTTAATAATAAAATAAAGGGCTTTTATGAGTAAAAATCATAGATTAAGAGCTTATTTAACTACAAAAATAGGTTGAGGGCTTGTTTATTAAATAAAAAAGTGAGTTGAAGGGGAATAAAAAGAAAATAATAAATAAAGAGGGCTTAGAAGGCAATTAGGCAAGTTTTAGCTTTGGCGCTGACACACCCACAAGCGGCACCAATTCACTTTCAAAATTTAAAATGGTAAATTTTCATGTCAGGTCCTTGAAATGGTAGATAATTACATTTTAGTCCTATGTCGCCAATAAGAATAGCACCACTGGTGCCGCCATTGTTAGTGATAGTATCTGTTAGCGAGGTAGTTAAGGTCAACTGAGTTGTTAGCTAAGTAGTTAAGCAAGGAAGTTATTTCCTTCCTATAAATATAGTCATTTGGCTTTGTATTGAACTAAGTAAATAGAAAGAATTAAAATTCAAAATAGATTTGTTCTACAATCTTCTCTATTTTACCTAGTTTCTTTCATGGTATCAGTCGCTAGGCGTTCTTAGTAATGGCCACGATAAATTCTGCTGCCTCTGACTCCGTTGAGTTGAATGGCTCAGTCTTTACTGCTGATCGGGTGGTGAACTCGTTTCCTCGGCATGAGGTCGTGAAGCTTGATGAAGGGACGTTTCTCCAGTGGAAGCAACAGGTTCGTTTTATTGTGAATGGATATGATTTGTTTGGCTTTCTGGATGGATCTGTGTCTGCGCCGTCGAGATTTGTACAAGCATTGGACGGTGCTCTTGTACTTAATCCGGCGGCCTCTGTGTTTACTCAACAGGACAATCTTATTACTTCGTGGCTTCTTTCTACGATAAGCTCGACCATTATATCCTCCTTTATGGATGTGCAATCAGCATCCGAGGTGTGGTCTACGGTGTTGGCAATGTTCGCCGCCGATACGGATCTACGGTAAGAAAGGCTGCGTCATGAACTTCACCCCCTCAAGAAAGGGCGTTTGTCGATCCGGGAGTATGTTGCCAAGCTAAAGAGTCTATGTGCGCATCTAGAAGCGTCTGGAACATCTGTATCTGTGGCGGAACGAACGGCGGTGATGCTTGCGGCTCTTCTGTCCGAGTTCGAAGGTGTGGTCTCCTCCGCGTCGTTGTCCACGACTCCTCTTCCATTTCAGCGGCTGATGGATGTTTTGATTGAATATGAAAATCGTCATGTTCCGTCGGATCAGGAAGCCGTGTATAGTGCGAATCTGGTGGAAGATTCATCGGTCTCGGTCACGGATGGCGCGACGCGCGGGGGTCGTTCGGCTGTATATGGACGTGGAAAGAACTTCCGGCCACGTCTCCAATGTCAGATCTGCTCTAGGTTTGGCCACGTTGCTCAGCGCTGCTACTATCGGTACCACCGTGACGAGGTGACTCCAATGCAGTTTTTGGTGCCGCTCTCTCGTGAATCCGGAGATCGTGGCTGGTCTTCAACATCAAATACACGGCCTAGATTTTCGAATCTTGGTCAAGGCCTTAGTCAATATAATGCTGAATCTGGTCAAAATCATTATGGCTATGGTCAAAATAGCTTTTCACTTGGTCAAAATTATTGTGCTGATGGTTTTAATAATATTTGTGGTCAGTATGCAGGGCCGATTGGTGGTGGGCCCAGGTTAGGTGTTGAGAACCATGCGTCTAGGCCACACACATTTGGGCCGAATGGTGGAGGTGTCAGGCCGAATTTTGAAAATCATGGGTATAGGCCACAAACAAGTGGGCCGAATGGTGGAGGGCCTAATGGTGGATTTAATAGCAATTTTGGGCAATTGATGGCTTTGGGCCGAATGATGGTATTGGGCTGCCTGCTACTAACCTTGTTTCGAATAATGTACAGCTTAATTCGACTACACCATATGTTCCGTGGCGGACTAAGCCGCGAGCTCGTGTTTTCTCTGCTTCAAATCCGTGCTTTGGACTTCCTAGGCTAGGAGCATGCTTCTGACTATTCGGATCCGTCTGTCTCAGGTTCGCATATCAACTTTGCACAATGTGGGGCTAGTGGGGATGGATCTGACTCCCCGGCTCCTGGGCCAGCTGGTTCGACATCCTGGTATCCTGATTCGGGTGCCAGTAATCATGTGTGTCAAGATGATTCGACACTCCATGATGTTGTTCCATATTCAGGTATGTCGTCTCTTTTAATGGGTGATGGTACACCTGCTATGATATCGTCTATTGGTCAAGGTGTTTTGTCTACACAATCTAGGGTACTTCGGTTGTCTAATGTTTTATGTGTTCCGGCTATTAGGAAGAATTTATTATCCGTATCACAGTTTGCAACTGATAATGATGTTTTCTTTGAGTTTCACCTCATCTATTGTGTGATAAAGGACAGAGTGACACAGAAGATTTTGCTGACGGGCCATATACATAATGGGCTATATCAGTTTTCCATATCAGATGCGTCTGTTCCTGTTACGTTTCATTCGTCTACTGCTCAGGTTGAAATTCCAACTACGACTGCTGACAGTGAGTTGTGTTCTTTATGGCATAAACATCTTGGTCATCCATCGTTAAATATTGTTAAGAATGTTCTTGATCAATGTCAATTCAAATTCAATAAAATTGCTATGAATAAAGTTGCTATGAGTGATGTTTGTACTGCTTGTAAAAAGGGAAAGTTTCATAAATTGCCATTTTCAGATTCTACTACTGAATATGCTAATCTTTTTTCGTTGATTGTTTCGGATGTATGGGGACCTGCCTCAGTTGCTTCTGGTTCAAATTGGTATTATGTCTCGTTTGTTGATATGTGTTTTAGGTTCACTTGGGTATACTTAATACGGCAGAAGCCTTAAGCGGTGACTTGCTTCATTCAGTTTCAGAGGCTAGTTCAGAATCAATTTGGCAAGACCATCAAACAATTTCAGAGCGACTGGGGTGGGGAATATCGAGCGTTTGCTTCAGTTTTGGCGTCTCACGGTATCATTCATCGAGTCACCTATCCTCATACGTCTGAACAAAATGGAGTTGCGGAGCGTAAGCATCGACATATAGTAGAAATGGGGCTCACTCTTTTAGCTCAAGCGGGACATTCAATGGAATTCTGGTCATATGCCTTTGCTTGTGCAGTTCATTTAATAAATCGTCTTCCCACACCAGTACTGGATGGTAAGACACCATATAGATCCTTGTATGGGCGCGACCCTACCTATGATCATTTACGTGTTTTTGGATGTTGTTGTTGCCCGTATTTGCGCCCATTCCAGCGCCATAAGTTGGATTTTCGATCTCAACCGTGCACGTTTTTGGGGTATAGTTCTTGCCACAAAGGTTACCAATGCCTTTTACCTGATGGTCGAATCATTGTCTCTCGTCATGTTGAGTTTGATGAGTCACGATTTCTCTCTCCGACGACTCTACGGTCTACTAAGAAGGTGAGTACTATTTCTTCCTGTTTTCCTGTGCTCAAAAATAATTTGTCTTGTCGTCAAAACTCCGGTATTAGTTCTGTGTGCCCGTGCCCAAGTACTTTGAATGAGACTTTGATTCCTCAGAGTGGTGTAGATGTGGTTCCAACAAATGCTAATTCCCCTAATGAACCATCTTTGAATGGGGTTGTGATTCCTCAGAGTGGTGTAGATGTGGTTCCAACAAATGCTAATTCTCCTAGTAATTCCTCTCATAGTAGCTCGTCATATTCTGGTGATCAGTCTCCCACACCAGTTGTTCCAATCCCATCTGTTCCTACAGGACCAGAGATTTCTATAACTGATGTGAATGTCCACCCCATGATTACTAGGTCAAAGGTTGGTGTTTTTAAACCTAGAGTGCTTGCTGTTGAAGTCATAGAGCCGTCAACGATTGAGGAGGCTTTTGCGAGCCCTGAGTGGCAGTCTGCTGCTCAAGCTGAGTATGATGCCCTGATTCGCAATGGTACCTGGGAACTAGTCTCTTTACCATCGGGTCATAAAGTTATTGGTTGCAAATGGTTGTTTAAAGTTAAGAAAAACCCAGATGGTATGGTAGAACGGTATAAAGCACGTCTGGTTGCGAAAGGTTGTTCTCAAGTTCCAGGTTGTGATTTTCAAGAAACATTTAGTCAAGTAGTAAAACCCGCTACTATAAGGGTTATATTGTCGGTTGCAGTTACTAAAGGATGGTTGTTTCGACAAGTTGATGTTAAAAATGCCTTCTTGAATGGGGATGTTGATAGTAAAGTGTTCATGCAACAACCTCCTGGCTATGTTAAGCTTGGGGTTGATGGGAGACCTTTGGTTTGTCGGTTAAAAAAGGCTTTGTATGGTCTGCGTCAGGCTCCGAGAGCTTGGTTTGAGAAGTTGAAAGCATTTCTCTTGATGGTTGGTTTTGCTGGGTCAAAATCAGATGCGTCTTTGTTTGTGCGAATTCAGTCTGACTGCACTATCTATGTTCTTGTGTATGTTGATGACATAATCATAACTGGGGATGTACCATCATCTATTGACTGGTTTGTGAAGCTGTTGAATGCTGAATTCTCGTTGAAAGATATGGGTGATTTGCATTATTTTTTGGGTATTGAGGTCACTCGGTCCTCTTTCAAGTGTCTTCATTTGTGTCAGAGAAAGTACATCTGGGATTTGTTGAATCGTAGTGGTTTGTCTAATGCTAAAAGTGTTCATACGCCCATGATTAGTTCGTTACATATTTCTAAGAGTGACGGGATCCTCTATCTGATCCAACGGAATACAGAAGTTTGGCTGGTGCATTACAGTATGTCATCATGACTAGGCCTGATATTGCATATGCAGTAAACAGGATTTGTCAATTCATGCATAGTCTGACCACAGTACATATGGCTGCTCTTAAAAGGATATTGCGATATTTTTGGTACTCTTGATTTTGGAATTGTTTTTCGTCAATCTGATTCTTTGTCCTTAGTTGGTTTTTCAGATGCAAACTGGGGGTTGGATTTTGATGACCGGCAATCTGCTTCGGGATATTGTGTATTTTTTGGGTCCAATCCTGTGTCGTGGTCCTCTAAGAAACAGCAAGTGGTGTCTCGGTCTACGGCTGAAGCTGAATATCGAAGTCTGGCTGCTGTCACTAGTGATATTTTGTGGATCCTTTCGTTACTTCAAGAGCTACATATTGGGTTGCCTACTCAGCCCAATATTTGGTGTGATAGCTCCAGTGCAGTAGCTGTTGCTGCCAATCCTGTGCTACACTCTAAGTTTAAACATGTGGAGTTAGATTTATTCTTTGTTCGTGAGAAGGTTGCCGATGGCTCGGTTTTGATCAGGGAAGTTCCTGCGTCTGATCAAGTTGCTGATGTTTTAACTAAACCACTGTCTGTTTCATGTTTTTCTCGGTTTAGATCTTTTCTTCGGGTTGTTCCCGTAGAGAAGATGGATGCATGTTAGTGATAGTATCTGTTAGCGAGGTAGTTAAGGTCAGCTGAGTTGTTAGCTAAGTAGTTAAGCAAGGAAGTTATTTTCTTCCTATAAATATAGTCATTTGGGTTTGTATTGAACGAAGTAAATAGAAAGAAATAAAATTCAAAATAGATTTGTTCTACAATCTTCTCTATTTTACCTAGTTTCTTTCAACCATTCAGTCCTGTCCTTTTTTTTTTGGTATATTTTGGTAAATAATTTTTTTATATATTATTTTGGTATTTTTTATTTCTTTTGTATTATTTTAGTAAAAAACCCAAAATTTGAACAACTAATTTTAAAAATTATTAACGAATTTTAAATATATCAAAGCACTCTTACCTTTCCGATTCTTCCGGAAATAACATCATCACTCATTTCAGACCCTTGTATTAATGTGTTGCATGTTCTCTTTCTTGATGCTCATATTCTTGACTGTTTCAGTTTCTCTCGATATTGAACCATCAATTACTTTTTGTGATTTTTGAACACCAGATTCAGATATCTTTTTTCTTCTCATAATTCCTCATGTTGCGGTTACCTTCATCTTCCTCATCTATTTCTAGAAAAAAATATGATGTTTTCTTGAGTTTTAGAGGTGAAGATACCCGCAAGAACTTCACAGATCATCTCTATGAAGCTCTAATGAGGAATGGAATCCACACTTTCAGGGACGACCCTAAACTGGAGACCGGCGAAGAAATCGCACCTGAACTGTTTAAAGCCATTCAACAATCATGGTGCTCCATAATCATTTTCTCCGAAACCTATGCCTTTTCAAGTTGGTGCTTGGAGGAGCTTGCTGAGATTGTTAAGCACAAAAACGAGAAGAGACAGGAAGTATTTCCCATTTTCTACAATGTGGATCCTTCTGATTTAAGGAAACAAAAAGGTAAAGTTGAAGAAGCCTTTGTTGAACATGAAGAGAGATACAAAGAAGATAAAAACAAGGTCCAAAAGTGGCGAAACGCTTTGACCCAAGTGGCTAACATCAAAGGATGGCATTTAAATAATAGGTAAATCATCGTTTGCTTCTCTAATTTCTAGCTAGTTTTAATGACTACATGATCCTCTTTTTTTTTTCCGGATAACATGCTATATGTATATATTTAAAAGTTTTTATTATCTACGTATTTAATTGTAAAGTTCCATTAAACTAAAGGGCAAGTTCTGTATTTTTTTTGTCCTAAAAAATCTTGCCTTCTTATTCTTGATTTGTGTTTGCTCCCAAATTACCTATGTGTTGTGTTAATGATTCATTGAACGAACTTTAAAGAAAAGAAAAAGAAGTGCATTCGAAAGATATCAGCAAAATTTTATTTGAAACACCTGAATCTTGTTTCTATGTAGGCATGAAGCACAATTTATCGGAGATATTGTTAAGAAGCTATCAGTAAAATTATGTGAAACATATCCTATTGCTGCTACCGATGAGCTGATCGGAATTAGTTCACGCTTGAAAGAGTTATATTCAAAAATGGAGATTGGGGAAGATGATGTCCGTGTTATAGGAATTTGCGCAATGGGTGGTATCGGTAAAACGACTCTTGCAAGAGTTATGTATGATCAAATGTCATCTCATTTTGAAGGCAAAAGCTTTCTTGCTAATGTTCGAGAAGTTTCACAAAAACGCGGACTTGTTCATTTACAAAAACAACTTCTTACTCAAACCTTGCTTGATGAAGGTTTCAATTTTTCCGATGTTTACGAAGGGAATGCCATCATTAGCCACAGATTGTCTCACAAAAAGGTTCTTGTTGTTCTTGATGATGTTGATAACATACAACACTTGAAATGCTTGGCTGGTAGGCATGATTGGTTCGGTTTGGGGAGCAGAATCATTATAACAACAAGAGACGAACATTTACTCCGATATTTCCGAGTTGATGGTATGTACAAGCCAGCAGCACTGAATGAAAATGAAGCACTTCGGCTTTTCAATTTGAAAGCTTTCAACAGGGAGACAGTGCCAGAAGAGGATTTCGTTGAGCTTGCTAAACATATTGTAGGTTATGCTGGCGGTCTCCCCTTAGCTCTTGAAGTTTTGGGTTCTTTTCTGTGCGGTAGAGATGTAACTCAGTGGAAGAGTGCATTTGAAAGACTTAAAAAAGATTCTAATAAAGAAATTTTGGATAGACTTCGAATAAGTTTTGATGGATTGGAAGAAAGGGAGAAGAATATATTTCTAGACATAGCATGCTTCTTCAACAGAGAGACTAAAGAAGTTATAACGAAAGTATTGGATGGTTGTGAGTTTTTCCCAGATATTGGAATTGATGTTTTTATTAAGAAATCTCTTATAAAATTTGACAGACACAATCAATATATCCAGATGCATGACTTGTTGAAAGAAATGGGGAGAAAAATTGTTAAAGATAAATCTGTAGATGAACCTGGAAAACGTTGTAGATTGTGGGAGGAAAATGACATCCATCATGTCCTAACAAAAAATACCGTGAGTTATTATAATATATAAATGTAAAATTTTTATTACTTTTATCATGTAATTTATTTAATGTATTTTGTGCTTTTTTTATTTATTATTTTCAGGCTACAGAAACAATTGAAAGCATGATAATTCACAATAAAAGGTAAGAAAACAAACATATTATGTATCAATGTATGTTATTTTTAATTTTTTAGTAATATTTGATGTTTAGTTAATGTATAAGATTCATGCATCATCATTGAAAAATTTATAAAAAAAAAAAAATTCTTTTAGTCCTTCATTTAATTTTTCGTCTCTTTTAATCGTTGGTCTAAGTTAAATTTTGTTAACTTTACTATGTGGCATATACATGGATGACATGTCAACATTTAATTAAAAATTTTAAAATAATATTTATTTATATTAATGAGAATAATTAATAATTAATTATGTTTAACTAAAATTACTAGTATTTATTTAATTATTTATAGGTCCTACATAGTTTTTGTTTTATTTAGTGATGAGGTATACTATTTTTATTCATTCATGATACATGAGTGGACCTGTCCATTGCTGACTTGGACCAGCTTGATTCAGGCTTGGTCAAGGTTTTTATGTCTCGGGCTGGCTCGACCGAAATTTAATTTAAATAATAAAAATATTTTTGAAATAAATTTAATTATAAAATATTATTATAATTTTATTTATTTTTATTAATTTATGAATAGTGAAATGAGCTTTTTGAGCGTAGTGGACAGAACACGGGTTTGGGTTTAAATTTTTTTTAAATCGGATTTGTGGCTTGACACTACTCATAAACAGATGTTTGTATGAAGTTCATGCACGGCATCAAATATTATTCTTCAATTTTTATTTTTATTTTTTAAGTTTGTATTAGTGTATTTGAAAATTCTTTGAAAGTTTAGATCCCTGTAAGTTGTATTTGGATATGCAATATGCATGGGTTAGGAGTGTTTGAACAAATCATTTGAAACAAATAGTGATGAAGAGCATTATTTTGCTTTTGTATATTTTTAAGCTCACTTTTGTTTTACCATGGTTGTCAGAGAATCGAACAAAACTCTCAATTTGAATGTTAACAGCTTTTCAAAGGTGAAATAATTGAGATTGCTCAAAGTTCATTGCCTCTCAAGTTGTGATAATTTGAAGTTTCTTTCCAACGAGTTACGACTTTTAGAATGGATAAGATATCCTTTAAAATCGTTGCCTTCAAGCTTCCAACTGGACAACCTTGTTGCACTTCTCTTGCCATACAGTCGCATTGAACAACTTTGGAAGGGAAATATAGTAAGAACTAATTCATCTTATCCCTGTCTTTTAGCTTATTTTAAGATGAATGATTAAAATTTTATTAAGATGAAAAAATAGCAACAAAAATGAGTTTACTTAAGTTTTCTCTTTTCTATCTAATTTATTATTGTTTTCAGCAGCCCCTGTATAAGTTGAAAGTGTTCAACCTCAAAGGCTCCGAAAATCTAATCAAGACACCTGACTTTACAACAGCTCCAAATCTTGAAGTTTTGATTTTGAAAGGATGTACCAGATTAATAGATGTTCATCCATCCATAAGAGT
Organism: Gossypium hirsutum; assembly: GCF_007990345.1. Lineage (NCBI taxonomy): Eukaryota > Viridiplantae > Streptophyta > Magnoliopsida > Malvales > Malvaceae > Gossypium > Gossypium hirsutum. The sequence goes on from NC_053447.1 coordinate 63,249,091, forward strand.
TCTTACGAGGCTTAAACTTTTGAACTTAAAAGGCTGCAAAAGTCTTAGGAGTCTTCCAACCAAAATTGAATGGGAATCTCTTGAAACATTAAATCTGAAAGTGTTAAAAAAAGGCAGCAGCAACAATGAACAACAAAGAGCATAAGCTCATGAAAACAGCAAGCAAAAACTAATTGATAGGCTAAAGAAAAAATAACCGAATGAGAAAGTCCCCTTACTGCTTTCATTTCCATTTCAAAATATATAAGAGTTACAAAAGCAAGTCAGTTACCTAAACGTAACTACTCCCACCAAATTTGGCAAGTTGCCAACTAAAATAATACAAGTCAAAAGTTGAAAATAAATCAGCTATTACATCCATCATTTTCAAATCTAAAAGTACTAGCTTTAAATATCAAGCAACTTGCCAACTTGTTAACATCACAAAAAAAATACAAAATTTAAACAAAAAGTTGCTTCTGATTCAATCTTCAAACAGACATGCTGCTGCTGGAAGTTTGTTGCATTGCAGGCCAATGCTCAACACTCCTCCTTGGACTGTAGGCAACAAACACCGATTGAATTCCTTAAAAATTCAAACCTGATTGTGCCAAGAGGCTTTGTCAAAATGTCAGCCAATTGATCTTGTGAGCTGCAATGTATTAGACACACTTATTTGGATTGAACAACTTCTCGAACAAAGTAAAACTTGAGCTTAAAATGTTTGGTTTTGCCATGAAAAACAGGATTTTTGGAGATGGCAACTGCTGACTGGTTATCCACCATAATTTCAGTTGGCTCAAGCTGTTCTTCATTCAAATCACATAGCAACTTCCTAAGCCAAATGGCTTGATTCATTGCTGCAGCTGCTGCTATGTATTCGGCTTTAGCAGTAGACTGAGCAACAGTTTGTTGCTTCTTTGAACTCCAACTGAAAACTCCCGAACCAAGTGTAAAGAAGTAGCCTGAAGTACTTCTCATATCATCAACGGATCCACCCCAGTCACTATCTGAGTAGCCAGTTAATTTCAGCTCACTTCCTTTCTTGAACATTACACCAAACTTTAAAGTACCTTTGACATACCTGAGTATTCTCTTTGCTGCTTTCAAATGAGTTATATTGCAGCTGTGCATGAATCTAGACAGTAGACTAACTGAATGCATAAGGTCAGGTCTGGTTGCTGTCAAGTAAAGTAAACAACCAATCAGGCTTCTATACTCCTTTTCATCTACCTTTTCTTCATTTCCAAAGCTACTTAGTTTCTCTCCCACAGCTAATGGTGTGCTCACTGGTTTGCTGTTTTCCATATGAAACTTAGTGAGAATTTTCAAGGCAAATGCATGCTGGCTGATAAAAATGCCTTGATCAGACTGGTCTACTTCCATACCAAGGAAGTAAGTCATGATTCCCAAGTCTGTCATGTCAAAATGTCTTGCATATTCTTCTTGAACTCCTGAATCAAATCGACCCTGCTTCCAGTCACTAATAGATCATCCACATATATTGAGACAATCAACAAAGTCTCATCTTTGGACTTCTTTATAAACAAAGTTGGCTCACTCAAACTTTTCTCGAAATTGAGCCTAGACAGGTAAGCATCTATCTTGTCATACCAGGCTCGAGGAGCCTGTTTTAGTCCATAGAGTGCTTTCTTCAACTTGTAAACCTTGTCCTCCTTTCCTTGGACTTTAAATCCATCAGGCTGTTCAACATAAATTTCCTCTTTAAGGAAGCCATTCAGGAAAGCTGACTTGACATCAAGCTGATGGACCTTCCACTGTTTCTGTGCAGCGAAGGTAAATAGAAGCTTTATGGTATCCAGCCTTGCCACTGGAGCAAATTTCTCCTCAAAATCAATGCCAAACTGTTGATTGTACCCTTTCACCACAAGCCTTGCCTTGTGCTTGTTCAGAGAGCCATCTGCATTGAACTTGGCCCTGAAAACCCACTTGACACCTATGACCTTCTTTTGATCAGGTCTGTCTACCAGATCCCAAGTGTCATTTTTGTGGATCATGTCAATTTCAACCTCCATAGCCTTCTTCCAGCTCTTGCTTCTTGCAACTTCTTCATAGCTTGAAGGCTCAACAATGGCCACATTGCATCTTTGGTAGATATCAGCAATAGACCTGGTCCCTCTCACAGGAGCACCATCTACATTGGCATTACTGACTTCATTTTCTGCCAATTCCAGATTGCTGTCAATCTGCTCTTCTTCAAACTGACTTGTGTTAGAGCCATCTAGACTCCAAAACCTTCCTTCATCGAATTTGACATCCCTGCTTACCAAAATCTTCTTGGTTGAGGGATCAAATACTCTGTAGCCCTTCTTGCAGCTACTGTAGCCAACAAATATACCAGGAACTGACCTCTTCTCGAGCTTGGTTCTTCTTTCTGCAGGGACAAGTACAAAACACATGCAACCAAATACTTTTAAATGGGAAACAGTTGGTTTAAGATCATACCATGCTTCAAAAGGAGTTTTATCATTCACAGCATGTGTTGGCAGCCTATTGAGCAGGTAAACTGAGGTGTTGACTCCTTCAGCCCAAAAGATACTTGGAAGCTTGCTCTGAAACAGTAAACACCTGGTCATGTTCATCACTGTCCTGTTCTTCCTCTCACTGACTCCATTTTGCTGAGGAGTGTATACTGTGGTCAATTGATGATGGATTCCAGCCTGCTCACATAGCTTCTGAAATCTTTCAGACAAGTATTCAGAACCATTGTCTGTCCTCAAGGCCTTAATCCTGCAGCCTGTTTGATTTTCTGCCAATGCCTTGAACTTTCCAAAAACTTCAAACACTTCTGACTTCTGTTTCATGAAATAAACCCAACAAAATCTGGTCAGATCATCAATAAACAGTATAAAATACTTACTGCCATTCAGTGAAGGCGTCTTCATTGGTCCACAGACATCTGAGTGCACCAACTCAAGTCTTTCTCGAGCCCTCCATGCTTGGTTTACTGGAAAAGGCAACCTGGCCTGCTTGCCAAGCTGGCACACCTCACAAACACCTTCACTTGCACTAACCTTCACCATGTCCTCTGTCATATTCATTTTGTACAGCAAATCAAGTGATTTGAGGTTAACATGGCCAAACCTCTTGTGCCAAAGATCAGTATTGTCAACTGAGCTTGTATAGGCACTTTTCTCAAGCTGACTCACATCTAGCATAAAACATTTGTCTCCCATAGGTGCTGAGATAATCTCCCTACCATGAGCATCACTTATAACACAAGAATCATTCTTGAAAACTAGTGAAAAGCCTTTCTTGACTAGCTGGCCTACACTGAGTAAATTTTGGTCTATTTCTGGCACATAGAGCACATCAGAAATGATTTTGTTACCTGAACCAGTGTGAATCACCACATCACCTCTGCCTTTAGCTTCAATCAGATTCCCATTGCCTATCCTGACCTTTGAAGTAAAACTCCTATCAAGGTCCTTGAATAGGCTCTCATCTGATGCCATGTGATGTGAGCAGCCACTATCCACAAGCCAACTGCTCTTGCTGTTAGCTGCAAAACATAAAGCTGTAAATACATGCTCCTCTTGAGCTTGGACATCCTCGGCAGACTTGGCTTGTACTGGCTGTGCTTGTGCCGTCTCATGACTTCTACAGATTTTCTCATGATGGCCATGCTTCTTACAGCTTTTGCACTGTATGTCTGGTCTGGTCCAGCAATACTTCTCCAAATGATTAGTCTTCTTGCAGTGAACGCATGGTACCGGCATCTTTCTTTGATCTTTCCCTCTTTTCAAACCAAGGCTTCTTAGCTTTCTGACTTGAGCTGGAGCCTTCTCTGACCTTTGCTTGAAAAGCACCTTCAGGACTCTCCTCCTGCCTACTTGCTCTTCTCTGCTCAAGTGCATAGAGTGAGTTAACCAACTCAGACAAAGAAATGGTTGTGAGATCTCTCGAGTCTTCCAATGATGAGATTTTTGACTCAAACCTTTCAGGTAAGGTGGTAATAACCTTCTCAACAACCCTGCTGTCACTGAAATCTTCTCCAAGGAGTCTAATATTATTGACAGTAGCCATAATCCTATCAGAATATTGCTTGATAGTTTCTGACTCCTTCATCTTCAAATTTTCAAACTCCCTTCTAAGGTTGATGACTTGTTGCTGCCTAGTCTTGTCTGATCCCATGAACTCCTCTTTTAGCTTGTCCCAAGCTTGTTTGGGTGAGTCACAGGCCATGATGCGAGTAAAAATCACATCAGACACTCCATTCTGTAGGCAGGCCATGGCTTTATGCTTCTTGGCTCGCTCCTCACCATGTTGCCTGATCTGAGCAATGGTTGGATTTGCTCTCAGTGGTGGTGGCTCGACATCATTTTCAACTGCACTCCACAGATCAAGTGCTTGGAGGTAAGTTTTCATTTTAACTACCCAAATGTGGTAGTTTTCTCCAGCAAAAATTGGTGGTGGAGGAGGTGCAAAGCTCATGTTGCTGAAACTGGTTTGACAAACACGATTTTTTAAGTTTATTTTGAAACAAAAAACTTAAACAACAGAGGTCCTCAAAGACAAGAGGCTCTGATTACCATTTGTTAAAAAAAAGGCAGCAGCAACAATGAACAACAAAGAGCATAAGCTCATGAAAACAGCAAGCAAAAACTAATTGATAGGCTAAAGAAAAAATAACCGAATGAGAAAGTCCCCATACTGCTTTCATTTCCATTTCAAAATATATAAGAGTTACAAAAGCAAGTCAATTACCTAAACGTAACTACTCCCACCAAATTTGGCAAGTTGCCAACTAAAATAATACAAGTCAAAAGCTGAAAATAAATCAGCTATTACATCCATCATTTTCAAATCTAAAAGTACTAGCTTTAAATATCAAGCAACTTGCCAACTTGTTAACATCACAAAAAAAATACAAAATTTAAACAAAAAGTTGCTTCTGATTCAATCTTCAAACAGACATGCTGCTGCTGGAAGTTTGTTGCATTGCAGGCCAATGCTCAACAGAAAGACTGCAGTAACCTTGTGAGTCTCCCAAGCAGCATAGGTGGGTGTAAGGGTTTAAGAGCTCTTAATCTTTCTGGTTGTTATAAAGTTGAAAATTTGTCAGAGAATTTGAAGCAACTAGAGCTTTTGGAAGAGCTTGACTTAAGTGAAACAGCCAGGAGAAGACCATCTTTCATTTTTCAACTTAAAAATCTTAAAGTTTTGTATTTCAATGGGAGCAAGGGAGCATCATCTAAGTTACGAATGAATCTACCTTCCTTATTGAAGTTAAACCAAAGAGCAATGATAGAACCCATGCCTCTGATGTTACATTCATTGTCAGGTTTGAGTTCATTAAGAGAGTTGAAACTTAGGGACTGCAATCTTTGTGATATTCCTAATGATATTTCTTCTCTATCCTCTTTTGACTTTTCTTGATCTTAGTGGTAACAATTTCATCAGTGTACCTTCGTCTATTACTCGACTTTCCAAGATTGATACTCTTCGATTGGATAATTGCAAGGAGCTTAAATCATTGCCTGAGCTTCTAACAAATATAGGAACTGTGTTGGTATCTGGTTGTGTTTCGCTTGAAGCAATTGCAAATCCATCAAAAGTATGCAATTCAGTGAATTGGGCGGATATTAGAGGAATTAACTGTTACAGATTAGCTGAGACAATGAATGTAGTAACATTGCTGAAAAAAAAATTAAGGTTAGTTAATATCTCTGGTTCTCTTGCAAAATCTCATACTTGATTATTTATGATGTTCGTTAGTTACTAAACAAGTAGAGTTATGTTTTGCAGGCACCTGGAAATTTAAGAAAAAAGTTTACTGTTATTATACCTGGAAGTGAAATTCCAGAATGGTTCAACCATCAGAGCGCGGGGTTTTCAATCAAGATACCACTGCCTCACAATATTTGGAATGATAGTCAATGGATGGGAGTAGCTTGGTGCTGCACTTTTGTCACTGCTGATACTTCCAGGCGTGAGCATCTTGCGTCTAATGTTATTTTCCATCATAAAAATTGTGGACAAGCTGGTTGTGATGAATGTGTTCTTCTGGATCGTATTGGCTTTCCTTTTGGCAAAAGTTATTACTCTAACCAACCCGCAACGAAGGACCACCTTTTTCTTCGTTATTGTTCGCCTGCCAGCTTACTAGATCGAGATTTCTTGAACGGTGAATGTGTTGAAAGTGAAAGCGAGAATTTATCAACATTAGATCTCTCAAATCAGGAATTCAATGAGCTTCAGCTGCATATGAAATATTTTTGTGATCATAATCACTCAGTTAAGGTGAAAAAATGTGGGGTTAGATTAGTGTATGAGCAAGATTTGGAAGATGTCCAAGAGCAGCACAGCAATCAAACTTGTGTAACAATTGAAGAAATGAATGAAGACTCTATTGCTGAGGGATCAATAGCTAATAGTTCCTTGTAAAGTGAAAACGTAATGTCTATGAAGAGACGGAGGCAGAGGTAGAGTCACAATCAAAACCGATAGAAAAGTTTTTTAATTTTATTAGGCGTCGGCAGTGAAGAAACATTAATTTATGGTAAAATTCTGGTCATTGGTTGTCTTAATAATTCTTTATGTTATTTTTTCTATATAAAAGAATATATATATTCTTTTTCAGGTCGAAGAAGATATATTGAGCTTGGGACAAAAATGTCAGTGAAAGTGGGATCAGCTCAAATATGTTTACTGCCTTCGTGCTTATTGATCTTTATTTGGTGAGGTCATTGTTAGAGTGTTGTCTACTACACTTGGATGTTCTGTTGTTGTTGCTTGATTTTCTGTTGCGCAGGCGAAAACTGGTGTATTTTATTTATTGATATAATGTTGTTAGAGCTGAGCCCAAGTTATATCTGTTACCCTTGTGGTGGGATAATTAATTACTTCATTCCGTAATTATGTGGTAGCGGGTTCATTTCCTACTCATGAGAATGGAACACGCTTTATGGCTAGCTTTACCTGTTCAAGGAACACCCGCGAAAGGCTAGTCAATTCTACCGGCGGTAGATACTCTGGTTTCACTAAAAGAAAATGTTGTTTAGCTAGTATTTCAGGTTGAGGTAAATGTGCCTACTAATTTCTCTCAAATTTCTCTTACTTTGTTACTTTCTAAAATTTGCATGCCGGAATTCCTAATTTGGTAACTACTCTTTTTTTTAAGCTTTATTGATTAATTTATAAAAACAATTAGGATTATGGTTTTTCTTGTGATAGATTAGTAACTTAATGCAAGATTTAGTGACACCTGACTTACTAATATTTTTTAAGCTTTATTGATTAATCTATAAAGAGGGGTAGATAAATTATACTCAACTGCTCAAAGTGGTACTTAAATTTTACCCAATGGTTAAAACAAATCTCTTAATCAATTATTTGTGACACTTGACAATTTTTAACTAAAAAATAAAATAAAAATTATTTTTTTAAATTTAAAAAAAAAACTTATAAACATACCCATCTCTTTTTTTCCACCAAAGACTCTGATGACAAAAAATTCATTCGAACCCAATTTTTGACGACAAAATTCAAATTCTAACGAGCTCTTTTTCCTTTTTAATTTTTTAATATACCATATAAAACACATGTAACACCTTCAACTTGCTTCGCTACAAATAAATTGCCACTTAATTTCATCGATGGTTAATTTCCATCAAAGAATCCTATAGAGGTTATTGAGCCTTAGCTGAAATATATGATACGTATTAATTGAGCTACGAAATGCAAACATCACAATTGCTTTTGTTTTTCCAGAATAGCTCCATTTGGAAATGGAGGACGAAGATGAATTTGGGACACAATCAAGGCAGGTTGGTTTTTGACATTTTTAAGGTCCTAGGCGAAATAATAAACTAGATCCCTCTTAAAAACAATTATAAAATGTAATACAATAAAAGTTAAAAAATTTTGGAGCCCCTAAAAGATGAAGCATTTATGATGAAAAATTAAAAACCTTAAGTATTTAATTAATTTATTGTAGTTTGAAATTTTTTTAGATCCCTTCCAACCCTGAGCCTTGGATGACTACACTCTCAAATAACCCCAGGCTAGACCTGAATCACGGTACCATGCAATTGTGACGAGTTTGGTTATTCATTTTATGACAACTTTGCATGGTAAACTATGTCTATAATTCATTATTTGAAAACTGATTTCATTATTAGATTGCTTCAATTTTATAGAAGTCGTACTCCTTAAGGATATATGAAAGATGTTTGGTTGATGGTTATTTAGTTTCAACTATGTATTTGATTTATGTTTAAATTATATTTGAATTAAGTTTGAACAATGTTGAGACTACATTTGAATTATGTTTGGATTATATATTCGGTTTTGTTGGATTTTATTTGGATTGTTTTTAAGATTATGTATGAGCTATATATATCATTTTACTTTAAATAAAGTATATTTAATTAAGATTATAAATAAATTAAAATATAAGCAATTGGACTTATGGTCCATTCATTTGAACTTTTACCCACGATCCAACTGTTGCTATAAATAAATTTAATTTAATTAATTAATTATAAATAAATTAAATAAAGTATGTTTGAGCTATATATATTATATGACTTTTGGCTTAATGACAAATTGGTCAAAAACGTTTGCTTGTTTTGTCAAAATGACCCTAATTGTATTTTTTTTAGTCTCTTTTGGCCATCAACCTTTGTTCTTTTTTTTCAATATTTTTTTTTCTAACAGATTTAATGGAAGTATCGTTAAAAAAGTTAACGGAGATGATGTGGAATTTCATATGTAAAATATTTTTAATGAAATGTAATTTATTACTCAGATAATCCAATAAGATAATTACACGTGGAAATAATAAAATAAATAAATAATACATTAAATTTAAAAAAAAACAACTCTTAATTTAAAGAAATAAATGCAATTATATAAAAAAATTAACTTAGTAGAAAAAACTTCTCAGTAAAAAAACGTATGAAAGATTGAAACCTCTTGAAAAGAAAAAAGATTGAAACCTTGAATTTATTCATTAAATCTGTTAGAAAAATAGATTGGAAAAAATGAACAAAGGTTGATGCTAAAAAAAAAGGCTCAAAAAATATAATTAGGGTCATTTTAACAAAATATGCAAACGTTAGTGGCCAAATTTATCATTAAGCCTATGACCTTTTATCAACAGTTTAAAATGCACTATATGTTTTGGGATAAAATTGGATTCTCATTCGTTAGAACTTTTAGTGACGATCCAGCTGTTGCTATAAATTCAAGGATATTGGAATTTCGCTTATATGTACTTTTATCAATGGTCCAATTGTCACTATTGCAAACGATACCTATAGCAACAACTACCACTTTAAAAATGCTCAACCTTTGATATAGGTCTTGGGACCTATTTCACTAGTCGCATTATATGTATCAATGACTCTTTTTTGTTGGAATAGCATTTTTTTACCATCACTATAGGGTTTTGGGACCAATACCGACAAAAATTTTATTTTTAGTGACAATTTTTTAGCTATAGTATATAACTCGCAGACTGTGTATGAGATAATTGTTCTTTAATTAAATTAAAATTTTTCATTCTTTTACACTTTCCCTCCCACGATTCTTTCTACTCTTTTAATGCAATTCTTTTAAGTGTTAGAATTTTTTTTTTTTTTTGCAATCCTCTTACCCTTTCTTTTTCTACTTAGCTTTTTCTAATCCTTGAACTTGGACTACATTTGTAGTCGGCCGATTGTTGCGAGAAGGTTTCCCTTGTGAAGCCCAAGAAGTGTCATGTATGTGACCACTTTGGTCATAGTAAGTGCAATGAGGGCTATATCCTTTTCCTTGTCCTTTTTTATTATCTACTTGTGGATCGTTTTTATAAGCAACGAATACAGAAGATTTTGCCTCTAATTGAACCTAATTTGAAGAGATACGAAGTAGTCGAGCATTCACCTCATCAATAGTAAGAATGATTGGGTTGGTAAGAATCTGGTCTCTCACTGGAGCTAAGTCTGTTCATGACCCAATCAACAAGAGCACCATAAAGAATTTATCTCTCTGCTTCTCTTGATCTGCAACATTCTCAGTAAGAGGCATAAGAACACTGAATTCATCCTTCAAAGATTCAACCTGACCCAAATAACTAGTCATATCCAACTGATTTTGCTGTAGATGGACAAAATTGGAAACAACTTTGTAGATGTGTTGAATATCTTTAGTATATAGGTTTTTGGCCTTAGTCCAAATTTTGTAAGAAGTTTTGCAAGATTGAAAAAAAGTAATTAATTTTGGCTCAAGCGAATGCCACAACAAACTGTATAATTGGGCATCAAGCTTAGCCCAAGAATCTGTACTCTTTTCATCGACAATATTAACTTCCTATTCAAGATGGTCTTTATAGTCTTGCCCCATAAACCACAATTCGGCAGAAGCGGCCCAAGAAACATAATTACTACTGCCATGGAGTTTGACGGCCGTAATAGTAAGAGAAATGGAAAGCATCGAGAAGACGAATTTGATAGGAAGATCCATAGCGAGAGAGAAAAATAATTACAAAGGAAATCAAAGTCAATTCAGATAAGGGACAGAACCCGGAGGTGGATGGACAGTAGAAAGGTTTCTTGTATATATATATTATGTTATATAACATATTTATACTAACACCTACATATAAAAAGAAGGAAAGGTACCAAACTTTATACTTATTAATCTCTTAATTAATCCCTCGAATTATGACACAATTAGAACGTCAATATGCAATTTTTTTGTCATTTTACCGGTGATTCAGTCTACAATTATAAGTTAGATATGATTGCAAATAATAATAATTAAAATACAATTTAATGTATGTGACATAATTACATATATTGTTTGACCACGTAGTCTGATTTATGTTATAATTAAAATATAGGCATAATATTTTTTTTTATTTCTCAATCTACTTACCAGAGTGAATCCAGTAATTAATTATCAGCATTTCGTAGATCCATTAAAGGGGTAATGCTAACCACGAGTGTTAAAGTTGCTCTATACTTAAGGCAATGATCGAACTCTCAACCACTGATTAAGATAAAAAAAAGCTTATTAGAAAGTTAAAATTTTTGGTAAACTACAAAAATAATCACTAAACTATGTTTTTTGTTATACTTTGATCAATAAACTATTTTTTTTATTTAGACATTTAACTTTTTGAAATTAAATATTTTAGTCACTCTCTCGTTATTTGCCGTTAGATATTAAATATTTTAGCCACTCTCCTGTTAGTTTCCATTAGATGAGTGTCGGAAACCTAACGTTGGCTTTCTTTCACTACACCAAATGAGGCTTTTAGCGGCATATTTTGTGGCGTTTGCACTACAAACGCAGCTAATAATCTCGCATTAGCGGCGCAAAAAATAAACCGCCGCTAAATATCAGGCATTAGCGGCGCATCATGAGAAGCGCCGTAAAAGAACATCATTAGCAGCGTTTCCCGTCACATGTCGCAAGATCTGAAGACCAAAACGCATCGTTTTGGTCTTGATGTATACAAGAATTAGTGGCGTTTATAGTAAATCGCCGCTAAAGCAATTATTAGCGGCGCAATGGCTAAAGCGCCGCAAAATCTAAACAAAAACGCACCGTTTTGTCTCGCTGTATATTAGCGTTAGTGGCGCTTTAACAAAACACGCCGCTAAAGCAAGTATTAGCGACGCTTACTAAAAGCGCCGCAATATATGTTAACCAAAACGCAGCGTTTGGCCTAGAGGTATGTTACAATTTATGGCGCTTATGGGAAAACGCCGCAAAAATATCCTAACCAAAGTGCACCGTTTTGGTCTTGGTGTATGTTACAGTTAGTGGCGTTTAATGTAAAACGACGATAAAGTATAATATTAGCGGCGTGTTGTGGTAAGCGCCGCAAAACCTCTTAACCAAAACGCAGAGTTTGGTCTTGAGGTATACTAGAATTAGTGGCGCAGAGCGAACACGCCACTAATGTATACTATTAGCGGCACTTTTGTATAAGCGCCGCAAAATTTGACAACAAAAAGGCAACGTTTTTGTCTCGATGTATACAGTTACTAGTGGCACATATAAAGAAACGCCGCTAAATCATAGTATTAGTGGCGCTTCTGCACAAGCGCCGCAAAATATACTTACCAAAACGCTGAGTTTTTACATGTGGTATATTAGAATTAGTGGCACTTTTTGGAGACCGCCGCTAAAGTATATTATTAGCGGCGCTCTTTTATAAGCGCCGCAAAAGATATTAACAAAAACGCAGCGTTTAAGTCTTGATGTATACTGGAATTAGTGGCGTTCACGAGAAATTGCCGGTAAAGCATGGTATTAGCGGCGCTTTTTGATAAGCGCCAGAAAATGTATTAACCAAAACGCAGAGTTTTGGTCTTAACCATGCATTATATAATGTAGGTTATTATATATGTTTAGTTTATCGTATTTGGTCTATGGTTTATGGTTTAAAGGTTGGGGTTTAAGGTTTAAGGTTAATATGTGTTAAAGATTTATGATTTAATTTAGGGTTTATGGTTTACAATTTAGATTAACTAGTGTTTTGTAATTTATATATTAATTAATTTCTTATATAATTGTAAAAAATATAATATTAATTTCGATCTTTAAAATTGTGTGAAGATTTGGTTATTCAAAATCGATATAAGCTATATCCAAAAGGATATCCCCATCTTATCCCATCTCGGTTCAGTATTTTTAGTGCTCTGTTCAGTATAATATATATGTATATATATGATTATTAATTAGGTCATATTTAGGGCCGGGTTACTATTTTAAGGTTATTGTAATTGATCAGGAATACTATATATATTATGTAATAGCTGATCAGATTTAATGTTTAGGTGTTAGGAGCTGGGTTAGACGTTATGGGCCGGTTAGGAGTTAGGGATTTATGGTTTAGCCAGGGATTTAGGCGGGTCGGGTTAGGGTATTAGGTTTAGATCTTTTACATATGTAAATGGAATAACAAATTAAGCTTGGTGGACACTTGTATATATGAATTTAAGGTTACGATTATAGGGTTAGGGGTTAGAAGTTAACAGTTAAGGACTTAGGGTTTAGATCTTATTTAGTTTTTTTAATTTATATTTTAAATATGTTCTTACATTTTTGAACATAAATAAAAATTATATATTAACCAACCAATCTGAAATAATTAATAAAACACCGCATTAAAGCACGATAAAACAATAATTCTTAGAGAAATAGCAAAAAAATCAATTGGCTGGAATAAAAATCAGATTAATTAATTGTATTTAAATTTACATATGTTAATGGGATAGCAATGCTTGGTGGACACTTGTATGGATTTAGGGTTTGGGATTTAAGGTTTAGGAATTTTGGGGTCAGATCAGGGTTTTGGGTTTAGAGTACTAATTAGTATTTTTAAAATATATTTTAAAAATTTAATCTAAACCAATTGATGTATTTAATTAATATTAGTTTAAATGGAATTAAAAAATAAGTTAAAATTTTTGCTTAACTTAGCATTTTCTCTATATTAACTAAACGGCGCCGTTTATGTTAGTTTTTTGTGGCGTTTGTGTTTGAAACGCCGGAAAAGTGACTTGATATATTGGCTAAACGTCGACGTATAACTTAAGGAAATTAATTTTTAGTGGCGCTTTAGAAGAAAGCGCAAAAATGTGCAATAAATCCGAGCAAAACGGCGCTGTTTTGGATTAGAACCTTCATTGTTTGTGGCGCTTGTCAAGAAACGCCGCAAATACACAAGCTATAGTGGCGTTTTTTCATTAAACGCCGAGAAAGTGTCTTCAATTTTTTGCTAAACGACGTCGTCTCTGTACACGCTTTTATACTTAGCATTTTCTATATATTAATTCAACGGCGCCGTTTCTGTTAATTTTTTGTGGCGTTTATTGAGAAAACACCAGAATTGTACATTACAGCTTACTAAAACGGCGCCGTTTCTGTTTTAACTTTAAAATTTAGTGGCGTTTTTTCAAAAACGCCGCAAATGTTTCTTAAAATTTCGACGAAATGTCGTCATTTCTGTACCGTGTTTTAACTTATGCCAATTTATGTGTATCTCAGTGGCCAGAATTCTACATTGTAGAAACAAAATTGGGGGAGAAACGAAAGCAGTGAAATCGAAAGAGAAAAAACGAAGGAAGAAACGGAGAGGAGAAATCTTTCTGTGGAAACGAAGGCTTCAGAGGATACTATCAAAGCTGCGTCATCTGTGTTTAAAAGGTAAGCTTTTTTCGAAACAGTGTATCTTGATTTAGGGTTTAGGTTCAGAGTAAATTGGGAATTTGGGGTTTAGGGTCCTAGTTCAGTCACGAAGCAATTCTTACAAATTTGGTTTGGAATTTGGGGAATTTGGGAATTTTTGCGTGTCTAGGGTTTGGTTCCGATCCTGTCGAGCTTTTTTATTTCTTCTACTTTTTTCCTTACACTGTTCGATAATCATGTCTTGTTCCCCAGGAGTGAGTCTGCATTTGCCCACCTGTTGAAGGAAGGAGAACTGAAAATTATGTACTTAGGTAAGTTTGCTGATTTGGTCATTTATCAATAGTTGAATGGATGTAAAATTTTTCCTGCATTTCTTATTGCTCGATTGCTGAAGGGTACTGCTTTTAATTCGGTTTTTTTTGGAATTTTTGGTGCATTCCTTACTGCTCGTATTTAGGGTAGTTTGCTGATTTGTTCAAACAATAATTTTCATTGTTTGAAAATTAGAAGCATTTTAGTAAACAAACACTATAATTAAAATTAGATGTTAAATGTATATTCAATATTTTAGAAGCATTGTTTGAAAATGTATATTCAATATTTGATGTTAAATTGTAATTTTAGAACTAAATTCAAAATTTGTTACTGTTAAAAGTACTCATACTTGAAATTAAAATTAGAACTAAATTCCAACTATTTTATATGTCTTTGGTGCTGGATGTAAAAAAATGGATTGGTCTAATTTACAAATTCCAGTTGGTGCTTATAAAATTTACAGTATTAAGCCTTCAGCTTTAAATTTGATTTTTAAAAAGTAAAATAATATATATATATATATATATTTGTTTAATAAATTATTGCTGTTGTGTAGGTGTAATTCCACAATAAATTGGTAATCTACCACAGTTGAGATATCTTTATTTATCTGGTTATTCTCTAACAGGTATTATATTACATTTGTTCTCTATATATGCTCAGTTTCATGACTGTTATTTTTTACTTTAAAGATTGAATGTTTATTAAAATATGTAATTAAAATATGTAATTAAAAATGTTTCCATGGAGGAAACTTGACAAGAGCTAGCATCTGATGGATGTAAAACAAAGCAAAGGAAAGGGTTCATCTTTTTTCTTTTTCAAACAGTTTGTTTCATAAGTAGGGAAATTGATGGAAAAGGTTTGGATTTTGATCGAAGGAATTGGATGAGATGAGATGGGATGCAGTTCCTGTGAAAAGAGAAAAAGAAGGAAAAATTGAAGTTAAAAGCTTTATGGTTGTGTGTTTTTTTGACTTTGGGGGTGTTTGATTGATGGGACAATAATATGGGAAAAGCATGTGCCAATTGACGGGGAGACATGGCTCCATTGACATGTCACCATTACACCATAATTTAGGTCTTCCAATTTTCTTTGACATTCATCAGTCCTCTTCTGTATTTATTATAAATTTTCATGTCTGTTCTAAATTTAAAATTTATATAAAATTTATATTTCCGATTAAATTATTAATTTTTTATTTCATACAATTTTATTCAAAATTTAATTAAAAATGTCACATTACAGTATGAGATTATTTACAGTAACCAACAATTTTAATAATCCCTGTTATGACATTTAGACTAAAAATCATAATTGAATAATAGTTTAGGTATCACAAATTAAATAACATTTGGTTAATTACATAACTTACATAAATTAAATAACTTACATAACTTACATAAATTAAGTAATTTACATAACTTACATAAATTAAATATCTTGCATAACTTACGTAAATTAAGTTAATTAAATAACTTACATAAATTAAGTAAATTAAATATCTTACATAACTTACATAAATTAAGTAATTTACATAACTTACATAAATTAAATATCTTGCATAACTTACGTAAATTAAGTTAATTAAATAACTTACATAAATTAAGTAAATTAAATATCTTGCATAACTTACATAAATTAAGTAATTTACATAACTTACATAAATTAAATATCTTGCATAACTTACATAAATTAAATATCTTACATAACTTACATAAATTAAATATCTTACATAACTTACATAAATTAAGTAAATTAAATAACTTACATAACTTACATAAATTACATAACTTACATAACTTACATAAATTAAATATCTTACATTACTTATATAGCTTACATTACTTACATGGGGCATACATAATACATAATACAGAACTTACATAACTTACATAATACATAAAAATATATCACATCACAACTTTCTAAAATTCATTTATAGTTATAACTGGCGTTTTGACTAACCCGAGCAAATTATTGTCAACGTCAGACTTCAAGAATTAAGAAATGGACCGGTCTTGGATGAATTTGTCAAGGGTTAGAAACGGTTATTGAAATGGGGTGCAGAGTTTTCTAAATTTTGCATTTCAATATGCAAGCCAAGAGAACATGATTCTTTGCCCATGTAAGAAGTGTGTCAACATAAACTGGCATTATCGTGAGGTTGTATACGAGCATCTAATTGTTGATGGGTTTGTTTAGGGTTATAAGCAATGGTTTTTTCATGGAGAATGCCCTAGAAGTACTTCCTCTTCAACGATGGAGGTATCTTATCCTGGTACTGCTTACCATCAGTCTGATAGAGGAGATGACATGGAAGGTTTGTTGCGGGATGCATTTAATATGCACAATCATGGTGTGCAATCGTTCCCAGGGGATTTTATGGCATCTGATGATTGTAATATTGGTGGAACTACTTTTACCGAACCGGGAAGTAGTGTACCTCATAAAGAGCCAAATGGAGAAGCGGCAAAGTTCTACGCTCTACTTAATGACATGAACGAAGAACTGTATGAGGGATCAAAATTTTCAAAAATGGCCTTCTGTGTTCGTCTTTTTCAGTTAAAATGTTTGGGAGGGTGGACCGGAAACTCGTTGACAATGCTATTAGAGTTTTTGAGAGAGATGTTCCCGTTTGAAAAAATCCCTCAGTCATGCAAGGATATGAAGAAAATGATAAAAGATTTAGGCCTTGGGTACAACAAAATTCATAGTTGCCCAAATGACTGCATGTTGTATTGGGGTGATCGAAAAAACCAACAGTGCTGTCATGTATGCGGCCAATCCCGTTGGATAAATAGAAACATAGAAGACAGGAACGACGATGAAAATGATGCACAGTCGAGGAAGAAGCCAGTTAAGATTTTGCGGTATTTTCCGTTGATACCAAGGCTTCAAAGACTTTTCATGTCATCGAAGACAGCAGAGTCAATGACGTGGCACCATGATGGACGAACCGACGATGAATTACTAAGGCATCCGGCAGATTCTTTAGCTTGGAAAGCATTTGACAATAAATTTCCAAACTTTGCAAGTGATCCTAGGAGTGTGAGGCTTGGGCTAGCATCTGATGGATTTAATCCTTTCAAGATCATGAGCACTGCCTACAGTACTTGGCCAGTAGTGCTTGTTCCTTACAATCTGCCTCCGTGGATTTGCATGAAGCAATCTTCCCTTATCTTATCTATGATTATCCCTGGAGAGAAAGGGCCCGGGAATGATATCGACATTTATTTACAGCCACTTATTGAAGAGTTAAAACAATTATGGGCTGGTGTCGAGACATACGATGTGCTAAGAAAGGAGAACTTTAATTTACGTGCAGCTTTGATGTGGACCATAAATGACTTTCCCGCTTATGCCAATTTATCCGGTTGGAGTACTAAGGGTCATTATGCGTGTCCTTGTTGTGCTGCACAAACATGCTCGCAATGGTTGTACAATGGGAAGAAGTTCTGTTACATGGGGCATCGTCAGTGGTTACCGGAAAATCATAGATTTAGGTTTCAGAGTTCTGTATTTGACGGCACTGAAGAGTTCAGAGAAGCTCCTTCCCAGACCAGTGGCTCTGAAATCTTGTTCATGTTGGAAGATATGAATTTCATTTATGGGAAGATGAACCAACCGCCAAACACGCAGAGAAACAGAAGATCAAATGATGAAGCCGATGAAAGCTCCGACGAAGAGGACGATCCTAATGAGGCAGACTTGTGGAAAAAAAAGAAGTATTTTTTTTGAGTTGCCTTATTGGGAGCATCACCTTTTACGACACAATCTTGATGTTATGCACATTGAGAAAAATGTCTGTGAGAACATTGTGAGTACAATTTTGAACGTCGACGGAAAATCAAAAGACAATCTTCAGAGTCGACTTGATTTAGTCCAAATGGGAATTCGGCCTGATCTTCATCCCAATCCACTTCTGAATGGGAAATATCGGTTGCCGCCTTCTATTTTCTCAATGTCCAAGACAGAGAAAGAACTGTTTTGCATGGTGTTGAAGGATATAAAGGTTCCGGATGCGTATGCATCAAATATATCTCGATGTGTTAGTGTTAAAGATCGAAGATTATATTCGCTAAAATCACATGACCATCACATCTTGATGCAAGATTTAATGCCAGTTGCTCTATGATGTTGTATGTCCAAGAAGGTGACGTCTTGTATCATTGAACTATCCAACATAATGAAAGCCATTTGCGGCAAAGTTTTGGATGTTCAGGAACTTCAGAAAGTACAGGATCGAGCCGCTTTGACTTTATGCAACATGGAGAAAATCTTCCCACCTTCCTTCTTCACCATTATGGTTCACTTGATAATTCATCTCTTGTACGAAGCAATTCTTGGCGGACCCGTTTCCTATCGATGGATGTATCTCATAGAAAGGTCTTAGAGAATTATTTTTAAAATTTTCCTTCATTCACCTCAATGCCTTTAGTTACAACTTTTGATAATGTTGTATATTGTGTTTAGGTTCCTACCCAAATTAAAATCTTACTACCGCAACAAGCGATATCCAGAAGGATCGATTGCTGAAGGCTACTTGGCAGAGGAATATATGACCTTCTGCTCGAAATATTTGGAAGATGTCGAAACAAGGTTGAACAGACCAAATAGGAATGCTGGACTCACGGACTATGACTTAGCCGATACTTATTTGTTCCAAAGTTTTGGACAACCAATCGACAAAGTTGAAATTGCGGAATTAGATAATTTATCGTGGTTACAAGCACATCGATATGTTCTGTTTCACCATGAATCATTGGAACCTTTACGGAAGTAAGTTCTACAAATTTTATAAATATTTATCAAACTAAAAATTATTTATCTTCTAACAAAGATCACATTTTTTTAACATAGTGAGTACAAACAAATATTGAGATCTCGTGCGCGCTCCCGAAGAACACAACATCGAGATATCAATAAGTTGTTTACAAAATCTTTTTATGAATGGTTAAGCCAAACGGTATGTGGTTGGAGCTTTCACTTACAAATTATAATGCTTTCTCATAACATTTTTAATTACTTAGTTTACTTTCCATTCAATAGGTTTGGAATGGGAAGAGCGTAAACGACGAAGTTAAATGGCTCTCCCAAGGTCTAAATCGAGTGGTTAAAAGATATAGTGCATTCCTCATCAACGGATTTAGATTTCATACAAAATATCGCGAGAGGTTGAGGAGAACGCAAAATTGTGGAATAGTTGTTAATTCTGCAATTACAAGTTATGCTAGCGCTAGGGACAATAATCCTGTCGAGGGAAATGTGAAATATTTCGGACAGCTTACTGACATAATTGAGTTGGATTACTACGACAAATCGAAAGTTGTCTTATTTCGAGCTGATTAGGCCGATGTTAATACAGCTCGTGGAATCAAGCAAGATCAATTTGGTTTTACAATGGTGAACTTTGACCGATTGATTCACACAGGCCAACAACTGATAGATGAGCCGTATGTATTCTCAAGTCAAGTCAAACAAGTTTTTTACTCAAAAGATCCAACTGATGAGGGTTGGTACGTTGTACTCTGTAACATCCCTAGAGACTTGTTTGACATGGGCAGTGGAAGTAGAGATAACATCCACGACAGATCAGAAACTTTGCCATTTCTAGAACAAAACTTAAACGATAATATCCCTAGTACTAGTGCACAATTTCAATGGGTTCGTCAGGATACGGATGAAGATATTTACGAATAATGATGTAGTAAGATCTTACGATTGTTTAATTATATGTAACTTACATTAGTATTAAATCTTGGTCTTATTATATAACTCAACTATTTTATATGTGCTATTATTGTTGTAATTAGTTATTAAGTTTAATTACATTTTATGTGTATTGCAGATAAAATGCCTAGAAGAAAATTTATAAGGGAAAGCATTGTTCAAAATGATCCAAAATCGACAGAAACAAATAGTACTGAACAACAGACAGCAATTGGATCTTCGAATGTTCCGATTACGCATGAGGATCCTACGGAAGTTCAAAGTAACTTACATTAATTCCATGCGTGTTGACTTATAATTGATTTATTTTTCAAATTCTTATATTATAATATACCATTTGTAGCTGAAAATGGTGGGACGCATAGAGGTCGAGGACGTACGATACTTAGAGAGTTATACGAGTTAGATCCAGTCGAGCGTGTCAAGGTATGCAGAAACAGTTTTGGTCAGCCTGTTGGATCAGAAGCTCGACTTTTAGCAGGATACATGGGCATTTTAGCACGAAATCCGAATATGTTGCCTATCAACTACGAGTCATGGCGTCAAATGCCCGATAGCAACAAAAACCAAGCCCTCGATAATATTACGGTAACAAAATGTTAATGTCATAAACAATTATGGGAAATAGTTTCATTTATATTTACTTTATTAACTTGTGTTTTTTGTAGGCGAGGTTTGCTTTAGAGGTCTCCGATGCTTATGTAAAGAAGGCATTGGGAAAAAAATGGAGAGACAATAAAAGTACTTTGAAGAAAAATTATTATAAGACAAAAACCACCCTCGATGAGAAATTGCAAAATGTCCCACCGGGTATGTTGAGGTACCAATGGGAAGATGCGGTTAGATTTTGGCATTCTCAGAAAGGCGAGGTACGACATACTTCTAAACTATTGTAATTATTTTGGTTTATAGTATTTACTATTTACGTACTAAAAATTTTATAACGTAGGATCGTGAACGAGTTGAAAAAAGCAGCCGACAGCAACAAAAATTCACTCACACAGCCGGGTCGAGAAGTTTTGCATGTGTAGCTGAGGCGGAGGTATTTTTAATTTTTTAATATTCTCAAAGATGTATAACTTTCTATTAAATAATATTTTTACTACTATATTATAGGAACGGTCGTCCGGTCAAAAAGTTGGACGCCTACAACTTTTTGAAATTACACATAAGAAGAAAGATGGATCTGCTATGACTCCTGAAGCTGGTGAAATTATGGTACGTTTACTTAATACGATTTCACTTGTTTTAGTTATTTATAGTGTTTTTATCTAATGGTTTAATTCATTGCATGTAATGCGACTATTGTTATATTGCATTTTTTTTACTATATATTGCGTTCCTAACTATGTGATTTATTTATTAGGAAAAACTAAAGGAAAAAAAGATGGAGTACGAAGCGATTGCTTCTAGTGATAGTTCTGTTCATCTTGAAGACATTGATAACTGGATTATTACTGAAGTTTTGGGTCCTGAAAAGTATGGTCGGGCTCGATTTCAAGGATCTTTTATCAGCCCAACCCAATATTTTGGATCCAGCTCGCACCAATACATGGCTTCGCGGAGTCAATCTCAAGCTGAAGTTCAGAGGTTAAAAGACCAGATGGCTCAGATGCAAGCGACCACATTTGAGGTTCAAAGGAAATATGAAGAACTTCAGCAGCAACTTAAAGCAGAGGCGGCAGCGAGGGAAGCAGAGGCTACAGCAAGAGAAGCAGATGCCACAGCGAGAGAAGCAGCGAGAGAAGCAGCGAGAGAAGCAGAGGTTCAAAAGAAATACGAAGAACTACAACTACGACTTCAAAAAGATGCGGCATCGAAAGAAGCAGAGCAGAGCAAAAAGTACGACGAACTTCAACAGCAGCTTCAGATTATGATGAAGATGTTTCAGCAGTCGCAACTTCCGCCGTTATAGTGTATATTGCATAAATACTTTTAACGCTTTTGTAAAGAAAAGTATGAATTCACTTTTATTTATCAATTAATATTATTTTAGTCATTTAATTTGAAACATTATATAAATTTATTATTTTTGGTTAGTTTAGATTTGGTTGCTTTTGATTTGCTGTTGCAGGAGGGCTGAAAAAATAAAAATTTTAATTTTAAAAAAATCCCAAAATTAGTGGCGTTTTTTAAAAAAGCACCGCTAAAAGTCATATCAAAACAGTGGCGTTTGTGAAATAAGCGCCGCTAAAGAACACTACTTTTAGCGGCGTTTTTGAAGAAGCGCCGCTATAGAACATTACTTTTAGAGGCGTTTTCTTCCAAAGCGCCGCTAAAGAACATGAGCTTTAGCGGCGTTTATTTTAAGCGCCGCTAAAGAACATGATCTTTAGCGGCGTTTTTTTTCTAAGCGCCGCTAAAGAACATGATCTTTAGGGGCCTTTTTTTTAAGCGCCGCTAAAGAACATGATCTTTAGGGGCGTTTTTTTCTAAGCACCGCTAAAGAACATGAGCCTTAGCGGCGTTTCTTTATGTAAGCGCCGCAAAAGTTAGCGACGTTGTCGTTAGCGGTATTTTTTGTGGCGCTTGTAGAACTGCCGGAAATGGAGTTAGTGGCGTTAAAAAGCGTCGCTAAAGACCTAAAAAAACGCCGCTAAAAGCCTCATTTGTTGTAGTGTTTATTAGTCTAATAACAAATTTAGTCCTCCAATATTTACCATGTTCTATCAATTTGATCTTAAATATAAAAAAAATCAACAAATTTAATTTTCAATGTTTACAAAATTTTTCATTTTAGTTCAAATTTTAAAAAATAAAAAAATAAATTTAGCCCTCAACATCTACAAAACTTGTCAATTTAGTTCTAATTCTAAAATTTTGAAAAAAAAATCAATTTAGTATGATTTTTCAACCAAAAAATATGTATTCGAACCAAAAATATTTTTTAAAAAATAAAAAATATAATAATTTATCAAACTACCCGGATAATTTAAAGAATAGATGTAATAATAAAACTTAGAAACTCGTCTCATCAAATTTGTTTACCAAAAGCTTTATTTTCAAAAGCCAAAATATAAGAATTTATCAAACTACCCAGATATTTTGAGTTAACAGTTTCTTGAAACCTAATTTGGGGTTTCATATCTGTCAACACAGAACTCATATAACTAAGATCACAATACCAAATGAAATTACAAATTTCATACTATGAAAAACATCTAAATTTTAAAACAAATGAACATCTAAAAATAGAATTCTAGTGTGTCAAAATTGATTGCTTGAAACTATCAAAACCCATAAGACAGGAACTACCAAAAATTATTTTCTCCTAAATTATCCGATCAAAATGGACACCGTATCAAAAATGTTGCTGGAACCTCACCAAAAAATCACCAGAATTCAATAACTATTAAACTAGCCCAAAATAATACATGGATTTTATGAGAAATATAGATTAAAACACAAATTTTTTAAAAAAAAAATCTAAACCAAAACTCACATTGTTAAAATTCATGATCAATTTGTCCTGCCTCTACCTTTCTTCCTCCTGCTAGTTAGGTTCCCCGAAATCGTTGAATCCTCCGTCCAAAAAAAAAAACACCCAAAGTGAATCTCTCTTTTTCTATTCTTTTATAAAAAAACTATATAATAAACATTAAAGTCAAGCTTGGAGAATAAAACATGGGTTATAACATCACATAAGTAATTGAGCTTTAAAATAAAATGTCCACTTAAAGGTTATTGGTATTACTACGGGTATGCATCCGATAAGGATATAGTTAGATTTTGTCAAAATTTTCAATATATTTGAAGTTCATTAGAGTTCATACCCTCATATTCATGTATCGGACATAGTTGTTGGACACTGACACTTCGAGAAAAATGAAGAATCTGACCAACATAGGAATAAAGAACAAAAAAAAATTTGTATATATTCCTTTCAAGACCATGTGAAGAAGGTAAAAGCAATTGTATATATTCCTTTCAAGACAGGAATGGTTTAAAATTTTCTTTATGGCAAGCTTAACCTTAAATAGCATGGGGTTCAGTCATGGAGTAAACAAAACAAAGAAATAAGGTTAGCCCCATTATATAACAGAAAAATTAAGTTTGTGCAGCTAACATGGAAAATGTGAGAGAAATTTAAAGAAAGCTGCTGTGTTATGATTATACAGATTAGTAAAGTTGTGAGGCCTTTGCTTGTGATGGAAGCAAACAAGCATGCTATATGTATATGAATATGAAAATAAAGTAGAAAAGCATATAAATTATTACCAAAATGAAGACTTTGAATCCAAGTTCCTGCAGATTAAAGTAATTTTAGTTGTTTTGTTTCTAGCATATAATGATTTAACATTATATATAAGACAATGTTGAAGATCAAATAATTGATTAATTAAGATCAAAGTGCATCATTATTTGCTTTTTAATCACCTCCTGTGTTTTAAACTGAATTAATTAAGTAAAAAGACTTATCCACTCCTTCTCAATTTCAAATTTTAGGAATTGTTCCCTTTCAAAAATTTTGGAGTAATTTAATCCTTATCAAGTGAGCAGATAAGAACAATTAATCACGGGTTAATGTATGCCGTCAATTGTACGTAATTTTGATTGGTATAGTAACAACTTTAGCCTTTGATGTTTACATATTTTACCATTTTGGCCTTAATTTTAAAAAATTTAACAAATTCAGCCTTAACATTTACACATACACAATTTGTGTGGGATAAATTTGTTAAATGGAGACAAAATAGTTCAAATGTGTAAACTTTGGGGGTTAAGTTTATTATTATACTAATCAAAATCATGTATAATTGATGGAGAATATTAATGTTGTGATTAATTATCCTTAGTTTCTTACATTCGAAATTGATAGGGATTAAATTGCTTTAATTTTTTTAAAGAGAAGAATTTTATTGAGAGGGACTATAAATTGCTTGCTTCAATAAATGGCTACCACAATAATTGTTAGTTCAAAATTCCGGTAAGGAAAATCTCGAACACACGATCGAAACTTGAACAGTAAAAGAAGAAATAGGACAGGCTCCAAGGCGTGTATCAAGCCACTATCTTTAAGGTTATATTTGCCCCCACCTACATTCGGTGTGCAAATGAGTTCCAAGCAAATTAACCTCGAGGATACAATGAAGCCAATGACTATTTGCGTTTTGCACTGACGAGAATAGTCCACTATGCACTAAGCAATGTATAACAAAAAACTCAATTTCTATAAAGGATTTATGCAGTAATACTTTATAGAATAATCTAATAATATTAGAAAATGAAGGAAGGAAAGAAAGAGTATTAGAATTTGTTTATATGATTTCCAAATGAAATCCCATTCCTATTTATAGGAATTTTCATGTCTCTTCATAGAGACATCTTTCAATAGGTGTCTTTATGAATAAATAAATAATAATATTTATTCATTTAATTTTGTAACTATTCAAATAATGTTTTTTTGAATAGTTATAATTCTTTTTTAAAAAATCAAATGATATAACTTTTGACCAATGACCAAAAGTTTTATCTTTTGATTAATTACACTCATTCATTTATAGTTATTGGGATACTATAAATATTTGAAAATGTTCCAACAATCTCCCCCCATTTTTGAAAATATTTAGATTTTGATATTCTTGGAAACCAATTTGCATAAATAAAGGTGTCTTACGATTGAACCTTCACTTAGTGAAAACATGTTAAAGTTAATCAAAATTGCATGGTAGACTAAGCTTTGAACCAACTATTCCATTTGATTAATTGAACACATCTCACACAATGATTTCAACATCCGTCAATGCATAGTATCTAGGGACACTAGTATGGCCATGTGTCTATGTCCTCTTTTCATGAGTGCTGTCAGAGCCAAGCCCTTGAGCTCCTAAAAGCAGCCACACTTCCACTCACATAGGTGGATCCCATCAAAAGTGTTCCCGTAATTATAACACTCTAACATATTTATGTTATGGGTCCATTAAGAATACATTACTCATCCTTCCCTTATCATTATGGGTACCTAGCACTTTAATCTTAGGATGGATTTTTTTTATAGTGCTAACAGTCACATACTAATGATGTACTTTGTCTCACTGAACTCAAGACTTGACGTTATACCAGGCGTTGAGTCGAGTTTCCATCATGGGTGACTCTAATTAATAGGCTTGAGTCCCATCCCTTTTGAGGTCCTTTTTACTGCATCTCTAGCAAGACTTTTTGTCAAAGGATCTGCCAAATTTTCACTTGACCTCACATAATTAATAGTGATCACTCCATCAGAGATTAATTGTCGGACATAACTATGTCTTAATCCAATGTGTCTAGACTTTCCATTATATACTTGGCTATATGCCTTTGCTAGAGTAGCCTCACTATCACAACGGATAGAAATAGGTGAAATTGGCTTAGGCCATAAAGGTACATCATAAAGCAAATTTCTTAACCATTCTACTTCTTTAGATGCAGCGGCTAATGTAATAAATTCTCCTGCTATGGTGGAATTAGTAATACATGTTTGTTTCTTGGAACCCCAATAAATGAATCCTCCACCAAGAATAAAGATCCATCCACTAGTAGATGCATGATCTTCCAAACTTGTAATCCAACTAGCATCCGAATACCCTTCTAAAACTGGAGGATATCCATTATAACACAATCCATAGTTAATAGTTTTCTTTAAGTACCTAAGTACTCTATTCAAAGCTTGTCAATGCAAACTACTTGGATTACTTGTGTACCTACTCAATTTTCCAACAGCATATGCAATATCTGGTCTTGTACAAGTCATTATATACATAAGACAACCAATTAGACTTGCATATTTCAATTGATCAATTTTCCTACCAGCATTATATACTAATTTTAATTGAGGATCCATGGGTGTAGATGCTGGTATACAGTTGAAAAAATCAAACTTTTTAAGCACATTTTCAATGTAATGTGATTGTGATAAAGCTATAGTGCTTTCATCTCGGGTTATTTTAATCCCAAGAATAACATCTGCTACACCCATATCCTTCATAGCAAAGTTGTTTGACAAGAATTTCTTTGTGTTTTCTATTTGTTCCAAATCAGTGCCAAAAATGAGCATGTCATCTACATATAAGCAAATTATGACACCTTTTCCATTTTCAAATTTGCCATATATGCACTTATCGGATTCATTTATTTTATAGCCATTAGCTAAAACAACCTTGTCAAACTTTTGGTGCCATTGTTTTGGTGCTTGTTTAAGCCCATATAAAGATTTAACAAGCTTACATACCTTATGCTCTTGTCCTGGAACAACAAATCCTTCCGGTTGCTCCATGTACACTTCCTCTTCCAATTCACCATTTAAAAATGCAGTTTTAACATCCATTTGGTGAACAACCAAATTATATAGAGAGGTAAGTGATATTAAGAGTCTAATTAATGTAGCAATTCTTGCTACTGGAGCATAGGTATCAAAGTAACCAATACCTTGTCTTTGTGTAAAACCTTTTGCTACCAACCTTGCTTTAGATTTATCAATGGTTCCATCGACCTTCATTTTCTTTTTGAAGATCCATTTACAACCTATTGGTTTGGAACCTGGTGGAAGATCAACTAAGATCCAAGTTTGATTTCCCATTATTGAATCCATCTAATCATTTATTGCTTCTTTCCAAAAATTAGAGTCTTGAGATTTCACTGCCTCTTCAAATGTAATAGGATCAGATTAAGTATTCACATTTTCCTTCTACAAGAAACATAATGAAATCTGGTCCAAAATCTTTGACCTTTTTAATCCTCTTACTTCTTCTTAATTCTTGACAAGATTGATCATTATTATCAATTTGTTTCAATGGAATCTCATTCTCATTTGAAGAATGAATCAATTGTTGTGGTTGTAATTGTCTTGATATAGAATTAAATCTATTTTCATCAAAAATAGCATCTCTTGATTCAATAATAGTATTAATTGAAATTGAATCATTTGGTTCAATTACCATGAACCTATATGCCTTGCTATTATGTGCATAACTTATACATATGCATTCAATTCCTCTTTCACCTAACTTTTTACGTTTAGGTGTTGGAACTTTTACAATAGCTCTACAACCCCAAACCTTCAAATAATTAAGATTTGATTTCCTTTTCTTCTATTGTTTATAGGGGTTATGTTAGTTTCCTTATTAGGAACTCTATTCAATATATGACTAGCTGTTAGAATAGCTTCTCCCCAAAAACCTTGTCCAAGACCTGAATATAATAACATTGAATTTACCATTTCAGTTAAGACTCTATTTTTTCTTTCAGCTACACCATTTTGTTGTGGTGTGTAAGGGGCTGAAACTTGATGGACAATTCCAGTGAGTTCAAAATAACTTGGATTATAGTATTCTCCTCCTCTATCCGATCTTAAGCACTTGATAAATGATTCACACTGAAGTTCAACTTCAGATTTATAAACTTTAAATTTATCAAGCGCTTCATCTTTTGAATGCAATAAATATATATAACAATATCTAGAACAATCATCAATAAAAATAACAAAATATTTCTTTCCACCTAATGTAGGAGTATTATGCAAGTCACATAAATCACTATGTATCAAATCAAGCAATTTTGTTTTCCTCTTAACCTTAGGGAAAGGGTTTCTTGTAATTTTAGTCAACATACATGTATTGCATTTTTCAATATTATTATTAAAAACAGGAATTAAATCTAATTTATACATGTCATTCAATTTTCTATAATTCAAATGACCTAATCTATAATGCCACAAACAAAAAGATTCAACCATATAAGCAGAAATAGTATTTTTATTCTTATTAATAATATTGAGTTTGAACATGCTCTCATACATATACCCTTGCCCCACAAAAATTAATGACTATTTGTATTTTGCACTAACGAGAATAGTCCACTATGCACTAAGCAATGTATAACAAAAAACTCAATTTCTATAAAGGATTTCTGCAGTAATACTTTATAGAATAATCTAATAATATTAGAAAATGAAGGAAGGAAAGAAAGAGTATTATAATTTGTTTATATGATTTCCAAATGAAATCCCATTCCTATTTATAGGAATTTTCATGTCTTTTCATAAAGACATCTTTCAATAGGTGTCTTTATGAATAAATAAATAATAATATTTATTCATTTAATTTTGTAACTATTCAAATAATATTTTTTTGAATAGTTATAATTCTTTTTTAAAAAATCAAATGATATAACTTTTGACCAATGACCAAAAGTTTTATCTTTTAATTAATTACACCCATTCATTTATAGTTATTGGGATACTATAAATATTTGAAAATGTTCCAACAATAATGATGATCATTGCTCGCATTTGTTCCTCTGGATTCATGTAAATGAACTGTCAAGGCTAGCCACAAGTAATCATTTCTTCACAAAAACTATAAGAAAACAAAATTAGAAACAAAGGAGGAGACAAATTTAGTTATATTTTACATATTATATTTTCATTTCCTTACCCTATAAATGCCCTGGTTGGGAAATTCATCTTGCATTGCAGCTGAGATTTTAAACTGAAATGGCTTCCTTTGCAGCTCAAACTCTCTTCATATTGTTCTTCACCCTCTTCTCAGCTTTCTTCATTAAAATCAATGGAGAGTTCTCGAGGCAATCCATTAATATGTCCATAAAACACATGGAGAAAATCACCCGTCTGTATTTTTACTTCCATGTTATTGTAGATGGAAAACACCCTACAGCCATGCAAATTATCAGGCTACCAAACAAGACAGCTACATTAGTTGGTACCACTTTCATGGTGGATGATCCATTGACAGAGAAGCCTAAGCCTACTTCAAAACTTGTGGGAAGAGCTCAAGGGATTTCTGCTTTCGCTTCTCAAAGTGATTTTGGGTTGCTTATGGTCATGAATTTTGCTTTCTCAGAGGGAATCTACAATGGAAGTGCAATTAGCATTCTTGGCCAGAATGCAGTCCTTGATGCCGTGAGGGAAATGTCGATTGTTAGAGGTAGCGGAATTTTTCAGTTTGCCCGTGGTTATGCTTTGTGATACATGCACGAATGGGGTGAAATTTATTAGATACCAATCATCAAAACTGCCAATTTTCAGGCTTGAGAAATCAACAGATTTGCGACAACTTTTTGGATGGGACCCTGGCATTTCTGGGTTGAGATGTCCCATGGCATTTGAATATCTATCTTTTAGCTTTGAAATGCATTTTGAATCACTCGATTTTGAGTTCAGGAGCTGAAGTTATGACCATTTTAGTGAAGACTGTGCGAGCAGAATTTCTGAACGGGATTATGACGGAAATTACAAATTTCAAGCTTTTAATTCGAGTTTAAATCATATTGGGTTCAGGTTTTAGACTTAATTTTTATTATATATGAGCTCGATATTATATTTTCCAGATCTTATTATTTTATTATTATTTTATTTCAAATTTTTTATAATTATTAAGTATTTTAAGTTATTTAGGAGTTTTATGTTAACAAGACAATTTAGTTTAAAACTACTTCTTGTTTAGACTAAATTAGAGTTCTAGTATACTTAAGAGTTTTATTTAGATTTATTTAGCTAGCCTATATATAGGCCTTTGCATTATATACAATTCATTCAATTCATTATTATTCTATTTCTCTTTTGAGTTAATAAATTCTTTCTGGGTTTTTCTTTTTAAGAATTTATCTTGAGTTTCTTTTAGAAGAGTTTTAACAATCTTTTTAGGTTGTAGGGATCATCTTCAAATTTTTTCCTGCCAAGGTATCTTGGAGGGGAAATTAGAGCCGCATGAAGGGGGCTGTGGATTCTTCGTGTTTCTAAGGCTTCTTAGGACTTCTACGTGCCACGTTCTATCTTTCCATTTATCTTTTTTATTCGCTTGCTTAATATTTGATTTATTATTTTATTTTAGTTATTTATTTTAATTTTTTTATCTGACTTGGATTCAATTTCGTTTCAGGTTGTGTCAAAATCTAAATTTCTTTCCGACCGTCTAGAGCCCTAAGTTAAATTTGTGACTTTGGCAAACTTTACGATCTGCTTTCGCGTTCATCCTTCTCATCCTTTATCATTTGGTATCAGATTTGGGCGTTTTAGGTGTTCTTTTTATTTTATAAATTGATTTCTAGAAAGCAGCCTCAAAACAATTTTTACCCCGACAGTTTTCAGAAAAAAATATTTTTCAGTGGGTAAATAATTTTCAAACAAACTAAAATTTTACATACTATTTCTTGGCACTATTTTAGAGTATAAAAAACTATTTCCCACAAAAAAAAAGTTATCAAAAAAAGTACAAAAAAATAAAACACGAAAAAAATAAAAAATAAAAAAATATTATGTGGGTTAAATTTTGTGCCAAAACTTTTCAAATCAGATCTACATTATTTGAGAAGAATTTAGTTTAAATTTCGTGATTTTTGGAAATTGGGGACACCTCAAACGAAGTTTGTCAAGTTGTTTTGCAATTTTTAGGGTTTTTCGGGTTTTAGCAATTTTCATTGACTCTTAGCTTTAAGTTTTCATTTGTTTTTACTTTTTATTTGTTTCTTTGCACATTCTAACACTTTCTTGTTACTTGTGTTAGTAGGTTAAAGCACATTGCATATTCCTTCCTTCGTGCAATAGAATTCTTTGATGTCTAGCCGATTTTGAACTCATAATGCTCTTAGGTTTGCTTTGTTAGTTTGATTCTAATACATTCTGATTAATTGATATTGACACTTTTTAAAAGACTCACAAGATTAATTCTTACTTCATTGAGAATTTGATTTTTATTTCTGAGTGCATAACAGTAAGGTTTGTTTAAATTTTCTTTTCTTGAGTGTTGTGTTCTTTTCATTTATCTTTCTATTTATCTTCTTTATTCGTTTCCTTAATCTTTGATTTATTATTTTATTTTAGTTATTTATTTTAAATTTTTTTATATTAGAATCTAATAAATTTCACCTCATTCGTGCATGTATCACTTTGGCAAAGATAGTTTGGCTTAATAAGTATGGAGATTCCATAGTTGAATATAATGTGAGCGTTGTTCACTTCTGAACAATTGGTACATGCATGCATGTGATGTAATTCGATTATGTATGCATTGGTTTGTTTTTTTCTTGCTTTAGATTGTTTCTCCTATTGACTAAAAAAGACAACTGATTTTATTGTCATTTATACTTTTTGTGTGAATGAGTAGGAGAAACTTGGGATTGAAGGAGATATTAACTTCAACTTTTCATTAGAACACATGACTATGAACAGAGATTCTTGTATGATGGGACATTGTATTCACATTCAAGAAATTTGTTTTTCATGGTTTCTAGTCTACAACTACGGTAATCTTTGCATGGTGGGATCAAGTTATGTTGATCCAATGATGGTTTTTGTTATCAACTAGTTCAGAATTGAGTTGAATTGAATTGGCCTGATAGGAACATGACATACGAGTCGTAAGTAGTTTAGAAATGGTAGCCATGTTGGATCTCTCAATCCCAAGACAAGATTGATTGGAGAAGGAACATTTCTTCACCGCATTTATCCTCCAAGGAAGATGGATATAACATATCAGGGGTCGTTGTTTATGATCTGGTTATATTCACCTAACTCAAATCCCCTATAATCCACACGTCGAAGAATTCTACCTTGAAAAAAGGCTCCATCACAACCAGGTTGTCCAGAATTTCTAGCTTTGCACACAATATCTTCACCCCTCAAATCATCGTCATTGACAAAAATGCAGCATAAAGCAACTCCCATTCATTGACTATCATTGTGAACATTGTGAGGAAGTTGTACCTTGATTGAAGAGTCAACTGCTTGGTGACTAAACCATTCTGGGATTACACTTCCAGGTACCATAACATCAAACTTTAGTCTTAAATTTGCAAATACCTGAAAAAGAAAACTCGGGTTGTTTAGTAACTAGCACCATAAATAATCAAGTATAGGATTTTGTGATGGAGACAAGAGATACTAACCAACCTTAAGTGTATTGATGT
Organism: Gossypium hirsutum; assembly: GCF_007990345.1. Classification (NCBI taxonomy): domain Eukaryota; kingdom Viridiplantae; phylum Streptophyta; class Magnoliopsida; order Malvales; family Malvaceae; genus Gossypium; species Gossypium hirsutum. The sequence goes on from NC_053447.1 coordinate 63,282,169, forward strand.
TCTCAGCCAATTTGCAGCAGTGAATACCACTAATACTTGCCCACACACTGCATTGCATACTTTTGATGGATATGCAACTGCTTCAAGTGAAGCACAACCTTAAGATATTTAAGCTCGGAAAGTCGAGTAATAGACGAAGGTAAGGTGATGAAATTGTTACCACTAACATTTGTCATGCCTAAGATATGCTGTTGCAACAAAATTTCATTTCAAACTTCATAGAATTCTCTTGTTACCTGAGTGCTTCTTTCTACCAACAGTTTCTTTGGTTAGTAACTCTGCTTGACAAATCTTTAAAATTCTCCAAGGAAGAAATTGTAGATTCATATCTTTCAGGAAACGTAATCAAAATCTTTTCAACAATTTGTTGAATAGGATCCATTTCTTTGGTAGCTGCTGTTGTTAGCCTTTTGATTACTCAGGACACAGAAAGAACAAGAACAAGGTTAAAAAGACTAACAACAGCAAAAACCAAAAAAATCGATCCTATCCGACTAGCGCAGCAGCTGAGCAATACCCGGGGAGGCAACTATTTGTTGCAGCATGTTTTGCAAGCAGAAGAACTTTTGAGAGTTGGCTGGTGGATAGTGGTTGTACAAACCACATAACAAATGATCAAGAATTGGAAATGGTCACTATCTTCTAGTAAGAGGCAGAACAACACTGAACCCATCCTTCAAAGATTCAATCTGACCGAAATAACTAGTCATATCCAACTGATTTTGCTGTAGATGGACAAAATCGGAAACAACTTTGTAGATGTGCTGAGTATATAGGTTCTTGGCCTTGTTTTGCAAGATTGAAAAAAAGTCTTGGGCTCGAGCGAATGCCACAACAATCTTTACTCTTTTCATCGACAATATTAACTTGCCGTTCAAGATGGCCTTGCCCCATAAACCACAATTGGGCTGAAGCGGCCCAAGAACAGAATTACTACTGTCTTGGAGTTGTGATACAATTACAGCGTCAACTGAAGATGCGATGCAATTTCTTTGTCATTTTACTGGTGATTCAGTCTACTAGATATGATTACAAATAATAAAATTTAAAGTATGTGACATAATTATATATATATATTGCCCAGAGAGTCTGATTCTATTATAATTAAAATATAGAAAAGTTTTTTTTCAATGTATTTATTGGAGTGAATTCAGTAATTAATTTTCGTATTCTATAGGCCCATTAAAGGGGTAGATGCTGATCACGAGTTTTAAAGTTGTTTTATAACCAAGGCGATGATCGAATTCTCAATCACTAGTTAAGATAAGAGAAGCCCGTGGTTGACATAATAATAAATTTAATCTCAAATGTTTATTTATTTTGTTACTTTAGTTTTTTTTTTCTTTTTTATCACTTTAAATCTTACACTTCAAAATTTTGTCAAATTATTTTTGTTTTACATAAAAGCTTATTAGAAAGTTATAAACTACAAAAATAATCACTTATGGTTTTTTTTGTTATATTTTGATCACTCAACTCATTTTTTTATTTAGCCATTTAACTTTTTAAAATTAAATATTTAGTCACTCTACCGTTATTTGCCGTTAGATATTAAATATATTAGTCACTCTCTTGTTAGTTTCCAGTATTTATCACGTTCTATCAATTTGACCCTAAATATATAAAAAAAATCAACAATTTTAGTTTTCAATGTTTATAAAATTTTTCATTTTAGTTCAAATTCTAAAAAATTTAATAAATTTAACCCTCAACATTTACAAAATTTGTCAATTTAGTTGTAATTCTAAAAATTTCAAAAAAAAAAAAGAAGAAGAAAGAATAACTTAGTATGATTTTTCAACCAAATAATATGTATTCGGACCAAAAATATTTTCAAAAACAATTAGAAATTGAAATTTCAATATTCTGAAATTATAGACTTCATGATCGTTTGGCTTACTTAAAGCCATTCAAACTCAAAATTTACTTGGTATTTTGGCAGTTTAAAAACAATAATTTAAAGAATAGATGTAATAATAAAATTTAGAAACTCGTTTCATCAAATTTGTTTACCAAAAGCTTTATTTTCAAAAGCCAAAACATAATAATTTATCAAACTACCCAGATATATTGGGTTAACAGTTTCAAGTAGCCTACTTGGGGGCTTCATATTTTTTAACACAGAAGTCATATAACTAAGATGACAATACCAAATGATATTAAAAACGGAAAACATCTAAATTTCAAAACAAATGAACATGAATGGATAGAATTCTAATGTGTCAAAATTGGTTACTTGAAACTGTTAAAACTCATAAGATAGGAACCACAAAAATTATTTTCTCCTAAATTACCCGATCAAAATAGACGCCGTCCCAAAAATGTCACTAGAACCTCACCGAAAAGTCATCGGAATTCAATAACGATTAAACTAGCCCAAAAAATCATGGATTTTATAGGAAAAATAGATTAAAAAAATCTAAACCAAAACTCACATTAATTGCTAAAATTAATGATCAATTTGTCCTTCCTCTACCTTTCTTCCTCCTAGTTAGTTTCCCAGAAATCGTTAAATCCTCCGTCCAAAAAAAAAAACCCAAAGTGAATCTCTCTTTTTCTATTCTTTTATAAAAACTATATAACAAACATTAAAATGGGGCTTGGAAGAAAAACATGGGTTATAAGATCACATAATTAATTGGACTTTTAAATAAAATGTCCATTTAAAAGTTGTGAGTGTCTATTATGGGTGTTGACACCATTTTTTGATGAAAAACGGGGTCGACTTGGGTTTTAAAAAAGGGAACGAAAATGGGAGTCGCCACCAATCTTTTTTGATGAGGTGTGATCGGGTCACCTCGAAAAGTGGTTGTTTTTAATAAACGATTTAATTTTTATTAAAACAACGCTTTTGGTCTACGAAATTCAGAAAAACGGGTTCGGTAGTCGGTTACGCACGAGGAAGGATTAGCACCCTCGATACGCCCAAAATTGGTACCTAGTTGATTACTTAATGTCTTAATGTCGAAAATTGAAAACCTTGAAGAATTTTAAAAATACGATCCTTTTATTAAAACGTTAAAAATTTTCAGGAAAAATGGGATATTTCACGTTATTCGAGAAAGAGAATTATATTCAGTAAGTTAGGACACAATGTCTCGAATTCCCGATACGCGAATGAAAAAATGCTTATTAAAAAATATTTAACTATCTTGGATTAAAAAATAGATCGCGACCAGTAAGTTAGGACACGATCTTTTAATCTCGAGATCATTTAAAATTTGAGTTTAAAAAGATTCGTGCATTTAGATTTATCGTGAAAATCAAAACCCAGTAAGTTAGGGTACGACATTCTCAAATCTAAACACGAGATTTTGCTTATTCAAAAATTGTAATTTATGCATTGAAATAAATTAATCTAACATGAAATAATAAAACACGATGTTAATACTCATAACAAGATGATATTGAATACAATAGTGCAAAATAATACGAACAATTGCAACGAAAAAGATAAATACAAAGTATGAATAAATAACACACGAAATAGCAATGTATACAAGCAAATAAAATTAAAGCATTCATTCAAGTCAATAACGGAAATGAAATAAATAACTAAATGAATACGAATATAAAAAAGTAAAATGATATATGTGTGTACATAAAATTATGAGAATGTAAAAAATATATGTACGTATACATATTTTAAAATTATCAAATATAAAAATATGTGTAATGATGTATATATATGTATATGTGTATGTATAAAAAAATGGAATGTCTAAAATATAAGAGTGTGTGTATACATGTATTCGTGAGAAAAAAATGGAAAGTATATAGATATACATATATGGATATATAAAAAGTGTTTGTGTATTTATATCAAATAAGTTGAAATATATATATATATACGTATATATGTAAGCAATTGTATAGTAATAATAATATTGGTAATAATACTAATAATAATAGCATGAATATAATGCTAAAAATAATAAAAATAATGAGCAAGGTAATAAAATTGCTAAAAATTGAGACTAAATCAAAATAAAAACAAATATGCTGGGCAAATTCGAAATAAAATAAAAAGGACGAAAGGGACTAAAATGCGACACGCGCGAAAAGAGGGGGACCAAAACTGAAAATAAACAAAAAGCCCCAAAACGCAGCGTCGAAATGGATCATATTGTAACAAAAATGAAATTACGGGGCTAAAATAAAAAATAAAAGAAGATAGTGAAGATGGGCCGAATTGAAGCGCGCTGCAGAGTCGGAGGGCTAGACGCGAAATTATCCCCCTTTTAGAAAACGCGCGGATCCTCCCCTCGGGTCGGGTCACCGCGTGGGTCAGGGGTTTCAAAACGGCGCTGTTTAGCATTTAGTATAAATACAAAAAAACCTTAAAAAAAACAGATTCAAATCCTTCTTTTAAAAAAATAAAAAAAATCAGAGAGCTTTGGAGCTCTCTCTCAAATCCTCAAATCTGACCGCCTCCGGTCATCGGGCCGACGTCCGTCGGCCACCGCACACGGTGGTTGGAGGCACAAAATGGGCCATTTTTGGTCCCCTTTGGAGCCGGTCGTCTCTCGGACATGGATTCGAGGCCGAATCCCATGAGATGAGCACCGTACCCGAGAAAAACGAAGGGAGACCGTTCGTTTCCTCTCCGTCCGGCACGGCGCAGGTAAGGCCTCTTCTCCTCGTCTCTTTTTTATTTTCGTTACAAATGAGTAAAAATAATAAATAAAAATAAAATAAAATAAGAAGAATGCAAGAACAGAGAAAGAAAATGGAGTCAACCTTTTTTGTTTTTTTATTTCAGTTGTTGTTGTTGTTACAAAGATCATATTTTTTTGCTTTTATATCTCATCTATTTCTATATTTCTATTATTTGTTGCTGCTTTTTGCGTGTCTGCTCTGTTTTTGCAGGTGTTGATGAAGCTAGGCACGGTGGGTGGCGATGGGACAAGGCAAACGGCAGAGGGATGGGTGTGGCACTAGGCTTGGCTAGGGTTTCATTTTTCTGAAACCCTAGTTGGCGTTTTTTTTGGGAAATTGGGCTCCGAATTTGGGCCTCGGGTTTGGGTTGTAATTGGGCTTGTGGGTTGGTGTTATTTTGCTGGTAGGGCCTGGGCAAATTTGGGCTTCTACAATGGGTATGCATCCGATAAGGATATAGTTGGATTTTTTTCAAATTTTTCAATATTTTTGGAGGTCATACTGTCATATTTATGTATCGGACATATTTGTTGGACACCGATAGTTGAAGAGAAATGAAGAATCTGAGCAACATAGGAATAAACAAAAAGAAATTGTATGTATTCCTTTCAAGACCATATGAAGAAGGTAAAAGCAATAGAAGCTGAGACAGGAATGCTTTCAAAATTTCTCTATTCCAAGCTTAACCTTAAGTAGCATGGGATTCAGCCATGGAATATGTATATAACAGAAAATTCAAGTTTGTGCAGCTAACATGGAAAATGTGAGAGAAACGCAAAGAAAGCTGCTGTGTCATGATTATTATATAGATTAGTAAAGTTGGAGGCCTTTGCTTGTGATGGAAGCAAGCATGGTATATGTATATGAATATGAAAACCACATTCTAAAATCAATGAAAGCCCTTCTCAGAAACAGAAAGTAGAAAAGCATATAAATTATTACCAAAATGAAGACTTTGAATCCAAGTCCCTGCAGCTTAAAGTAATTGTAGTTGTTTTGTTTCTAGCATATAATGATTTAACTATCACTAGACTCACTTAAACACTATATATTATATATAATACAATGTTGAAGATCAAATAATTGGTTAATTAAGATCAAAGTGCATCATTATTTGCTTTTTTATCACCTTTTTTTATGCTTCTTCTTAATTAGGGAAAAAGATTAATTCAGTCCCTCTCAATTTCAAAATTGAGCAATTGGTCTTCTTAAAAAATTTGGAATAATTTAGCCCTTGTCAATTTCGAAAGTGAGCAGCTAAGGACAATTCATCATGGGTTCCATCAATTGTACATAATTTTGATGGGTATAGTAACAAATTTAGCCTTTAATGTTTACATATTTTTCCATTTCGGCACTAATTCTAAAAAAATTCAACAAATTCAGCCTCAGCATTTACACATTTACACAAATTGTGCGGGACAAATTTGATAAATTAAGACAACAGCTCAAATGTGTAAACTTTGAGGGCTAAATTTATTATTATACTAATCAAAATCATGTACAATTGATGGAGAATATTAACATTGTGGTTAATTATCCTTAGTTGCTTACCTTCGAAATTGACGGGATCAAATTGCTTTGATTTTTCAAGAGGGACCAATTTGCTCAATTTTGGAATTGAAAGGGACTGGAGAGATCTTTTTACCAATTAATTGTTGCTTGCTTCAATAAACGGCTACCACAATAATGATGATCATTGCTCGCATTTGTTCCTCTGGATTCATGTAAATGAACTGTCAAGGCCGGCAACAAGTAATCATTTCTTCACAAAAACAATAAGAAAACAAAATTAGAAACAAAGGAGACAAATTTAACTATATTTTACATATTATATCTTCATTTCCTTACCCTATAAATGCCCTGGTTGGGAAATTCATCTTGCATTTCAGCTGAGATTTTAAACAGAAATGGCTTCCTTCGCTGCTCAAACTCTCTTCATATTGTTCTTCACCCTCTTCTCAGCATTCTTCATTAAAATCAATGGAGAGTTCTCGAGGCAATCCATTAACATGTCCACAAAACGCATGGAGAAAATCACCCGTCTGCATTTTTACTTCCATGATATTGTAGATGGAAAACACCCTACAGCCATGCAAATTATCAGGCTACCAAACAAGACAGCTACATCATTTGGTACCACTTTCATGGTGGATGATCCATTGACAGAGAAGCCTAAGCCTACTTCAAAACTTGTGGGAAGAGCTCAAGGGATTTATGCTTTCGCTTCTCAAAGTGATTTTGGGTTGCTTATGGTCATGAATTTTGCTTTCTCAGAGGGAATCTACAATGGAAGTGCAATCAGCATTCTTGGCCGGAATGCAGTCCTTGATGCCGTGAGGGAAATGCCGATTGTCGGAGGTAGCGGAATTTTTCGGTTCGCTCGTGGTTATGCTTTGGCAAAGACAGTTTGGCTTAATAAGAATGGGGATGCCATAGTTGAATATAATGTGACTGTTTTTCACTTGTGAACAATTGGTACATGCATGCATGTGATGTAATTCGATTATGTATGCATTGGTTGGTTTTCTTCTTGCTTTAGATTGTTTCTCCTATTGACTAAAAAAGACAATTGATGTTATTGTCATTTATACTTTTTGTGAGGATGAATATGAGAAACTTGGGATTGAAAGAGATATTAACCTCAACTTTTCATTCGAACACATGACTATGAACAGAGTTTGTTGTATGATGGGACATTGTATTCACATTCAGGAGAATTGGTTATCGTGGTTTCTGGTGTAGAACTACGGTAATCTTTGCATGGTGGGCTCAACTTATGTTGATCCAAGGTTGGTTCGCCTGATAGGAACAAGACATAAGAGTAGTAAGTAGTTTAGAAATAGTAGCCATGTTGGATCTCTCAATCCAAACACAACATTGATTGGAGAAGGAACATTTCTTCACCGCATGTTGAGTTTAAAAACAGCCAAGAATCAAAAACAACTAAAATTTGTGTTGAAAGATGAAAAACAGAAGCAAAAATCCGGATGTTGAAGGAGAAAAGAAGTTGACTTATCTCATTACTTCATTACGCAAAATAACATGTACGTATATAGTTCTATTACATTGGAAGAAAATAAATCTTGGTTGTACAAGTAACCAAACTGTAAAATCAGCTTAATGATAACCTAAAACCTACTAAAACTGCTAAGTACATGGCTGAACCTCAGCCAATCAAAAAGTTACAATCAAATCAAACATATGTCACATGTTACAAAAGTTAAATGACCGAAATACACCATGGACATTAGCATGCTGCTGCATTGTGGCTTGGACGCTTGCATGCTGCTGAAATGTTGCCAACTTTCAACACCGCATTTATCCTCCAAGGAAGATGGATATAACATATCAGGGGTCCTTGATTATGATCTGGTTATATTCACCTAAATCAAATCCACTATAATCCACACGTCAAAGAATTCTTCCGTGAAAAACAGCTCCATCACAACCAGGTTTCCAGAATTTCTAGCTTGACACTCAATGTCTTCATCCCTCGAATCATCGTCATTGACAAAAATGCAGCATAAAGCAACTCCCATCCATTGACTATCATTGTGAACATTGTGAGGAAGTTGTACCTTGATTGAAGAGTCAACTGCTTGGTGACTAAACCATTCTGGGATTACACTTCCAGTTACCATAACATCAAACTTTAGTCTTACTTTTGTAAATACCTGCAAAAGAAAACTCAGGTTGTTTAGTAACAAACACCATAAATAATCTAGTATTGGATTTTGTGATGGAGACAAGAGATACTAACCAACCTTAAATGCATTGATGTTCTCAGCCAATTTGCAGCAGTGAATACCACTAATACTAGCCCAATACACTGCATTGCATACTTTTGATGGATATGCAACTGCTTCAAGTGAAGCACAACCTTAAGATATTTAAGCTTGGAAAGTCGACTAATTGACGAAGGTAAGGTGATGAAATTGTTACCACTAAGACTAACATTTGTCACGCCTAAGATATGCTGTTGCAACAAAATTTCATTTCAAACTTTATAGAATTCTCTTGTTACCTGAGTGTTTCTTTCTACCAACAGTTTCTTCGGTTAGTAGCTCTGCTCGACAAATCTTTAAAATTCTCCAAGGATGAAATTGTAGCTTCATGTCTTTCTGGAAACGTAATCAAAATCTCTTCAACAATTTGTTGAATAGGATCCATTTCTTTGGTAGTTGCTGTTGTTAGTCTTTTGATTACTCAGGAAACATAAAGAAGAACAAGAAAAAGGTTAAAAAGACTAACAACAGCAAAAACCAAAAAAATCGATCCTATCCGACTTGTGCAGCAGCTGAGCAATACCCGGAGGGGCAACTGTTTGTTGCAGCATGTTTTGCAAGCAGAAGCACCTTTGAGAGTTGGCTGGTGGATAGTGGTTGTACAAACAACATGACAAATGATCAAGAATTGGAAACCGTCAGTATCTTCTAGTGAAAGGCAAAAGAATAGTAGCCATGGAAAACCAAAACGGTAAATGGTTTAAAGCTCATTTTTTACGTTGTATTTGTCCCTGAGTATTGGACAATTGGTTGAGAAGGGGAAGATGAGTGAGTTGCCACAACAAGAGAGCGATACAGTGCCCTGGCACAAACGGCTTGAGCATTTCCATCATAGTGATGTGCTCTATATGAAAAAGAACCAAATTGTTGTTGGACTTCCTCACTTAGAAAAAAAGCATCCTGTGTATATAGTCTGCCGATATACGAAGCAAACAAGACTCCTTTTTCCAAAAGAATCAACTTGGAAGGCAACAAAAAAGCTACTGTTGGTCTATACAGATATTAGTGGACCTCAACAGACACCGTCCTTGAAAGGGACTGCAAGTACTGATCATCAGCTCACTGCACTATACACTCCAAGGCAAAATGGGATCGTAGAGAGAACAAAACATAACACTAATGGAGATGACAAGATGTCTTTTGCAAGAGAAACGTCGCTAAAGATTTTCTGGGTTGAAGCTGTAAATATAGCAGTATTTCTGCTAAACAGGTTACCAACAAAAGCATTGAAGAAGCACACATCATTTGAAACTTGTTTTGGAGAAGGAACATTTCTTCACCGCATTTATCCTCCAAGGAAGATGGATATAACATATCAGGGGTCCTTGATTATGATCTTGTTATATTCATCTAAATCAAATCCACTATAATCCACACGTCGAAGAATTCTTCCTTGAAAAACAGCTCCATCCCAACCAGGTTTCCTGAATTTCTAGCTTGACACTCAATGTCTTCATCCCTCGAATCATTGTCATTGACGAAAATGCAGCATAAAGCAACTCCCATCCATTGACTATCATTATGAATATTGTGAGGAAGTTGTACCTTGATTGAAGAGTCAACTGCTTGGTGACTAAACCATTCCGGGATTTCACTTCCAGGTACCATAACATCAAACTTTAGTCTTACTTTTTTAAATACCTGCAAAAGAATACTCAGGTTGTTTAGTAACTAACACCATCAATAATCTAGTATCGGATTTTGTGATGCAGACAAGCGATACTAACCAACCTTAAGTGCATTGATGTTCTCAGCCAATTTGTAGCAGTGAATACCACTAATACTTGCCCAATACACTGCATTGCATACTTTTGATGGATATGCAACTGCTTCAAGTGAAGCACAACCTTAAGATATTTAAGCTCGGAAAGTCGAGTAATTGACAAAGGTAAGGTGATGAAATTGTTACCACTAAGACTAACATTTGTCACGCCTAAGATATGCTGTTGCAACAAAATTTCATTTCAAACTTTATAGAATTCTCTTGTTACCTGAGTGTTTCTTTCTACCAACAGTTTCTTCAGTGTAGCTCTGCTCGACAAATCTTTAAAATTCTCCAAGGACGAAATTGTAGCTTCATGTCTTTCTGGAAACGTAATCAAAATCTCTTCAACAATTTGTTGAATAGGATCCATTTCTTTGGTAGTTGCTGTTGTTAGTCTTTTGATTACTCAGGAAACAGAAAGAAGAACAAGAAAAAGGTTAAAAAGACTAACAACAGCAAAAACCAAAAAAATCGATCCTATCCGACTAGTGCAGCAGCTGAGCAATACCCGGAGGGGCAACTGTTTGTTGCAGCATGTTTTGCAAGCAGAAGCACCTTTGAGAGTTGGCTGGTGGATAGTGGTTGTACAAACCGCATGATAAATGATCAAGAATTGGAAACCGTCAGTATCTTCTAGTGAAAGGCAAAAGAATAGTAGCCATGGAAAACCAAAATGGTAAATGGTTTAAAGTTCATTTTTATGTTTTATTTGTGCCTGAGTATTGGACAATTGGTTGAGATGGGGAAGGTGAGTGAGTTGCCACAACAAGAGAGCGATACAGTGCCCTGGCACAAACGGCTTGAGCATTTCCATCATAGTGATGTGCTCTATATGAAAATGAACCAAATTTTTGTTGGACTTCCTCACTTAGAAGAAGAGCTTCCTGTGTATATAGTCTGCCGATATAGTAAGCAAACAAGACTCCCTTTTCCAAAAGAATCAACTTGGAAGGCAACAAAAAAGCTACTGTTGGTCTATACAGATATTAGTGGACCTCAACAGACACCGTCCTTGAAAGGGAAGGCAAGTACTGATCATCAGCTCACTGCACTATACACTCCGTAGTTGACATCAAGTAAGCACAATTTTTGTTCATGATTAGGAACATTTTGTAAATACTTGAATTACGTGTGAGTTATGTGAGTGTTTTACAGTTCTCCAATAGAGGGGAACCGTTTGAAGGAGTGAGTTCATACTGAGAGAGGTGAGAGTAAAATTGGTCACTTTGTTGACCATTCTTTTATGTAATAATAAAAGAAGAGAAATCACTCTCAAACATCCATAACACCAAGTACTCAAATAATCTTGAAGCTTCTTCACATGTAATCAAATTAACCCTAAACTAAATGGCGAAAAATAATTCGATGTCTAAAACAACACTTGTTTTAACTGTGAATTATAAAGAACCAAACTTCCATAAATTTCATAATCATCCAACAATACAGCATCCAATGAACTGAAAAACACAATAAATAAGAGTTGCATTTGTTTTTTATTAAACCAACATAAAGAAGACATAACACTATATAGATTATACTCTAATCAAATTGTAATCAAGTTGTGTTTCCTGCTTCGACACGAGGCACAGGTGACTTAGCAGAAAACCATAAGCAGTTGCAATTTAGAAACCATGGATTTTGATGTTTTCCTTCTTCACAATGCCAGCCTGGTCGGAAAAACAAAGGCAACGAAGATTAGGATCTCGAACACTAAAACAGATTAGATGTTCATTAGAAAGCACTAACAATTACCTGAACAAGGAAGGTTGACACATTCTTGCGCTGGTCACCTTGCAGTTGAATAACCTAGATATAAAGAGCAACATAACATTCTTAACCACCAGTCACCAATAATGGATATCGATGAGGTTAACAATATCTAGGGGATTATACACATACCTGCCCTAATTCAGGGTCCTGGACGACAGTACCATTGCAGCAAAACTCCTTCTTGAGGTCTTTGAGTATCTTGTTGTAGCTGAATTCTTTCTTCAACCCTTGGACAGTCGTCAAGCTTTTCCTACCGTTGCGTTGCTGAATACGAATGTGCACATACTCCTTTGCACCAGCACCTGAGTCCTCAGCATTTGCATCAGCAAAGGGATCTAGCACAATAATTACATAAAACAAGTTAAACCCAAAAATGATGACAGATAGATAAATAGCATAAGTGAGGAAGTTAGGATCCAAGCATACCAAAGGCAGTAGGAATCTGGACGTCGAGATCAGACATGAAACTTAGTTGATCAAATAGGCTTAACAACCACAAGCTGAGACCTAAACATGTAACACGATACCCACATCAGATTCGGCTTCATATAATTATACCACCAAGAATAAGAATAGTTAATGGCAAATTCTATTATGATTTAAGGCAACCAATACAAAGATTATCAAAATTTTTCCATCAATAGATTGAAAAGAACAAACAAAAGCCTTAGAAACCCCTCAAAAGGAAAATTGAAACTAAATGTATATAATCATTATAAAATCAAAACCATAGGCTAATTCGAAAACAAGCATTATTTGTTAGCAAAAAGCCAATAACCCAGACTCGACTTAAGGTGCATCACCACTCCAAAGTAAGATTAAAGTCTAAGGTTCGAATTCCCTATCAATCTTCGACTTCCTCAAAGAAAACAACACAGTTAAATAAATAAATAATACACTCCAAAAAGAAATTAACTTTGAATCCTAAATTTTGTTCCTTTTATTCAAGCAGAAGCTTTTCCTAAACTGAAGTAATTATAAACAATTAGCACGGAAATTAAAAGAAAATTTGACGATATAAACAAAACCCAGAAACAAATGTTTTAGATCAACCGGATGACGATAAAAAGTTCATCTTTAACAAGAAAAATGGGGGAAAAGTTACCTGATCCGAGGTATTTAGGGCTTTCTTGAGAGAATTCAAGAAGATAAATAAGAAGAAAACCCTAAAGATCGGATAAAGCTTTTGGTTTGGGTGGAGATGGTATTAAAAGGAAAGGTTGAGAAATTATTTTATTAAAAAATATTTTGTTAGTTGGGGGCATTTACGCGAATTGAGGCAAAGCGATTACGGTATTGCAATTTGTACTCGCTAGAAAAAGCTTGGTGATGGTTTCATACGGACACGTGGCGATTGATGGGAAAGTGATGAAGGAGAGAGTCGTTGAGTCGGAGATGAACAATTTGTCAACGGAGGTTGAAAAGTGTTTTTCGAAAGACAAGGTTAGTTTAGAAAACGACGGCGCTTTGAGGTCTAAAGAAAGAGCACGTGGGATTATTGTCTTAATTAAATATATTTCTGAATAAGATTAAAACACGTTATAAGTAATTGCATTATTCACAAATTTAAAATTATTTTTTATATTTTATTTTCATAATTTTTTTTACTTTTCCATTTATTTTTATTACATTTTGAAATAAAAATATTTAATTAATAATAACGTAACTAAAAATATAACATTATAATGAATTCTATATATAAACATAAAATACAATAAATTTTTTTAAAATCAAACTGGGATATTATTATTGCAGTAAAACAAAACCAAACAAAGGAAAAAGCCTAACAGAGTCAAAGACCACCGACCCAAAAACCAACACCGAAGCCCAAACATCAAAAAGCCAGAAAAGAAAAATCTAGAAACATATTAAAAAAACAAAATAAATGCCTAGAAAACCCTAGTATATCATTAATGATCTGTCCTCAACTTTCTCTTTTCAATATTTCCTTTTGACTTGTCGGATCCAAAAGCCCGAGAGTATTGTGACCAAATCAAAGTAATGGGACCTCTCAACTCCCATTTCAAACCCTACTTTAATCAATTTGGTTCTCTTGGTCGTTGAACATATTTAAGAACACAACCCACCAGGTAAATCGTTTCTCTCTTTTTTAGACTCATCGTGGCTAGGTTATAGGCTAACTGATTAGCTGACCTGAGAGCAAAATGAAAAACTAATGATCGAAAACTTTCATTTTCCTTCTAAATGTTTTTGATGTAAGCGTTAATTTTTGGTTTATCCACTAATCTTGTTTTGTATTTGTTAATGATGGATCTAGAATCCCCTTCCATTATTACATCTGTTAAACCCAACTCGATCCCTGTAAGCACGACTTCGAAACAGGCGAGGGCTTCTATATCAAATGTCGTGCCAACTACCGTGTGCAAACGGGACTTAGAGACCAGAACTTCTCCTTTCGCATTTCGTACCACAATCCCTGAAGCCGACTTAAAACCTTGGCAGTTGAATGAGGCATCAAAATTGATTTTAATAATCTGCTCTTCAGGTGATTTCCAGTTCTCTTTCTCACCAACAAAGGTAGTCTTTTTATCTGTGAAACAACCAAGTTCACGAATGTAGTTTTTGGTGAAATTAGCTACTCTTATTCCTGAATGCGTTTTCCCTTCATGCAAGTTCCTATTTTTGTCTAACCAAATTGACCACAAGCTACAACCAAACAAGCGCCATTGGGACTCCCTGCAACTTCCAAATACCCAGGTAAGCCATTCAAAACAATCCGTCTGTTGCCATAGAATTATCCATTCAAAGTTTAAAATTTGCCATATTTCTACTGAAATAGGACATTCACCAAAAACATGCCATGAAGTCTCAATTCCCACCTTATATCAGGGGCAGTTGTTGCTTTGAGTCAATCTTTTGGCATATAAGTTGACCATCGTGGGTATGAAACACTCTCCATATCATTATCTTAATTTTATTAGGCAGTTGTAAATCCCACAATTGTTTGTAGAATTGTTTTGTTGTAATCTGTAAATCATTAAAATTAGGGGTAATGCTCTGAATCTATAATAGTTTATAAGCTTTTCTTACCGAGAACATACCTGAGGGCTCACCGCACCATATTACCATGTCAGCATGCTCATCCCTCACAAATGGAATCTGCAGGATTCTGTCCGTATCATTCATCTCAAAGGTATTGCGAATAATCTCCTCCTTCCAAACTTTATTAGCACTATCAATTAAACACGCAACAGTAGATAAGTTTGCATTGTTAATTCGATTATGTAATCTGTAATTTGTTGTCCTGGGCAACTACGCATCCTCGTAGATTAATATGCTTTCCCATATACAAACCCTTCAACCCAGATCGTCGTTAAGGAGATCTTTTGCCGCCAAAATACTTTTTCACATATACGATGGTGTGCACCCTAGCTATGCCTGTAAGAAACTGATAGAGGGATAGTATTTGGCTTTTAAAACCTGCGCTAATAATGAGTCAGGCTGATCAATAAGACACCATCATTGCTTAGCAAGTAAGGCCACATTAAATTTCGCTAAATTCCTAAAACCCAACCCACTGTTTAGTTTTAATTTGTACATTTTATCCCAGCTACACTAATGAATTCCTTTACGCTCATGCCCTTTTTGTCACCAATACCTAGCAATTATAGCTTCCATTTCTTCATATAAAGCTTTTGGTAAAAGAAAGAAAATCATAGAATAAGTAAGGATCTCTTGCAAAATTGATTTAATAAAGACTTTCTTACCCCCTTGTGACAAGAACCATAAACTCCATCTATTAATATTTAGCTGAATTCGATCCTTTGAACTTTGAAAGGATATTTTCTTTTTCTTACCTACCAAATTAGGGAGACCAAGATACTTCTCAACATCATTCGAGCTCCTCACCCCCAACAATCCCGTAACAAAATGTCTGTCAGCCTCCAAAGTATTGGTATTAAAAAATACTATAGATTTTTCAAAGTTCACACACTAGCCAGAACACAACTCATATGTATTCAGAATTCCCTTTATCTTTTGAGTTCCCAAGATAGTTGCCTCACCAAATAAAATGCAATCATTCACAAAGAGGAGATGAGAAATCTGTGGGCCTCTCTTGCTTACTTTGGCCTCTTTAATCTCCCTCCTCAATGTCGAACACATAAGGGATGAAAGTCCTTCACTGCAAATCAAAAAAGGAGTAGAGCAGATCCCCTTGACGAAGCCCTATGATTAGTTTAAAACGTTCTCCTTTGCCCCATTTAAGATGATCGAATGGAAGACCGAAATAAGACACTTCATAACGAAATCCACCCAAGATTGCACAAAACCCATTCGCTCCATCATTAGCTTTAAGAAATCCCATTCCACCCTATCATATGTTTTGCTTATTTCAAGCTTAAGTGCCATTTGTCCTTTTATTCCAATTCGTTTATTCTTTAATGTATGCATTATTTCACAGGCTACGAGTACATTATCAGTGATTAAACGTCCTAGTACAAAGGCACTCTGTGCACTATCAATGCATGCATCTAGAACATGCTGAAATCTATTAGCCACCACTTTTGCTATCACCTTATAAAGAACATTGTATAGACTAATGGGTCTAAAATTTGTCATTTTCGTAGGATGTGAGGTTTTGGGTATCAACACAATGTTAGTGACATTTACGAGCTCCAAATCTCTACCCTTGTTTAAGATTTCCAAACAGAAACAAGTTACCTCTGTACCTACAATGTACCAACACTTCTAAAAGAAAATTGCTGGAAAGTTGTCATCATCGGGAGCTTTTGTAAGGCCCATTCCTTTCAATGGTACCCAAATATCTTCAGCAGTGCACTTCATTGTAAGTTGCAAATTTGCTTCCTCAGAAATGCAATGCTCAATTCTTTGCAAGATTGATTCCATATTGCTCACCCATCCAGTTGTAAACAACTCATGAAAAAAGCAATTGGCTATATTCTCCATCTCTTCCACGTCATTGACTTCTTCCCCATCCTTGTTCCACAAGCTTCTTATAGTATTAGATCTATTACGTTGAGTAGCATAATTATGAAAAAAATGTGTTTTTATCCTCCAATTTAAGCCAATTAGCACGCGTTCTTTGCTCCTAATAGACCTCATCTTTATCAATTTCCAAATTGATATGTAACTTTGTGTCAATTATTTCGGTCAAATTTTCATCGTTCCTATCTTCTTCTAACAAACTTTCCAATTTTATGCTTAGATCTTTTTTTAGCCCCACCCTTCTTTTACAAATTTTAATCGCCCATTGAATCAATCCATGTATTAAGCTTTCTAGTTTACCCATTACCGTCCCCGAAGATGATCCCTAAATATCATTAACCGACCTCTCAAATGTTTCTTCTAATAGCCACCATGCCTTAAACGGAAAGGGAGCCTTCTTTATCTCCCTATGCCCTTACTCTGTATGAATGAGCAAAGGATAATGATCCAAATGTGGGTTGGGTAAGTGTTGAATACAAGTATGTGGGAAAATTGAAAACCATTATGTGTTTGCAACCCCCTTTCTAGCATTTCCCATATGTTTGTTTCTAGTAAATTTCCTCTTTCCCATGTGAACCACAACCCAGAGAATCCTATATCCAAGAGTCGACACTCGTCAAGAACTGTTCAAAAAGCCTCGATTCTTTTCTTATCTTTTGGCACCCCTCCCTTCTTTTTAAATGAGTACAATATTTCATTAAAATCCCCACAAACTAGCCAATGATGAGTTTGAGTCCTTCTCAATTTTTGAAGTAAATTTCAAGAACTACATATTTTAGTAACAATATGATACGAGCCAAGGGGTTATTTTTCCTAGTAGTCCAATCACTCGAAGCAAGGCACGACAATTAAAATCAAAGATCAATGATTTTGTCCAAGACTTTGTTGCTACAAATTTAATTCATCATGTTCGTGACGTTGACAAATACGGGAATGCAATTCACTGGACCAATCTTGGAATAGTGAAAGCCCATAAATTGGTGGATTAATCTTTTATGTATCTTATTATTATTTACTTAATTCTCATTGGTTGGGACACATCACTTATGAGTTTTAAGTAATTTTATTGGTTAGGTTATTATTTATTTATTTTCTTAGATAATTTTAAAGAGTTTTATTAGGGTTCAATTACTCTTGTATTTTTCCTATAAATAGGCTTGCTTTTTACACATTGAGGGGGATAAAAAAAGAGTTTGTTTTCTTCTAAATTTGTGTGAGGCAAATTTTTGAGAGTAGAGTGATTCTTCTCTTGCTATTTAGTTTGAAGTTTGTTACTTTCGAGGGTATGTCGGAGTACAAATATTCAAATTTCTTTCCCGTTCATCGGTGTTTCTAGAGGTTCTTCTTTTAGGAGTTTCGTAGGGAGCCGCTCAATCATTGGCCTTTTTGGTTACAAGTTAACCAAGGGTTCTATAGGGTAAATTTATCTTTTTTTTCTTTTTTATTATTATTATTTAACTAATTTTATTTATTCTCGTTTTTATTTATTCTTGTGTCATGTTTCTCTTGTGTTTTTTTTTAACTTTTTTTTGCGCTTTTTGCTTTTTTTTTAAGAATAAGAGGAGAAAAAAATTGACGAAACCGATGAAAAGTGTTTTTGGTATTTTGACTCGTTTCGGATATGATTTTAGCTTCAAAAATAACACTGAATGGCCTGAAACTGATACCAACTGATGCGGAATCCCGGATCTAGACACAAAAGAAGCACAAATTAGAAATAAAAACGAGAATAAATAAAATTAGTTAAATAATAATAAGAAAAAAAAGAATAGATTTGCCCTATGGAACCCTTGGTTAACTTGTAACCAAAAACGCCAATGATTGAGCGGCTCCCTATGAAATCCCTAGAAGAAGAACCTCTAGAAACACCGATGAACGGGAAAGAAATTTGAATATTTGTACTCCGACATACCCTCGAAAGTAACAAACTCTAAATTAAATAGCAAGAGAAGAATCACTCTACTCTCAAAAATTTGCCTCACACAAATTTGGAAGAAAAACTCTTTTTTTTATCCCCCTCAATGTGTAGAAAGCAAGCCTATTTATAGGCAAAATACAAGAGTAATTGAACCCTAATAAAACTCTTTAAAATTATCTAAGAAAATAATAACCTAACCAATAAAATTACTTAAAACTTATAAGTGATGTGTCCCAACCAATGAGAATTAAGTAAATAATAATATACATAAAAGATTAATTCACCAATTTATGGGTTTTCACTATTCCAAGATTGGTCCAGTGAATTGCATTCTCGTATTTGTCAACGTCACGAACATGATGAATTAAATTTGTAGCAACAAAGTCTTGGACAAAAGCATTCATCTTTGATTTTAATTGTCGTGCCTTGCTTCGAGTGATTGGACCACTAGGAAAAACAACCCATTGAGTGTCACCTTCTTGGCTCGTATCACAATAGGTGCCCCATAAAACCCCGTGAAGTGACATTCTCTATCAACTTAATTTTCCTTAACCAGAGCATCAATATAATTTTTAGAATAGCTAGTAATTGTAACAAGAACACCTTCATGCCAATGAAAGCCCACCCCGCGAACCTTCTACCTCAACATTAAACCCATCAGTAAATCCACAACTTCTCCTAACCCTCTCCATACGTCTGCTATCAACCTTCGTCTCCATAAAGAATACAATTTGAGGATTATGTTACTTTAGCGTGAATCGAAGCCTTCTTATTGCCCGAGGACTCCCCAATCCACGGCCATTCCAACTTATGGTTTTCATTGAATTCGGTTGGCTTGCTTATGGGCAACCGTCAGTCCTATTTGAGAAAAAACAACCATTTGTTCTTGAATGATCTTCTGAAACTGGTAATCAAGACCATCGTCATCAAATCTTATGATTATCCTCACTAACAGAAGAGTTCTCAAATTCATCCTTTGTAACTAAAAAACCCTTCTTCTTACTTGTCACGATTTCCATTTGGACATAATCAATCTACATAGTCCTTTCCAATCTCTTTCAGCTCATTTTTTTAGGCTTTTCAATTTTTTCTATTGTTGCTACATCCACCCTATTTACATTCTTATCTTTCCCCCGAGACTGCATAATCCCCAAATTTCATACATGAAAATCAACATTTTTAGATTCAATTTTTGTAGGACAACATTGACTAGATGCCCTAATTTCCTTAAAATTACGGAACAAATCTGCAGGTTGCAGATCTGTCAAAAAATACACCTTATACAGAATCTCTTTCCCATGATGAATCGCTATCGGCATCTTATTACGAGTGGTGTCTTTTTTATATTTGACCTCCGATGTATCCACCCCTTCATTCTCCCCAATATATAAGCATTACTTCATGAAATTTTTTACTGAAAAACCAAACTGCAGAATCTCTTTACCGACTAAATTAGATTCAACTTTTAGCGCCAATGAGTAAGGGAAGTCCTCTTCCAACTTCTCTTCCCCCAGATTTGGGATCTCAATACAATCTTTCACAGCATGACCCACACGACCACAACTAAAGTAAAAATTCGATAGGTTTTCATACTTAAAAAGGAAGCCAAACTTTCTCTTGATTGCCAGATGTAATAAAAATTCCCCTCTATAACGGTTTTTGGACATTGGACATCTAGCTGGACTTTTAATCGACAAACATCATTTTTTATCTCCGATCGCATTACTCCTCCAAAAGTGGAACCTATGGCATGTATCAAATCTTTCTTTTCACACTATGGCGATCAAGGACCAATTTTAAGCCAGAACGGTGAGAAAACCAATTTAATATCTCTCCTTTATGTCGCCTCCTTCTATTTATCAAATATAATCAATTGTCTTCTGAATAGCTACAGTCTCCCATCCATGATCGTCTTCAAGTCATCCTCATCCTCAAATGAGATCTGAAACAGGTTTTGCCTGACCACTTGGATCTCAAATTTTCTCCTAGTCTTCCATATACTCTTCAATTGTGCACGAAAACTATCTGAGTTATATTATTTTCTCATCTACACAGAGCATAATAACGACAAATTACCATTTGGTACAACCAAAGAATTCTTCACCGTTAATTGTACCAGATCTTCTGCTAAGAGGGAGATTTCATCCCCTGCCATACTGGGAAAAAGTCACCACCCTACTCCAACCCAACCATAGCAAGTACTATTTCTCTAGGACACTAAGAGATAGTACTCTTGACCTTTTAGACACACCAATTTTAGGGTTAGACAAAATACAATTATTTTTACATATACAAGACAAGACACGTATTTAGGAGCGAGCGTGCAATCAAATTGAGTGAAAAAATTTAGAATTAATTGAGTTAACAAGTCCTGTTTTATCATCCTAACTCGATTTGAATTTTTTTCGAATCAAATCAAGTAAAATAAAATTCGAATTAAGTCTAATCAAGTAAAATTGTTCGAGCTAAATTAAAAAATTAAACATGTTAAATTAAAATCTTATTGCAATGTAATTGATACCATGTTAGAGTTGTGAAACCATACCTATTTGAAAGTTTTTTCAAAGCATAATGGTAATAATAAATACCTTAATATGATAAACTAGAATCGTTAATTAATTTAAGTCCCAAAGTTATTATTCTAAAAAAGATTTAATTTTTTTACTTTTTTTATATATCTTTTTGAATTTTTTAAAAATATGATTTTTATAATTTTTATAAATATTTTGAATTATTTTGTAATTTTTATTGAGAGAGGCCAATTTGCTCATTTTCAAACTTGATAGAGACTAAAAGAGTATTTACACCAATCTGTTATTCGAATTATTCCAGTTATTCGAATTTTAAAATTTAACTTGAATTTGAATTACTTATTTGAGTTGACTCGAATAAGTCGAATAACTCGATTTAATTAACTCGAAATTCAAAAAAAATTTAATTTTTCAAATCGTATCGAGTTCTGCTCACTCCTATACATATCTATATCTGACCTTATTTCAGAGCCAGGCTAGCATGTAATAGCAAAAACATGCTAGAAACAGAGGATAATAGTTCCATTGGCATTCAACATCACATAGGCCAAGAGTAGAACAATACATCAATCAAATCAACATGGGGATACTTATAGCAAAACAAGTTCATCAGTGGGTAAGATTTTCAGCTATTAAACGTAGAGGCTAGATTCCCAGAAAACTAGGAACCTGCAACTTAAAAACCATGGATTTTGATGTTGTCCTTCACAATACCAGCCTGTTCATAAAGAACATACAAAATTAAGAACTTGTACAACCTGACCGAGACCAGAGAGCGAGTGTCAACACATGTATGTTCAATAGAATCATATTCGCACAGCATATCTACATTTATGTCGGACGCATATACCAGCTTTAAGAATATATATAAGAAAACCAAATGATAATGACAATAACCTGAACAAGAAAAGTGGAGACGTTCTTCCTTTGATCACCTTGAAGTTGAATAACCTACACATAAACCGAGTACAAAATAAACTTAAAAATGAAGAACAAAGACAGTGGTGGCGAAGGTGACTTTATTAGGAGGTTAGACGTGCACCTGCCCTAACTCAGGGTCCTGGACAACAGTGCCATTGCAACAGAACTCCTTGAGGTCCTTGAGAATTTTGTTATAGCTAAATTCTTTCTTCAACCCTTGGA
The DNA here is from genome assembly GCF_007990345.1 of Gossypium hirsutum. Classification (NCBI taxonomy): domain Eukaryota; kingdom Viridiplantae; phylum Streptophyta; class Magnoliopsida; order Malvales; family Malvaceae; genus Gossypium; species Gossypium hirsutum. Next base: position 63,304,711 of record NC_053447.1, read on the forward strand.
CAGTAGTCAAGCTTTTCCTACCATTCCGTTGTTGGATACGAATGTACACGTACTCCTTGGTACCAGCACCAGAGTCCTCAGCATTTGCATCAGCAAACGGATCTAGCGTAAAACCGCAAAGCATATGAGTTCATTTTCCATGGGTGATCCAATTTAATCGATAAGAAAGGTGCAATGCTTACCAAAGGCAGTAGGAATTTGGATGTCAAGATCAGACATGAAACTTAGCTGACGGAAAGGTCAAATCTTGATCAGATATTTCGTATACTAGATCAATTCAGTTCGGAACTTCCTACCTTTCAAGCAAAATCATTTTCTGCAAACACTAACCGGTCACCCTGGGGGTAACATAGCAAATAAATTTCATCAAAAACACAAATTTAGTATTCTTGGTAAAAAAAAAAAAGATGAGAAAGCACCATAAAACCATACATAGATTTCAGCAGTTACAAGCATAAGCCACGAACTCATATCGGAATTTTAGCAAAAGGGAAACTCGTTATACTGATCTGATCTAAGGAGGGGGCACACGTGATTTGGTCCTAAAAAGAATTCGAGCATAAGCCCTAAATTATATCAAAATAAAAACAATTGTTTTGGGAGAAAATCATAAAGAAGCGGTTAATACGTACCTGATCTGAATATTAGGGTTTCGAATAACTAAGAATCTGATTATGAAATTTAGAAATCCTAAAGGTGATGATCGAAGTCTGAGCTGATTCTCTTTTTCTCTACCTGAGTTCTGACTTTTGGGTTTTGGGGGGGGGGGAGAGAGAAAATGATTTATCTGTCAGTTTTTCTGGATTAGGCCAGGTTCAGTAAGTGAGTCGGCAATGTGGGGGGTATCTTAACCGATGATCAGTTTGATCCACACATGTACGATGATTAAGGCGAGTTTGATTGTTTGTGTAGAGAATGAGTTAGTTTGGAAGTGAGAGAGAGGGTAGAATTGTCCGTACAAAGATAGATTAGACTACAAAAACAACACCGTCTTAGTTTTTCTCTGAAATGGCACGTGCCTTTTTCTAACTCCTATGATGCCTTCCAAAATCTAAAATCGTTGGTTTTTCATTTACGTTATTTTGTTTGAATTTTAAATATTTAAATTCGATTTTTTATTATATGTAAGTTTTATTTATATTTATCTCGATTTAAATTTCATTATATATGATTCTTATTCAGAGTTTTTCGATCTAAATAAATCACTTTTCAAATAAAATAATACAATAATTATTAAATTTATTTCTAATCTCTCTATTATTTAAATATAAGATTATGCCATGATATTTTAAATTTGATAAAGTTTGCATCATTTTAAATGATCATTAATTAATTTAAACAATTAATACTATTAATTATTTTTTAATTCGATAATTTTTTTAAAATATTCATTCAACTCGTTATGTTAAAATTAATTTTTAAATATAATTTTTTTTTTAAAAAATCATGTCAATTTTTTAAACCAAAATAATTAGTAATATTAACTATTTGATCTAACTAAGATTAAAATAAAATAAAGGATGAATTTATTTCAAAATTAAAGTATAATAATTAACTCTCAATTTTGATTAAATATTAAAATCATAATTAAATTTATATTTTTTTTATTCCAGGTTTAAAACTACCCATGAGCCTTAAATAATAACATAACACTTCAACACTCAAAGCTCCTCTACCATTAAAAACAATACCAGTTAATACTCAATAACCGCCAACCATTTAGTAGAGAACCAACAAAAATCAATAAAAAAATCAAAAATTAAAATAAACCAATTTTTTAACAACAAAATTAAGATTTTTCTAAATTATATATTTAAGTTTTCTTTATGATTGAACAGAGAACATAGTCAAATCCTATTCAAAATTTCAAATATCAAATATCGTTAGTTTTGTTGATTTCCATTTTTTTACCCAAAAAGTTGCAAATAAACAGTAAAAGAAATGAGAAGATATAAAAACTTAAAATATCATATAACCATTCACTGGAAAAGATGTCAGAAAACTCATTCATATCAAACCCTTGGAAGATAAAATCAATCATATAGCAAACATAACATTAACAAAAAAAATGTTAGATATTAAGATCATAATAAGTAAAAGATTAACTCTTTCAAGTAGCTCATAATTTTCTTTAACAACAACATGATGGGTCTGCAAACTACATCCAATAAAAAGTTCAAGTTGAAAAATTCGGTTCTAGAATTTCCAGGCATAAACGATTCAACCATGCAGCTGTATAAAACATTGCAAATATTACAATAAAAAAAATTAGAAGATTATGGCTCAACAACAGTCACCTGTTGCCATTCCCCATCTACAGCTTCTTTCCACAACGTCACATTGTTGTTCCCATCAGCCACAGCCAATATGTTTCCAGTCAATGACCACGACACCCTCCACACAGGGGTACCGAAATCATGCAATACTTTACCTTCCCACTGATCCCTTCCTTGGCCACTGTCCATATAATTACTTTCCCATCCTGGGAAGCGCTTGCAATGGTCGATTTTGGTAGCCCCAAATTGGGTGCCCAAGCAACATCCCGTACCCAATCAGTATGCATTTGGAGAGCCGGAAAGCAGTCCATCTTCCAGATTCCATTGTAGAGTTTCCACACCTTTACAGTGTTATCACACCCACCAGAACAAAGTTTCTGAACAGGGTCCAGCAAACCCGAACCAACAAGAGCACCGGGTGCTGTTGATGGAGCCCATGAAACAGATGTTACCCCCACTGGGTGAGCCTGATCAATCCTTGATACATCCCAGCCCCGTCTGCCCTTGCTGTGAAAACTGATATATTTCCATCAGAAGAACCACATGCCAAACAAAGTCCCAGTTCATGAGGAGCCCAAGCAATTGAATTAACAGATGACTTATGGTCATCAAATACATGAGCCTGAGCCCATTCATTCTGATTGCCTTCCTTCCAAATAATCACACGTCCATCATAACAACAAGAAGCAAGTAAAGAGCCAAACTTTGGATGAGCCCAAGCCACCTGCCATACTGGTCCCTGGTGACCTGTCAGAGTCGCTAAATGCTGATGTGTGTTGTTGCTCACCCCAACTATCTTAATTGTGCTGTCTGATGAGGCGGTAGCAATACGCTTACCATAAAAATCCATGGCCACATCATGGACCGTGTCCTGGTGGCCAGTTTCAATCTTCTGCGATGGCATTTCTCCTTTATCTGTGAATTCAGTTTCAGTATAAAAAATAGGAGCTGGAATTTTGAATTAAAAAATAATTCCATAAAAGAAAAAAGAGCTTTTTAAGGACTGCAAGACATATAAATCACACAAAAAATTAAGAACTAAATCATCTAAGGAAAAAATCTAAGAAACCACAACACGAAAAAGGCAATGAGGCATAAAGAAGAACAAAATCAAAGGAACTACAACACCAAAGGCAAACATTAATAATCATATGACTTCAGTAAAGTCTATGTTTCATTAAGACTTATCTTTCTTATCGGCCTTGGTTTCATTTGATGCCTTAGGTTTGTGACTATGTCTTGACTAATAGGGAGAAAAGGAGGCAGTGACAACTGATAAAGCTCCACCAGCAATCGGATCATATTCTCGGGCCATCAAGGCCAAAAATCTTCTATTCTCTCCAGTGTTCTTTCTCTTATTTCCAAAGGTTTGTGAAATTGAAATTTCTTGACATGCCAAGGTTTTAGGCCTGAATTTTCATTATATGCCCGATGTATTAAATATTAACTATCACCATTCTATTCTATTCCCAGGATATGAAATTCATCTCATCACTATAAAGGATCAGACCAACAGATCTAATAATTTGAAAACCAATTATGATGTAATGAGGCATCTCAGCTTTCCTACTTTGGATCTCAATACACGATGGTTATTGACAGTTTCGAAGCAAATCTACAGGTACTCCACAATATAGGATATCAATGGAAAATGTGAGTACAAATAGCATGAAATCAGGCTGCGATCCTACCAGTAATCGGCAGAAGGAACAACAGCAGCGTCGATCGGATCGAAACTGGTTGAGGTTACAACAAAAAAGAATCATAGTTAGATCTAATAGAACCGAAATATAGAAATTAAAAAAAATAACAAAAGAAAAGAAATTAGAGAAAATTCACCTTGAAAGTAGGGATTTTCGGAGAGGGCTTTGATGGATCAAGTAATCTGAAGATATCGATTTTGGGGATGGAAATAGTTAGGGCCTAGGGCTCGAATCGGTACGGTAACCTTGTTTTATAAGGTCAAGCAAGACGTTAAATGACGAGAAAGGGCTTGAGGAGAAAAGGTAAATTTTAATAAAAGGTCCTTATACTATGAACTTTTGGTGAATTTAATGTTCTTATTATAATTTGATATCTTTTAGTCTTTACTTTTTAAAATCAGGTCATGTTTTTTCGGTTAATTTCATGATGTCATTTATTTTTTCAATATATGATAATATAATATTTATACCTTGATAAAAATATGACAACATTTTTCAAGATATGTAGAAAAGTGCTGTGGTGTATATGACACCTCAATGTATATTTTTAAGAAATTTAAGAAAAGTCATGCCAAATTATTTGCAATATTGTAAATATTGGATCGTTGATCGAATAGGTCAAATCATCAATTTCAATTCACTCGACTTAACCGTCAATTAAATAATAATAAATAAAAAAATAAACCGATTCACCATTATTTTTTTCCTGGTTTTTAATTTTTTTAATGATTCACAATAACTTGTTTTATTTTCAATCAGGGTGAAACCAAAAAATCTTTTTAGAGGGTTGGAATTAATTTTTATATTTTTATAATATTAAAAATGCAATTTCACCATTTTACTAGCCTATATCTTTATAATTTCTTAGAGGATTAAATCAAAATTTTATCATTTTTTGGGCAAAGTACAATTTTACCAGTACTAATTTAAAATTTTATAAATTATAAATTATTTAAAAGGGAAATTTTTTCATTTTAGGGGGTTGGAACACCTGCCACCCCTAGCTCTGCTTTTATATCCAATATTACAGAACCGGTCAGATCATCAATTCTTGATTCAACTAACTCAACCAATTGTTCCAATTTAGTTTAATATAATTGACTATTTGAAAAAATTAACAAAAAGAATTATGTTAATACTAAAAGTATGCGCATCTCAAAAAATAAAAAATATTAAATTATAGTAAAAAGATTGTATCTGCCAGGCCATTAAAAAAAGAGTTAAATATAAATTTGGTATTTGAACTTGTCCACTTCTTTCAGATTGGTACTTAAGGGTTTTTTTTGTCCCAAATTGGTACCCAATTTTTTTTTTGTCAACTAAGTTGGTACTTTTTTTTAACATCGTTAAGTGTAGGGTAGGTGGCAATACTAGACAACGACACATGTTATTAGTGACATCATGATGATGCCATCATCTAAAAGTTAAATTAAAAATTATTAATAATTTTAAAAATATATACAAAAATAATAAACATATATTGCCCCGCTTCTTTTCTTTAATTTCCCCCATTTCTCCTCATCTTCTTATTTTCTCCTTCCTCCTCCTCTAAACCCTAGCCAGCACCTAGCCTATGCCACCATTATTGGCCACTTTTTTGGCCCGAAAGTGGCACCTAATTGTTGCTCTTCATTCCCTCTTTTGAATGCTCTGATTAGATTTCTTGGAAAATTTCCTAAAAGCCACAAAAATGCCTTCAACTTTTGAACTTCTCTAATGTTGATCTAAATATCTGACTGCGAATGGATTGGTTGTTACAGTCATGGTGGTCGGTATTTGGCCCTTTGTCGAATCATTTTCTGCAGCCATGGGGTTTGAGGCCCTTAGTGTAATAATCTAATTTTCAATGGTGTCGGAAACAATGGTTTCGGGACCATAGTTATGATGAGTGAGTTTGTAAATCTTATTAATTATTATTTACAATTTAAATATGGTGTCGTTGTGAATTGTGATTTGGTCAATTTAATTAATTGGTCGTTAGTCAAGGTACAAGTGGTTCGTAGTAAAAGTCAATAATTTTAGAAAATAAGGTATTGGGACCTTATTTTTGAAAATAAAGCTCGTAAATATTTCCATGGAATATTTATGGAGCTATATTATAAGTGAATTGAAGTTTGGTCCGAAAATTTTAGTGATTGGATAGTTAATTTAAGTATAAGGACTAAATCGTAAAAAATTGTAAAAGTTAATTGGTATTAGTTTTTATTTGTTAAAAGGCTAAATTAATCAATTTTTGAGGGTTTAAGTGGAAAATTGACCATTTTTATTTGAAGTGAATGATTGTGACTTGGAAAAATTGTAATTTTTGTTAAAAATAATTAATTATAAAGTAAAAATTATAATTAAGTAAAACAAATAAGTGTCATCACCATCCATTTTCATTTCTTCCTTCTCAAACTGAAACTAAAGCACCAAGGAAGCCATTTTTGAAGGCTTACATTCGACCAAGCTTAAGGTGCTTGCATGATTGAAAATTGGATCAAATTGAAAAAAATTGAGAAAATGACAAAAATTGTTTATTAGTCCTTAGAGAGTTGTTTTTTTCATGTCTTGACCAGGTAAGTTCATATGGTATGTTTTTGTTAAATTGTTATATTTTTAAAATTATAATGGTAAATATGTTTAATTAAAATTTTGATTGTTTACAATTTGGTACAAAAATGTGAGATATGGATTAAATCATAAAGAAATGATAAATTGACTGATAAATTGAATATAATGAATTGACATTTGAGATTTATTAGTTGAATTGAATCAAATTGATATGATTATGTTTGATCATCGAAATAGAGGAGTAAATTTAATAGATTTGGAAATATTGTATGTTGTTGTAATTATAAAATTATCTTTATGATAAGATGAATTATGATGTTATGCATACAAATTGATAACTGGTTTATGAATGACGACATTAAACTAAGAAATTGGCATATAATGGAAATTGAGAAATTGTTACCCTATTAACTATTTGGGCAGAGTCGGATATAGTTGGCATGCCATAGGATAGAAAGAGTTCAGGGTTATGCAACTATGTGTAGGGCCAATGTTGGGCACACTCATTCTTCGGTTATACCGACCAGTGCTAGGCACATCTATTTGTTGGTTTTACTGACTAGCGTTGGACGCAACTTATTATTTTGGATTTATTTGATAGGCACTAGGTGCCAAATTGGTGTGGTTGATTGGATCCGTATATCTGTCCGAATCAGGTTAATAGGGACATGTATAATATAAATAGAATAAATGATATTTAGATTTATTTGATACGATGATCGAATGATGCATATACATATTAAGAATTGGTTATACAAGCCCAAGGGGCCAATATGGAAACATGACAAATCGATGAATGTGAATCAAAATTTGTATTATGAAACGAAGTGGTAATTGACATTAAATTGGAAATTGATATATATTTGGTATAAAGATGAATCAATTTAATTTGAGAATGAAGTTCATATGATTTAATATGAATTTGATTGAGAATTCAAATTATGAAATGAAAACAATTTTTTGCATTAATTTGAAATGGGATGTATTGCGGGTAAATAGATTGTATGATATGATTAAGATAGTGAATTGATTAAATGATTGTTTTTTTTTTTTTGTGAATGATAATGAAATGCTATATGATTGAGTTACTATATGGTATGATAAATATTGAACTCACTTTTTTTATATTTGATTTGCCATGATAGGCAAACTTTACCTAGCTAAGTAGCATGTAGTGTATTATTATAACTTGAGGTAAGTTACTTAGTTTTATACCTTTGAACTTACTAAGCATTGTATATGTTTATCTCGTTTGTTTTCCTTTTCCTTTTAGATTGCTAACTTGCAGAACACATTAGGGAATCGTTCGAACCTTACACTATCCCGTTATTGATTCAGTAGTTTTTCTATTGTTTAAAACTTGGTTTTGTGGCATGTATATAGGCATTTATTTTTGGTCAATTTTGAATGTCGGTACTTTGATTCTTTATTGTAGTTTGTGTTTTGAATGGTATTATGTTATGAATATAAGTTATGTTTTTGAATCATGAGTTTTGAAGTTAAGTTTTGAAAGTTGCAAAGTTTGGACTTATTATGTAATGTTGTTTCTAAAGACTATTTGGCATGTTTGATGGAATAAATGGTATAAACATGTGTAGTTGAGGTGTGCTTGTCCTTGAAACATGGTAGATTATGAATTGATAATGGTTGATGAATGGTTGATTATTAGATATATGATATAAGGTTAGTTGTTGGCTTGAGACTTATACGGTCAACATTGATAAGTGTATAGCATGTCTTATGTTTGTTTAAAAGGTAAGGTTTGGTATGTTTATCATGGCAAGAATGTACCATTTCATTTTGAGATACATTGTTTGAATGAATCATGTTGGTATTATAATTGTTGAATGTTTTGGTAATGATTTATGGTTTGTTTGTGATGGTGCGAAAAAGGCATGTTGGTTAGGAACTTTAGGTTGTTTTGGCATCATGATTTAGATTGAATCCTTGAGGTGTTTTAGGTAAGATTTTGATGAAAATAAACATGCGTTTGGTAATGCTTAAGGGTTTGGATTATATGAGTTGCAAAAGTGGCCATTTTTTGTATCACATGGTTTACCACACAATTGTGTGTCATACACGGTTTGTTGACACGACCGTGTGCCATTGGTAATTTAGATGCAGGATTATTGACATGGTCTCAGTCTCTCACACAACCCAGTCACATGGTCGTGTGAATGTTTGCAAAATTTTATAATTAGGTCCACACAACCACAGTGTGTTACACGGCTTGTCTATTATTGCAAATAAAATTATTTAAGATTTGGGGGTTTTTTTTTTCACAATTTCAAATTTGAGTTTTTTTTTGTTTCTTGATATTTTAATTGGTTTTGTTAAATATCCATTTCAAGTATTCATTTAATTATTTTACTTGTTTGCATGTCTGTTTGTTATCTTGAATCAAGATATTAGTGGGTTATTGATGAATGTTCTTTAATTTACTTCAAATTTATTTGCAAAATCTCATAAATTCATAGAACATGCTCAAAATCTAATAAATTCTTAAAGTATGCTCTCCTTTAACGTGAAAAAGAAACCCTCGGTGGAAATAAAATCAATAAAAACCCAAGTTGAACACAACCAACTCAAATAGAAAACAAATAATAAAAGCTTTTGTAAGACAAAGAAATGAAGCAATAGATGAAAGACATTGCAAAGGGAAATGGAACAAATTTATGAAGATATTCAAAAAATTTGAGAAAGATTTCTTTTTAATTTATCATTTTTTATATATATTTTAGATATTATTTTAAAAAAAAATTAAATTATGATATTTAAATTTTTTATTGATTTTTAATATATATTTTAAATTATGACGTAATCATGATCTCATTAATGAAACGCGTTATTGTTTGGTACTGACATCTGTCCCAGACTTAATGTTGTTAAAAAAAAGTATCAAACTAGTTGATGGCAAAAAAGTTCGAATACCAATATGGGATAAAAAAAAACCTTAAATACCAATCCGAGAGAAGTGGATAAATTCAGATACTAATTTTATATTTAATCCTTTAAAAAGTTTAGAAATAAAACAATGGTTGGTCAAAGTGGGTGACGTCAAAATTGAAATTAATTTGAATTTCTCCTCTTCATGCTTTAATTAAGTACAAAATTTATAAGGGTTTTTTTAGTTAAATATTAATTTTTAAAATAGTTTTTTTAAAGTCATTTTTTCAGAATATATAACTTTTAGGGTTATTTTAAAACTTACAATATCAATGTTCAATTAGTCAACATTGATGTAGTATTTATTATTTGTAGGCCCAACCTATCTATTTAAATAAAAGACTTAAACACTCATAGATGTCGTGTCGAGGTCCCTTGATATTTCCATTCTCTTATGTTTTTACCTAAATCTTATTTATAAAAAAACATAAAACTCTCCCGACTTGAAAATAAATCCCTAAATTTTCTACTTATCTTCTCAAAAGAATTTTTGTTTAAAGGTTTCATGTAAAACACATAACTTATCATGTTATAAACATAGTCAAATTATTGACTTGATTTTTTTAATTTTGTTCATATTAGATTTTGTTACAATTTTTATCATTGCAAATTCTTTTTAGATTTTACTAAATTAAGTATTTATTTTGTGATATTTTAAATAGGAAAAATATTGATCTATTCATGTCCCACATAATTTATGGTTTATGGTATCAAATGAACATATCACAAATGACTTAAAAGGGCTGGTTTACTTGTGGCATTTAGAACAATAACATTTAAAATAGCGTTGGAGTTGTTTGGCGCTTTAATGGAAAGACAAAGGTTGGAAACATATACATATAATTTTCCATATGGAAAAGCGTTATATTGCTAAAAGATGTTTTAATAATTGGTCTTCCAATCGATAGACATGTGATAACTGAAGCGACTTGAAGATGCTATATTATTTATTGTTGGGTGTGGTGTTGAATAAGGAGTAAAATGAACAGATGAGAAACAAGTGAAATTTAAAGGGTAGAAAATATTTGTCGAATTGGCCCCTCTGTATAATGCGATATTGAAACAGCTACAACAATATGCCAAAGCTTTGATGCTTTGGATGATGGGAGGTATGTTGTTTCCTGACAAGTCTAGAAATAAAACTTCATGGCATGTATTTAGGTATATTGTCAAATTTTGATTTGGTTGGTACATTCTAGTTGGGGGACAATGGCTTGAGTGTATCTGTACAGGGCACTTTGTAAGATGACTTGAAATTGACAAAATAAATATTGTTGTCTACTTTTGCATACTTGGGCATGGATATGGATGCCATAGCTATCGTCCATCTCTTTCTAGCCATGGGAGTTATCTTATGCAAAGGTAAAAAAATAATCCTATTGAATATCTTAAAATGTATTAAATGATGAATAATTATAATGTCATTTGCATCTAATATTTGAACAGATTTAGAGGTCACTTGGATCATATCAGTCATACAAAAGACTTGACTTAGAGTGATGGGAAATTGATCGATTAGCCGATCCGAAGGCATGTTGATGTTATATTCATACTCAATTAAAGTAATTAAAAGTGTTTATGAATATAATTTTATTTTTGCTACGTTTGGTAGGAGTATTACTTTTTACACATGTTTTAGTATATGTGATAGCAACAAACTAATTCAATAGTAATATTTAGTCACTCCCATGATTTATTTTTAGCAAAAGAACGAAAATTTTTGCTTATTTTGAAGAGGTCTTATTTTTTACAAGAGTTATTATTTATCTTTCTAATTTCAAGTTTAAATTTGTACTAACTATTTTTTATTTAATGTCTAACTATTGTAATACATATGTAATAAATAAATGTGTTATTCATACTATTACAATATTAACTAAACGATGCATTATTGTAAATGTTTGCAGTTTGTGTGGAGGTCATACATAGAGAATGCAATTATTAATTTTTTATCAATGATAGTGTACTAGCACTTTGTGGTGTGGAGGTCATGCATGTTGATTTGTTTCCGTATTATTTTAGGGGGGTCGAAATTAAATTATAATTTTTACGATAGTAAAAATGCGATTTCACCATGTTAATAGCCTACATCTTTGTAATTTTTAAAGAATTGAATCAAAATTTTATCATTTTTAGGGGGACAGCACAATTTTACTTTTACTAATTTAAAATTTTAAAGGGCCTAAATGGAAAACTTTCCATTTTAGGGGGTCAGGGCCCCTGCCAGCCTCCCTAGTTACGCTCATGATTGAGTAGGCATAATTAGTATTGTCCCACAGAGAACAGTATATATATTTTTAGGACTAACGTGAGCATTCCATCAATGGAATCATTATCTAATATTGTAATTTTCATCCTTTTCATGTATATATTCAATGGTTTAGGTAGATAGGTCAACTGCATTTATATGTGAAAGAGGAATATCTACATATGAAGAAGCAACACATACCAAAGAGCTGGAGTCTAAACCACTTATGCAACATTTTGACTTAGAGCCATATGTCAAAGCTTCCACATAAGTCATATTGGCATTGTTTGCCCTTGTGAACTATCTGGCTGCATCCACGTTCCATGTTGGTTAAGAATTCAATTAAGCAAACGCCTTTCCTTCACCATTTAAGACGCTAATGAAAATTTTGACTAGACTTTTTGAGACCTTTAGACTATCTTTTTGTGTGATTCTTGTACCAAATCATTTTTAAATGGTTTGACTTTGTGTTTTGTAACCTAATATATGATCATTTTTATAATTTATCAAACAATAAAAACAATAACAGAATTCAAGGGTTGGATATGGAAACAAAAAATAAAATAAAAACAGAATTAAGAATATTGAATCGAAAATTAGAGAAATTAAAAATAGAGTTGAGAGAAAGGAAATTCTTATGGGAGATTCCAGCCTCCAGTTGTCTCATTCCGCTTTGGGTTCAATCATCGGCTTTTAGGTGATTCTTCCCAAACCGAATAAGCCAGTTATAGTGGAAGAGGACGCCTACAACCACCAGCTCCAATGATTTAGACTTACGATTTGGTGGAACCTGACTCCAGCCAACAATCGCTTCTGTGGGATCGTCTTGTGCTAGATCAACGCTTCTCAATGGCGAATCCCACGCCATTTTATCTCTTAGGCTCGCCAACCTCTGACGCAATAAGCTAACGAACCGACTGTGCAACCTTCCCAAAACATACAAAGCAGCCGCCTTTACATACGTTGAAAAGCTTACTTCTTAAGGGACATGGACGGAAGCGTCAGCCCCGTAGTGTGGAGAAACGATGAATACTCGTTGAGAAAGCTAAGTACGAATTCTAAGCCTCAAGAACACTTTTGGAGATTTTTGACAACCTTCGGCTAGATGGGTTTAGTGGCTCATGGTTGGGGTAGAAAAGAAAATAAGTAAAATAAAAATGGAAATTTTATTGAAAAGAAATATGAGAAGAACAAAAGCCTAGACTTTAGGGGAGAGAGTGTTTACAGAAAAAGATGGATCCCCTTTTGAGTCACTTCACCCCCTATTTATAGTGCTAGGGGAGATAGTCTAATCCTACTTAAATTCCTAAAAGATAAATACATTTAATTGAAGATAAATAAAGATAAAATAAAACCCTAAAAATAATCCTTAATAATTATCTCAATACTAATTATCCTAATATAATTAAAATAGAGTTTAATAGAATAAAATCTCTTCTTTTTGCATTTCAACCCTTGTGTCCTCCATGCTTGCACTTTTGGCACCAACTTTTCCTTGTGCACATTGGCCCATTTTATCTCTAAATTCATGCTTTTGGGCCTTAATTTTGCTTTTGCCTCAAATTTAGTCCCTATGAGATAAAAGATCATAAATAACTCAAATTAGAAGGATCATACTCAGAATAAATACATAATTAATACATAAAAATACGTTATTCTAGAGTGTTATCAATTTGTTTAATTACAAGGCCAAGAGAAGTTTCTTGGTTGTCAAATGTTAGGGATTAGGAAAACTGTTTATGGTTATTAATGCTTTGAGATAACAACAATATTTTTTGGTGAAATGATGTTGAAAAAACATAAACTAAAGATTTAGAGTTTAGGGTAACATGTTATAACATTTGGTGAGTTTCTTCAACTATAAGGACCATCAAAAGTCGTCAGATACACAGTTAGGGATTAAAGAAACGTGTCAGGCTTTTGATGCCTTAGATGATATATTAGAAGCTAATATAATGTGATTTGAACCAACACATCCATGGAATAGAAATAATGAACATCAAATGCTTTGTAAATGAAGTGGAAGTCAACATTTTAGCAATAGACTCCGAAGCTATAGAGCTCTAAGTTAAAAAAAAAAATAGGTTATGTTATTTTTTTTGTGTATATTTAAATGCGGTATCAATAAAATTTTATTATTCATTTTTTCTAACGTTTGATATATTTATAGAGTGATTTTGTTAAGTCTAATTCAAATAAATTAAACTTAAGAAATTTAAACACACACAAAAGACTACATCAACACTTCTTCTAATAGCTAAAGACACGGATTTCATAAGAAATTTATGAATTGGTACATTCACGAGTGTTGAGGTATCCCTTAAAAAACTTATTCTAAGATTTTTTTAAAAAATACAATATTATAATAGTAAAAATCAAATTTAAATGCATTACTGTTTTATTTTATATAAGCTTTAATGAATTTTTTTATTATATTAAGTTTAAATTTTATAATTATTGGCTTAATACATAATTTGGTACTTGACATTTTTTTAATGTGGTACCTGTGTTATTTTTGGTCTAACATGATATTTGTATTTGACAAAAGTTATATATTTTAGTACTCAAAAGTAAGGACGTCAACTTTTTAATATTTAATTTGGGTTTTAGAACTGATTTAATGAAAATACATAATTAGCTAATAATATTAACAATTAATTTTCATCAACTCAACCCTAAAACCCGAATTAAATAAGATCATTGAATTGCATTTGACAAATTAAACGCAAAATTAAACAAATTCATAATTAACACTAAATTTATTCTATTTTCTAAAAAAGTTAACACCGTTACTTTTGAATACTAAAACATATAACTTTTGTCAAATATAAGTATCAAATTGAACACAAAAAAATAACACATGTACCATATTAAAACAAAAGTGTTAAACTTAAATATCAAATGATACATTATATTATATTTATATTAAATAATAAAATAATTACTTAAGTAATAAAAATGTATTTTCTTCTAGAACATTTTGCAATTTTCTTTTATGAAATTTATTTTCTCAATTTCATTATTAAACAAATTAATCTTACTAAAAAATAGAAGGATTAAGTCTCTATCGATTTGTAAAGTGACTAATTAAGAAAAATTAATAATAGGTAAATGCTTTCTGTCCATTCATCCTCTCTGACAAAACAAAAAAAGAGAGTAGATAAGTATAGTAATACTAAAGAATCCACTTGTTGAGTTTTCATTGATCCATGCATTTAAATTTTGACCCTAACGCTATTATTCAACACATGATTTAAACATTTACAAGAGCTATAGGAGAGGGGCAGATCCAACTCAAGTCAATAGACTTACCTCCGACATCTCATCTTAATGCCCTCTTCTTTATGATATACGAAAGATTATTATTGGAAATAACATCTTATTCGTATGGTTTACATGTAATAAAGTTACCCTAATGAGAATATAAGCCAATTTATTGACATATTTATGGTTTTTTCTTTTGTCGAAATATATTGACATATTTAATTGTTGATTTTGAAAATTTACAAGAATTATATTGCTTCATTTTCTTAGGGGGGATTAATTTACTTAATATTAAAATTCAGAGGACTGAAAAAGTGTTTTTACCAAGAAAAGGGAAAATGAACGTAATTAAAAGAGACGATTAATCAATCAATCGTTTAGAAAGAGGAATTGCAAAAGCCAGAGAGAACCCTTTCAACTAAAATTATAATAAAATTCAACTTCTTATCTCTTTCTCTCTCTAAAATCCTTCATATTGCTTCACTCTTTTCCCTCTCTTTCTTCGGATTGTTTCCCAAGTTCCGATCCAAAAACCCTAAAATCTACTCCCTTTTAATCTCAATCCCTTTTTATTTTAATTTCCCAATTTTATTCCTTCAAAATTTCATTTACTTCCCGAACCTCAAAAAAATTGTTTCTTTATTTTCTGAGTAATATTTTTTGATTTTTTCGTTTAATTCCAATTAAGTGCTTTGAGAAAAGTTTAGTTTACTATTTTTTAATAATAAAATAAAATTTTCTGTTTGGATTGGAAGTGTGTTTCTTTCTAGTTTTCCTATATTATTATTTTTTGTGAAAAATATTTTCTATGTTTTATTTCCAATTGAGACACTTGTAACCCGAAAATTTCTTCAATTAAGAGGTTGTTTCTTTCTGGGTTTTCATCAATTCCTCTTAATTTCTCCCTTTGAAAAGAAAAATCCCAGCTATTGGTTTAATTTTTTTAAGGAACAACCTTTAGTGTTATGTTAAAAGGAGAAATTGGGGGAATTATCGGAGATAAATTTGAATTTACTGGATTGTTTCAATTTTGGGTTTCTTAATCGGGTGTTTGGGATTATGAGGAACAGTGGAGATGGACAAGGGCAATCTAAAACGCAAGGTGGTGGTGTCGTTTCCAAGTCAGCTCGGAGTTCATTACGTGCAATTTCCAGTTACTTCAGGATTGTTTCTTCCGGGGCTTCCACTGTGGCACGGTCGGCGGTTTCCGTAGCATCATCGATTGTGGACAGGGAAGACGATTCTGGGTATGATCAGGTAATAAGTAAGAAAATAGGAGTTTTCTTTTAATTTTTTTATGAATTTTTTCTTTTCTTTTTAATTTCCATGCGGAATTTGTTATAGAGTTGGAAAGCTTATTGGAGTTCAATTTAATGTGTCCTAAAAAGGGAAATGTTTCAGTATTCTTAGTATGCACACGTTGAGTTTTGTTATATGGAATTGGAATTTCTTAATGGGTTGAAATGTTCATAAGAGGAAGTCGTTTTTTCTTTAATTGGAGAACTTTAATATGCCTATGTTGAGTTTCTTTTCTTGAAATGAAAGAGAAACATAGGTGTTGTTTTGGTTATAGGGTGTATGATTTTAGGTTTAGTATGGTGTAGTTATTAGTTTGAGCTTTAAATTTGCTATTACTCATTTTGAAGATTTTGAGTTTACCATTTGTCCTAGAACTTAATACTTTTAGGTGCCTTTTTTATTCAAGCTTTGAAAAAAAATGTTAGCGCATTTGCATGTTCCTTTTATTTCTGTTTTGGGAAGGGGAGATTGTGACATGTGGTGTGATTTTTGGTTGTGAGTTTAACTTACTTTGACCGGTTAATAATTGATGCATGTAGGAGGTATACTTTTAGGTTAGCCTTTCCTAAATATGCTTTAAGATGAAGAGCATAGAGCAAATATGACTAATATCATAGTCCTCTGTGACTTTTGTTGATGTAAAGGTTAATTGGGCTGGCTTTGACAAGTTAGAAGATGAGAAAGGTGTCATTCGACAAGTTCTCCTGCTTGGTTATCGGTCTGGTTTTCAGGTTTGGGATGTTGAAGATGCTGATAATGTCTGTGACTTGGTTTCAAGACGTGATGGCCCTGTTTCATTTATGCAAATGCTACCAAAACCAGTAGCAGCAAAGAGATCAGGAGACAAGTTTGCAAACAGCCGTCCCCTTTTGGTGGTCTGTTCTGATGGGTCCCTCTCCGTGGGTGCTCGTATTCAGGATCATTCTTGCAATGGAAGCATACCACGCAACAATTATTCGGGGAATGGTAGCATTGTTTCTGCCATTGTCCAGTTTTATTCCTTGAGATCTCAATCTTATATACACAAGCTAAACTTTAGGTCAGTTGTTTATTCCGTAAGGTGCAGTTCTCGAATTGTTGCTATAGCACTAGCAACTCAGGTATGTTACCTTGTGCATATATTTTTTGGGCATCCTTACATCTAATCAGGTATTGACTTAAGTTCTATATTTTGCAGATACATTGTTTTGATGCCACCACATTAGAAAGGGAATATACTATTCTTACGAATCCTATAATTACAGCCTCCCCTGGTTCTGGAGGTGTAGGTTATGGACCCTTGGCAGTTGGTCCTAGATGGCTGGCTTACAGTGGTAGTCCAGTTGTAGGTTCTAATTGTGGACGTGTCAGTCCACAGCATCTTATGCCTTCTGCAAGTTTCCCTGGTTTTACTTCAAATGGGAGCCTGGTAGCACACTATGCAAAAGAATCAAGCAAGCAACTTGCTTCTGGGATTGTGACCCTAGGAGACATTGGATATAAGAAACTGTCAAGATACTTGCCGGACTCATATAACTCTGTGCAATCAGGAAGTCCTGGCTGGAAAGGAAATGGAAATGCTAATGGTCATTTTCTCGATACTGATAACATTGGAATGGTACATATTTTCTCCCCAAGCTGATTACACCTGCAACTTAGATTTGTATTTTCCAGGGCCTCCTTTTTCATTCTCTTGTACACATTTGGCCCATTGCATAGTCTTTAATTTAACATCTGCAAATTGCTATGTTTGTAGTTAAGACCTGTATGAAAAATTCTGTTAAATATGTTATGTATTTAGTACATATCTTTTAATCTGAGGCTTGCATCTTCAATGAATATTTCAAAATGACTTTTAAGATGTGCTCTCTTATTGGAAAAAAAAAATGCAAGCAAACCTTTTTTACATATGACTTATTACCTTTTCCATTGGCTTATCAGGTTATTGTCAGAGATATTGTCAGTAAGGTTGTTATTGCTCAGTTTAGGACACACAAGAGCCCTATTTCAGCATTATGCTTTGATCCCAGCGGCACACTTCTTGTGACAGCTTCAGTTCAGGGTCATAATATCAACGTGTTCAAGATTTTGCCTGGACTTCAAGGAAGCACTTCTGCTTGTGATGTACCAGCATCACATTCACATCTCTACCGACTGCAGCGTGGTTTTACAAATGCTGTGAGTCTAGCATTAATGTCAGTATAATTGTTGCCTGTTCTTAGTGTCTTGCTTTTTTTCTTAATCTGTTTCCCTTTCATTTGAGGTTTCAGGTAATACAGGATATTAGTTTCAGTGATGATAGCAACTGGATTATGATTAGTTCTTCAAGAGGGACAAGCCATCTATTTGCTATCAATTCAATGGGTGGATCTGTAAGTTTTCAGTCTGCTGATGCTGGTTTTGCTCCTAGAAGTAGCAGTTTGGGTGTTATGACTAAGCCACAAGTTCATTGGCCACCTAATATAGGAGCGCAAACACCTACTCAAACAAGCTTTTGTGTTTCTGGCCCTCCGGTGACACTATCTGTTGTTAGCAGAATAAGGAATGGAAATAATGGTTGGAGAGGCACTGTAAGTGGTGCTGCAGCGGCTGCAACAGGCAGGATGGGTTCTCTTTCAGGGGCCATTGCTTCTTCTTTCCATAACTGCAAAGGCAATAATCTTTTGTTTACCGAGAGCAACTATTTGAAGACAAAATATCACCTTCTGGTTTTCTCTCCTTCTGGATGTATGATACAGTATGCTTTGCGACTGTCCCCTGACCATGATCTGACACCAGTTGTTTCTGGATTAAAAGCAGCATATGAATCAACTACAGAATCTGATGGAAGGTTAATAGTCGAGGCAATGCAGAAGTGGACTATTTGTCAGAAACAAACCCGAAGAGAGAGAGAAGATAATGCAGACATATATGGCGAGAATGGAACATCTGACACTGGTAAAGTATATCCTGAAGAAATCAAAGAGGGAACTACATCCACTGATCCATCCACTGTTGACAAATCAAATACCAACCCTCAGGAAAAACATAATTTGTATATTTCGGAAGCTGAACTGCAGATGCATCAAGCTCAGACACCATTGTGGGCAAAACCAGAGGTATTATTCTGTTGTTAGGTTCGTCAGGTGTTTGGTTGTGGAGATAGTCCTTTGGTGGTTATGCCTAGGACTTGGGATCAAATCTCAGTTTCACTGGGTATTCTGTGTCTGTGCACACATGGGTGTTGGAGGAGGTTGTTGAGATAAAGAAGGGTTGGCCCGGGGGGTGGGAGGGGTCATCCCCTGTTCTTTTAGTCCAAATATTTTCTTTTTTTGAAGAGACCTATCATTCTTCTTGTTTTTATTTGCAGATATACTTTCAATCAATGGTGATGGATGACATCAACATGGCTGATGAAAATGCTTTTGTTGGGGAAATAGAAATTGAAATGTTGCTAACTCGCATGACCGGAACACGGAAAAAAAGCTTAGTTCCAGTTTTTGATTACCTTCAAAGCTTTAAATTCCAGCAAGCAAGGTGTGCTGAAAGCTATTTATGTTAATCTGTTTTTTCTGATTCTAAGGGTGCATGTCAATTCTTTTTGTACTTGCATACAAGTCCTGGTACTTGGAGGTTTTTGGTTCATTGTATCATCCTTGGCTTTTCTTCGTTTTATTATCAATTGGCATTTCTTTCAACTGTTTGGTTTGCTTATGAACATCCATGGATATGTTATTAACTCTTATCATCTGGTTTACAGGGTTTCAACTGTAGATAACAATAACAATGGATGCCTGATGCATCAGAGGTCAGGTCTGTCTGAAAATGGCCGGCTTTCATGTAGAAGTATTTCTGGCTCTCTTAATTGCATGACCAAAAATGGTGATGCAGTTGATGAACTTCAAAATGGCATAGAAGAAACTAGATTGAATGGTCATCAGATGCCTTTAGGAACTAAGGGCTTTGTAAATAGAAGTGACAGCCCTAAAACCAACACTCGGCTTGAGATTGTAAATAATAGTGAGAACTCAAGAATGGAAGCTCAACTCAAGTTTGTAAATAATAACAGTGAAGACCTCAATATGGGGAATCTTTTTGGAGATGAAGGTGATGAGTATGATTAGAGGTAATCTTATTATTTCTAGTTAAAATTATTTTGTTTAATGTTAACAGTACATGTGTCCAAACTAATCATCTTTGCCGGCACAAGCTTGCATAAAACTGAAAAGTGATAGTTAATATAAAGATCACAAGTTTCACCTGCACCTAGATGTTCATTATTCCTTGTGATGTATGATGATATGATGCCATCTTCCTCACTTGGCGGATTTTGTTGTCACTTGTCATTGTAAAGCGTCATTACTTTCCTTATAGTTTTATTTAATGGCTTGATAAAGCTCTGCACATAGGACTTGGTGGACACACTGCTGTGACAAACTGTTTCCATATGAACTAACAAAGATTTTTAGATTATGAACTTGTATGCTTGAACATGGTGTTGTACCCATTGTTATGTCATTTGAGACGAAGCCGTTTTTCGGGATTCCACCTGCTAAATATCGATTACTTTACGTATATCATCTTGATCCTTCTTTTTCCTTGTTATGCTTCTAGCTAAATTTGATTAGAATACAAGCTTATTGTATTCTGATCATGATCATGAACTGAAGTTTGGCCTTAATCTCCTATTACAGGTGTGGAATTTTATTCTTTTGATTCTCCAGAGAGTCTGATTAACAGTGTTTAATACTTATGGGGGTGGCAATGTAAACAAGAGACAGAATGGATGCTTCGACTGTGAAGTGAATTGTTTAGTTCTGTGTTGTTGGGTTTTTCATATGTTAACTTTGTAAATTATAGACAATGAATTTCCCAATATTTAGTTGTGATATGTAAATAATAGAATTACCTTATTAACTCCAACTCTTCTATTCTATTAATTTAAAAAGTTTATTTGTTACCATTCTACTTGGGTTTTGGTCAAGTTGCAATTATCCTAGTAAACAATTTGCAAGCTTCTCTTTTTCCCTAATTGGAGTTTATATTGTTTAGAGATTTGGATGAGTGATCAAGTTGCAATTATCCAAGTACAGAATTGCAAGTTTCTCTTTTTCCCTATTTGGAGTTTATATTATTTAGATTTGGATGATTGGGGGATTTTTTTTAATCTTCCATGTTTGTTTTATTGTCTATGTTTGGGGTGGTTGTTTCCAATAATGTTAACCCCAAATTTGAACCTGTGTTTTCTCCTTGGGCGTGCAGGATGTTCGTATGTATTAGATTCGATGTGGATGGTTGCACTATACATCTTAATGAACATTCCTTTTGAAATATAATTATTTTTTTGTAAATTGTATAAAAAATAGCCTTACTTAAATGAATTTCGTAAGAAGACATTTTTTAAGGAAGAAAGTAAGGACATGTGACACATATACATAAAACATGCATTTCATGAATTCTTTTTCAGTAATCCAATCCCCAAGTTTGTTTGCATTCAACACAAGCACCGTCATTATATTTTTGAGAAATATATACATAGTCAACCTTTTTTCAAGCCCTAGGTATATATACACACAAATGCATTATTTTGGAATTTGCTATTTATGACATGGGGAGAATTGTTCTTACCATCTATCATTCTATGTTTCAGCGTAGGGGTTTCAGTGGTTGAAATCGTTGCTGAAGACTGGATTTTATCTCATCATTGCTGTAAATAAGGCGATTCCACCATTGCAACTCCCTCTTATTTCTTTAAGAGTGGCTGCTACTCCATTGCTTGTTGCAAAAGGAAGCTTTGTTAGCATGGGACAGTTTCTGACTTCAATCATCTCCAATGCAGGCCAAGCAGGTAGTCTTGAACAAATGGTCTTTAACATAGGCAAATCACTCAATTCTATGACCCTTAGTTTTGGGATCATTTCTGCTGACACTTCTCCTCCAATGATATATTTCATTTTGCTACAGTTTTTTACCTTGATTTGTTCAAGGTTTTTGACTTGTTGAAGTAATGCAAAGGATATGAGGGCCCTCAGCTTCTTACAGTCCACCACTTCAATGGTTTTTAACCATTTGAGGCATCCTTTTCTTGGAACCATGCCACCCAGAATTGCACCCAAATTTTCTAATCGATTGAGGCTTAAATGCTCCAAGTTTGGTAAGATGGTTCCTGAAATGTTGTCTCCACTTATCAAACTAGTGATGCAATCACACTTTGAGATAGAAAGTGATTTTACGCTTTCCAGACTTGACAATCTATGGCTGATTGAGAGTTCAGATAAGGCACTTATGCCTCCACATATAACCAGGTCCAAGGCACTTGCAGTGTCTAACAAACCATTGAGTCCTTTGATTCCCATGAGGTCAACCCCTCTGAGAATGGCTCTTTTTTCATCATGTTGAGTGGCTAGATTGTTTGAATCACAACTTCCGGGGCTAATTTGAATGTTGAACTCTCTCAGTTTCATCAACCAAGCAGAATCCAGGGTAACAGAATCAACCTTGTCTAGTCTTAGTTTAACTATTGAAAGCCGATCCAGAGTGAGTATTTCATTGAATGAAGCCTTACCATAATCTACATTACATCTGGTATCCCACTTGTATGCACTGAATGACATGTCTAATAATTCCAGGCTTTGCAACCCTGAAATTGTACCAGCTTCAATGGTTTCTAGATGGTGTGTTCGGAATAAATGTAGTTCTTGTAGCTTCTTTAGCTTGCTCGTCCCGTTTGGTAGTTCTCTCAATCGAGTTCCTGAGAGATCCATCACCAGGAGTTTACGTAGAGCTCCAAGTGAAGGGAGTTTCTCTAGATAACAACAGTCTCTTAGTAGAAGAGCTCGAAGCTCTTGGAGCTGACTAAGAGAAGGTGGCAGGGTAACTATATGAGACTGGCTCAAATTAAGGACTCTCAACTTTCTAAGTCCTGCAAAGAGATTGTCATGGATTTTGTTAATAGGATTACCCACAAGGATTATCACGGTTAGCTCGGAGAAACCCGAGAATTGCTTCGGTGGCTTTGTGATGTTGGTAAACAAAATACTTGCACAAGGTTTCTCTGAGCCTTGTTTTGTTGATATCCATATGGCTACATCCCTGACCACATCATGTAATTTCACAGTTCCAGCACAATCACCCTGTTCTAATAAGCAAGAGTCCTTCAGAGTTTCAATCAATGCTATCCCATCATTGAAACAATCTTCCAAAGGCTGGTGTTCATTGATTAATCTATCAGCTATCCAGCATTGAATCAATTCATCTGTTCTGATCGAATAGTTTTCTGGATATAAAGAACAAAAGAGAAAGCATGACTGCAGGATCTTACTTGGCAATGAGTCGTAACTCAACTTTAAACGACGATAGACTTCGTCCTCGATGTTTTTGACGTGAGGGTCTGAATGCTGCAAATGGTGAAGTGCGTGTTTCCACAACTCAATCCTTCTTTTGTTCCTCATTGACTTCCCAACCGTTTTGAGAGCTAATGGCAAACCGCCGCATTCTTTTGCAACTGCCCTTGCTAGTGGATTAATGCTTGGTACTTCAACCACATCACCAGCATTTTGAGCAAACAAATTCCAAGCAGCTTCTTGTTTTAGAACATCTAACTTGATCTCTTCATCTGTCATCATTGCTCGGCAGACATCGAGCGATCGAGTTGTCAAGAGAATCTTACGGTTGGCTTGATCATCAGTTTGTGGAACTCCCACAATGTCCAAATCAATATGCTCCCAAACATCATCCAGAATCAGAAGGAACTTTTTCATCATCAATCTTTTAAGCAGCATCTTAGCCCTTTCTTCTATGACCTCATTGGGATCCAATTCCAAGTTCAATCTCTTGGCTATCTGAGATTGAACCTTTTTCAAATCCAAGTCCTTGGACACTGTGATCCAAATGACAATATCTATTGATTCCATCAACGAAGATGACTCCAGCTCGTTGTTCAGGTTCCGGACCAATGTAGTCTTCCCCACTCCGCCCATTCCCCACACAGCTATCCTCTTGTTTTCGTCCCCTTTCAACAATTCCATTAGTTTTTCTATCATCTCCTCAGCTTCTCTCTGACCGGCTAGAGACGGTCCTTGTTGTTTCTCGACAGCTCGCACCGGAGACTTCTTGTCCGTAACAACATTATCGAAACAGCACGAATTAATCAGCTGCTGCACCTCAAGTTGCTTCTTGGCCATACGTCTGCAGAGCCTATACCGTGGAAGAATGTTGCAGCAAGGACCACATCCTTGAACAGCAAGCCTGTCAGCCTTTTCAAGCATTGGCTGCACTTCTTGTTCGATCTCTTCGACCTTCCAGATCCATCCTTTGACTTGTTCAGTAGCACATTTCCCTTCAGTTTCAGCTAATCTCACATCCTCTTCGATCCCATTCTTCCGGTCCTCGAGTTTCTCGAACTCTTTCCGCAGCCGTCCGGTGTTATGTTGGAGTTTTATAACGGTGGCAATGCTTGTAAAGAAAAAGCTGAAAATACATCTACCAGTTTCAACAATGACTGAACCCAAGGGATCCATGGCTGGAGGAGTCGTAAAGCTGTGTTTACATGATGATTTATAGTGGTAGATGTCGACAAAGCGCCAAATTCATAGGTTCAACCAAGGCACAAAAATTGAAATAGATATTTGTCACCACCCTTACGAAACTTCTAGGCGAATAAATATATGTATATTCTCTTCTTGTACCTTGTACTCTATGATTACGGATTGTCTTTTCTATGTTTCTACCATTTTCTAAGCAATGCTGTTTGTTGCTTCCCATTGGTATTGCACCAAAGTCATGAGGTTTTCTTTAGATAGGGTAAGTTGGGACGTGAAAACACGGCACAAGCACGACACAAATGCATTCATCTGTCCTTTTTTACACATTATAATTAACAATCACATATGCGAGCTCGAAAGTTCGAAATTCAATATCTGCGAGTGTGTTTTTTTTTTCAGAGTGCGGCTTAATTGTATAAAAAGAATCTAGTTCATATGATGCTGGTATCATTGAGGTTATTCGCTCTCCAAATTAAAGAAATTTCCATGCAGGTCGAAATTTGGCTTTTCTTGTTTGGTGTATGTGTTTGACCTTCACTTTGTTTAACCTAGCAATCTATGTATAACTTGGAGAAACTCATCACTAACTTTGATAATATAGAACCAGACTAATAATGCCAATCGTGCCGTTCAATCAGATAATCCAAGAAAATGAGGTTAGCTAATGTAGTGTATATAACAAGGAATCATGTCTAAAACCTAGTACCTCCTTTACTTGAAATAGCTATAATAATATAAGTACTAACTACTAATTAGTTTATTGTTAAGTAAGGTTTTACTTTATGAAATGTAACTTCTGTTTTATTAGTGAAAGAAAAAATATTTAATAACTCAAACAATTTTCTTAAAAATTTAAGTTACATCAAATATAAAGTAATATAATAATGGTAGTTTACATGATAAGAGTGTGGAGAGCCACTAAAGTGAGGGTGATTCAATTGTGGATGGTGCGAAGAGTTATTAAGAATGGTGGTTTTAGAATGTTGAGGTCATATTTGAGAAAGTGTGGGCATTATATTTTCACTCTTTTTTCTCCTCTTAGAAGAAAGGGTATTTATAGATCAAGAAAGGTACTTCTTGGGTAGAGTCCAGCCTAAACTCAGATTAGAGTATGGTTCGAATGTGACCATATTTAAGATTGATGAGCTTAGAAAGATAAAAATATTAATGAGTTTAGATTTAATGTAGTGACTATTTTAAATGACATCGCGATGATGTCTTTTCCATTATGATGTGGAATGCTCATGTATAGGAAACATAGAAATTACTCAAGCGTAAAAGTATAACAATTTATAAATGTAAGAATTTTAATTTTTATAAAGTTATATGCTAAAATTTTACAAGTTTTTTATATGGTTATAAAATAAAATAAATTTAAAATTTTTTAAATGAAAATTTTTTACAAAATAACACCTAGAATTTAACATGTAATTTTATAAAAAAAATATGTTCAAATAAAATTCAAAGTTAAGATTTATAAACATTTTCAAATTATATAATTTTTGACAAAATTAAAGAAAAAATAGAAATAATGCTACACGCAGCAAGGAGTATAATTGTATTTTTAATTTTTAAGTAATTTTGACATTCTTGAAAACATAAAAATTAAAGGGAAAAAAATTAGAATTTACACTCAACAACTGTAAATAATTTTCCTCACAAAATAAGTTATTATAATTGTTTCAAAATAATAACAATAATAAAAATATGACTCATTTTAAAGGTCATTAATTCTATCAAAAGTGTAGAAATTGTAGTATTTTGTGTTAACAATGACTGCATTTAGCTCCTATTTCCATACATGAAGTGGAAAAGGCCTACAGCATCTCTGCATGGAAGCATATAATTGAAGAGGGATACATGTATTAGCAGATGAAATTACTAAAAATTTACAAGTGATTTACCAGCTTCAAATCATTACATTACAATTGAGTCACCCAATAAATCCAGTTAGTTTCTTCAGTTAAAACTAGAACATCTGAGAATAATGACCAACTGCATACACTTCTTTGTATCAAAATGCAAACCCAAATCATTGTAGGTTGCCACCTTAGGCAACCGGAGGGCGGAGTACATGATCCTCTGAGGTGTCTAACGACGCAGGCGGCATAAACTGCCACATGGCAACTCCAGGATAACCAAAGAAAGGAACCAACTTGTTTCCTGGAACTTGACCTTGGGCAGTAGCAAATGCAGCAGGGAATGCAGGTGCAGGAGGCATGAAGCTGGGTTGTGAATTCATGGCCTTCAGCTGTTGCTCCAGCTTTTCCTTCTCGGCCTTCAGCCTTTGCTTTTCATCACGAAGTTCATTCTTTTCAGCCTAAAAAATGAGGAAATACAGCTTAATCTGGTGAAATGCATATGTTTCTTAAATCATTTCCGAGATACTGGCAGCTCCCGAATAGAAAATAGCTTCCCAAAGTTATGATATTACCATAAATGAACGTCAAGGCATCCTCACCTTCAATTCTTTAATCCTGTCATGGAGACTTGAAATTGAATCCTTCAATTTCTGGGCTTCACCTCGTAACTGGGTT
The DNA here is from genome assembly GCF_007990345.1 of Gossypium hirsutum. NCBI lineage: Eukaryota > Viridiplantae > Streptophyta > Magnoliopsida > Malvales > Malvaceae > Gossypium > Gossypium hirsutum. The sequence continues at coordinate 63,332,038 of NC_053447.1, forward strand.
ACCATTCGGACAGCATCAACCAAAATAGCAGCCTTGTCTGTCTTGGGAGGCTTTTCAGGTTCCAAAATAGAACTCAGCTCCATAAACCTGTTATTTACAAAATGTTGAACTGTAGAAATCAGAGTATTTTTTATACTAAATAGAACATAAATCAGAGTTTTTATATACAACCTATGACACTACTTTAGGAAACTCTAAGTTAGGAAAGATATTAAATAGGAGATATGATCCCTTAAAATAAGGGATTTTAATAAAGAAAATATCTACAAAATATTCCTAAAATATTTACAGAATATTCCTACACTCCCCCTCAAGCTGGAGAATATACATTGTATAATCCCAGCTTGAATAGGAATTTATTGAACACAGGTTTTGGCAAAGCCTTGGTAAGAATGTCTGCAATCTGTCCTTCTGAAGGAATGTAAGAAAGAGTGGCTGTCTTTTTGTTGACTTGATCAGCAATAAAATGCCTATCAATTTCAACATGCTTTGTTCGGTCATGTTGAACTGGGTTCTTGGCAATCTGAATGGCAGATTGATTATCACACAAAACTTCAAAGTGATCCTCCTGATTTGTGCCAAGTTCTTTTAGTAATTTAAGTAGCCAAATTCCTTCGCATATCCCCAAAGCTAGTGCTCTAAATTCAGCTTCAGCACTACTTCTTGAAACAACAGATTGTTTCTTACTTCTCCAAGTTGTAAGGTTACCCCAAACAAAAGTGCAGTACCCACTAGTGGATCTTCTTTCAGTGAGATCTCCAGCCCAACTAGAGTCTGTAAAAATCTTAACAGTTCTGTTTTGTGTCTTCTTAAACATTAAGCCGTGTCCTGGAGTTTTCTTCAAGTACTTGAGAATTCTATTTGCTGCTGCCATATGCTCTTCAGTAGGATTAGTCATGTGTTGACTTATCACATTTACGGGAAAAGCTATATCTGGCCTTGTCAAGGATAAGTAGATTAGTTTCCCAACTAACCTTTGAAATTTCTCTCTGTCTACTAAGGACTCATCTTCTTTATTGAATCTCAAGTTTGCCTCCATTGGTGTATCAGCCGGCTTACAGCCAAGAAAACCAGTTTCTTTGAGTAAATCAAGTACATACTTTCTCTGGTTGATCACAAGTCCTTCTTTTGATCTTGCCACCTCCATTCCTAGGAAATACCTTAGCTTTCCCAAGTCCTTGGTTTCGAATTCCCTGTTTAACAACTTCTTCAAATTGCTAATCTCTTCCTCATCATCTCCAGTAAGAATGATGTCATCCACATACACAATTAGGATAGCTTTCTTATTTGTAGAAGTTACCTTGATGAAAAGCGTATGATCGGCAAGGGACTGCTTGTAGCCATTTTGAAGAATGACTTTAGTGAACCTCTCGAACCAAGCTCTGGGTGATTGTTTTAACCCGTATAGAGACTTGTTGAGCTTGCAAACCTTGTTGCTACCTTCAATAGACTTTGAGCCAGGTGGCAATTGCATATAGACTTCTTCCTCAAGCTTGCCATTAAGAAATGCGTTTTTTACATCAAGTTGGTGTAATTTCCAATCGCAATTTACAGCCAAACTTAGGAGTACTCGAATAGTGTTAAGCTTTGCCACAGGTGCAAAAGTTTCTGTGAAGTCTATCCCATATGTTTGCGTGAAACCTCTGGCCACTAGTCTAGCTTTGTATCGTTGGATACTGCCATTGGAGTTATACTTTACAGCAAAGATCCATTTACAGCCGACAACCTTTTTTCCTTGAGGAAGGTCTGTAATGGTCCAAGTAGCATTTTTCTCTAGTGCACAAATTTCCTCTTCAACAGCCCTTCTCCATTTTGGATCCTTTAGAGCTTCAGCTATGCTTGTGGGAACCTGTTCTTTATCCAAAGTTGCTGTAAATGCTTGAAAAGACGGCATCAATGAATTATAACCAGTAAATTTTTCAATAGGATGCTTGGTGCACTGTCTAACCCCTTTTCTAATAGCAATAGGAAAGTCATCTAGAGTAGTGGACTTACTGATTTCTTCTTCCATTTCGGCAGCTGGACCCAAATCCAATTCTCGGCAAGAATCAGATTGCAAAACAGTCTCAGGGATATGTCTTCTTTTTCTTGTGTAGACACGAAGCTGTTTGGGTGATGGTGTTTTTTGAAGACTGTCAATTGGAGTAGGTGTATTTTCAGGAAGAGTGTTTAAAGTGGGTGTAGGTGAATTAGTCATAGGTACTACAGGAGAATCAATGGGAGCATTCACAGGTGACAGATCTGCAGGTAATGGCGAACAAGATGGCAATTCTGAAGGTTGAGAATGAAGATTAGAAGGAGATACCTGTTGTGGCTGAAAATCACTCCATGTTTCCCCCTGAATTTCAGCCTGAGTGAAATAGGAATCCTGCTCATAAAATGTTATATCCATAGTGGTGAAAAATCGTTTAGAAGGAGGATGATAGCATTTATAACCCTTCTTAAGTGAAGAATACCCAACCAATACACATTTTAAAGACTTAGGATCTAACTTGGACTTATTAGGAGCAATATTTTGGATAAAAACAGTGCAGCCAAAAATTTTAAGTGGCAGAATGGAGGAGATAGGCTTAAAATGAGGAAAGTGCTGCAAAAATATAGATTGAGGCGTTTGAAATTTTAAAACCTTACTAGGCATCCGGTTGATTAAATATGTGGCAGTTAATAAGGCTTCCCCCACAAATATTTAGGAACATTAGTGGTAAATAGAAGAGAACGAGTAACTTCAAGAAGGTGCCTATTTTTTCTTTCGGTAACGCCGTTTTGCTGTGGGGTTCCAACACAAGAACTAATCTGAACTATGCCCTTTTCCTTAAAAAAATCACCTAAAGACCTAGCAAAAAATTCACTGCCATTATCAGATTTAAAGAGCTGGATTTTAGACCCAAATTGAGTGAGAACCATGTTATAAAATTGCACAAAAACACTAGCAGTTTCAGATTTATCTTTCAGCAAATAAGTCCAAGTTATCCTACTGTGATCATCAATAAAAGTGATAAACCACTTACAATTATCAGCATTCTTCACCCGAGAAGGGCCCCAAATATCACTATGGATCAAAGCAAAAGGGTAAGAAGGCTTGTATGTAGAAGGAAAATAAGATGATTTAGTATGTTTAGCAAGAGAGCAAACTTTGCAAGAAAAAGAATTAGGCCTTTTATTAATGAATAGAGCAGGAAACAATTTTGCAAGGTATTGGAAACTAGGATGGCCTAAACGAAAGTGCCATAACATAACAGTATCAACTTTTCCTAAAGCGGTAAATGACTTGGAGATCTCGATTTTAGGAGAGGTAGGGAGGATGTAGAGACCATTATGCAAGCTGGCCTTACCAATCATCTTCTTCGAGTTCAGTGCCTGCAAAGTACAATCACGATCATTAAAAATTACAGAGCAGTGCAAGTCTGTGGACAATTTACTAACAGAGATGAGATTGCACGCCAGATTTGGTACAAAGAGAACATTTTTAAGTGCAATCTGTTCATTGAGAATAACAGTGCCATGTCCCTCTATTTTGCACAAGGTACCATCAGCCGTTTTGACAGCTTTACCAAATGTATGGAAAAAATTGTGAAACAATGCCTTGTTACTAGTCATATGATCCGTAGCACCAGAATCGAGGATCCAATTAGGAGTCAACTGGGAGGAGAAAAATGCAGTAGAAGAAAGGTTACCTTCTGGATCTTTTATGACCAGATTACCTTCACAAGACCCTTCAAGAAAATTGTTGCCATTCAATCAATGGCAGGTGATAGTCAGACCAGACGAATCTGATGGAGCATCGGAACCAGAAAAATTTTCTGGATTTGAAGTAATCTCCGAAGTAGGAGAAGGAGTTTCGGACATGGTCTAGGTTGAAAAAGAAATCGTAACCTAAGCTGATACCATGTAGAAATCAGAGTATTTTTTATACTAAATAGAACATAAATCAGAGTTTTTATATACAACCTATGACACTACTTTAGGAAACTCTAAGTTAGGAAAGATACTAAATAGGAGATATGATCCCTTAAAATAAGGGATTTTAATAAAGAAAATATCTACAAAATATTCCTAAAATATTTACAGAATATTCCTACATGAACATTCCTGCTTGGCATGGAAAGGAAAAAAAGCAAAGAAAAGGCACAAGAAGAGAGATGGGAGTACTTCTCATTTAGCTTATCCCTACGCAACTTCTCCCTGCATGCTTTGGAGCTTGAAACATTGCAAGACTCAGATCTAACTCTGCATTAACACTTGTGTCTTGTCAGTTTCTTGTTAACAGAATTGATACATTTGTAGCACTAGCAACCGAGTCTATTACATAAATGAGAAATACAAAAGGAATATTCAACAAGAATGTCAAGATCATGCCACATCGGAATCATCTTATCAATGCTGCTAGAATGGCAATAATCTCAGTTTAGTTGAGAATCTATTTGGTATTGCAAAACTAACACAAACTAAAATGCTTTAGCTCCGCAAAAATAATGCCCCTATATATTATTACCTTTTATCTACTTGCCAGAACTATGCCTCAGCCTTAAAATGTTTTGGATATTTTTATATGATTCCTTTAGGTATTCTATACTCACTTAAGTACACCAATTAAATAAGTTCTTAAAACTTTCATAAACACACGAGGAAATAAACAGTGAAGACTAGCTCATCACGAAAGTGAAACTAATGGTAGTTTCTAAAATCAATTTTCCCCCTCTAATAAATCATAGAGATCATGAAAAGAAAGAAAGTACCTCTTCTTTGAACCAGATTCCTTAAGGCCATCTGAATCCTCAAACGAGCCGTCAATTTCCACACTAGAAGCAGATCATACCACACAAGAAAGAAAATAAGAGTCAGGACAAACAAAAGAAACAAAATATCCAACTGAAGACATCTGAGCCACTACTATTGAGAAAAAAAAAGAGAGAATTTTGTTTGCAAATAAACAATGAACTACAGATCTACACTAGAATGGAAGTTATAAATCTTCCAAATGAAAACTTCTGCTCAACAAAAATAAAAAAATTCAGAAACAAGGTTTTTCTTTCAATAAAAATTTCAAGGCAAGGTGGATAAAGGACCAAATTAATGGTGAACATGGCAGTGGTGAACAAGCATTAAGAATTTAATTAGGCTCCTGCTAGCACTTAAAAGGTTTATCCAGATATGCCCCTACCCTCTAAATGGACCTAAATTCTTATTTGGTAAACATCTCAAGGTTTCGTGAAGCAAATCCCATATTAGGTAAAAAGCATGCGTAATAAAGCAACAAATGTTACTGCACATGGCAAAACACTCCAAAGGGGCACCCTACAGCATCCTCATCATACCAGTTTGGAAGAAATTTATAAAAGGATGCTTCCACAAGCAGCTTTGTTCAAATATGAATTTCATAACGTTGCTTTGTTTTCCAAAGAATCCTCTGAGAAGCATAAAAATAACACAAGTTCATGATAATTTTGTTTCAGAGGTTGGGTGTAAAACACAACATACTTTGAAAAATAACATGAGGTAGAATGTATGAACTACGACCCAAGAGAGCATGAATGGTCATTAATTACAACTACAGAGATCACAACGCCATAAAACCCATGACAACTTGAGCACTCGAGCCGCGTACTGTCAAATTGGATGGCATAACAAGCACCATAACTTAACCAAATGCCCAAATTAATAGGTTGTTTGAAACACATACCGTCTCCTTGTCTAGATTAAAAACACTAACAACCTTCAGTTAAGATGAAAAATTGATGAACTTTACAACCTATACTTAAAATCAATTCTCAGGACACTAAATATACAGAAAAATAAGCTAATAACCTTATTTTAACTACACCGAGCTAACCTAAACAATCATATACCCTAAGAAAAATAAAACTATACGATTTTTTTTAATGAAACCCTCACTTCATTTTACAAGCAATAACTTTAACGAGAAAGAAACGGTGGAAAATTAAAAAAAAAAACTTGATCACAATTTCGAAGAAACCCAAATCAGGTTGAACAAAATGAAATCACACTAGATGATCAAAATAATATAAAAACAACGGCAATCGATCAAAGATTCAAATAAACTTTTCAAAACCCTAACTGAATTAGGGAAAAAAAAGAGAGTAAAAGAGGGATTTTTTTGGTCATACCTGAAAACATTAGAAGATGCATTGATTGGCCGAGTGGGCCAAGAAAATCCGGAATAAGGTCCGTCAGGGGCAGGGATATCGTTGATCAAGGTTGCATAATCGAAGCTAGACCAATAATTGGTGTTTTCAGGTGATACCATTCTCCACTGAATTTGCTTTTAGGCGGAAGGGTTTGGTTTGATTTCCGGCTTTTGGCAAAGAAAATGGAGTTTCTGTTTGGCAAGAGAGAAAACTAAAAACAAAGGGCGGGACATAGAGGATTGGTGGGAGGGGATGGGCATTAGCACCTTGGAACCCTTTTTTGGGCTTTAAAAGCCCAGTTGGCAACTTAGACCAAGTCTGAAGTTCCTTCGGGTATGGAGTATCAAATCCGGATGTATATCTCACACACATTATGCATATTCCATTCAGTAGCTATACTATGATTGAGTTGGTGTCACGTGTCGGTCGACATTAACACTAACTCAGTTAGAGATATTATATTTATATCTTATCGTATTTATTTTAAATTATATTATTTGAGGATATTATAATTTTTTTATTTAAAAAACAGATAAAAATATACATATAGTGGTATTTGGACCTATGTATCACTTAACTAAAGTTTTATTTTGATATTTTTTATACATTTTAATTTTATTATATACACTTTATTATCTGCATCAATTGTATATATTGAAAATATTGTGGATTGAGTTGGTGCCATAAGTTAACTCAACATAACTCAAAATTGATGACAACACTATGATAAACAATTGTAGTGCATTTAGTATTCTTAATATGATGTATTTACGTATTTGAATTATGTTTTACTCGCAATTTAATCTATCTCTTTTAATTTTTAACATCGTACATATTTCATATGTTATTATTTAATTTCAAACCATATGTTTCATTATTTATTGTATATTGTTAAACAAGTTTTAAATATATAGTTTCCACACATACGCATTAAATTTCCTACTATATTATAACACAATTATATTTTTTTCATCCAATAAAATTCAAAGTCAAAGTCAAAGCTTTCAATAGACGACAAAATTTTATTTAACATTATTTTCTTTATTTAATAAAATCTTAGAATGAATTGTTAAAAAAATCAAAATCAAAATTTTATTTAATCTTTAAGTGATCACAATTTAAAATTTAAAATAAATTATATTATCACTTTTTTATCAAATAAATTAAAAATAAATATTTTCTTTTTTTTATTTGAATTTCAAGATATTTTATTTCAAAATAGAAAAATTTGCAATTTTTAATGAAAATTGTGATTTTGATGTTAGTTTAATAATCACGTTTTGATCTCTTATTGTAATTTTTTTCTCTTAATGACTAATTGAAATACATGATTTTTGAAAATTCTTTATATTATTATCGTGTAACAGCCTGTTTTTAAGTCAGATCGAAATAGTAGTTTCGAGACCACAAAATCGAGTTAAAATATTTATTTTATTATTTTAATAAATTTTTCTGCATGATAGAATGATAGTATAAAAATTTCGTTAAGAAATTTTAAAGTTTAAATGCTTAATTCAGTAAAAAGGACTAAATCGCATAAAGCGTAAAAATTGAGTTCTATAGTTTAAATGTTTTAAATGGCTATGGAATTAAAATGTACAAGTACTTAAAGGGTAATTAGACCATTCATAAGGTGAGTGGACTTTCATGGACATTAATGGCCTTATACTTGATGATTTAAATGGTTTAATAACCAAGGGTAAAATGGTTTAATACCTATGCTTTAATTTTTGGATTGGTTGATGAATTTGTGAGTTTTCATTGATGATAGTTTGATGTTTTTGTTGTTTGATGATGAAAAATAAATATTTGATGTTAGATTATTGTGTTTTATGAAGTGATTTTTGATGAAAATGCAAATTAGGGATTAAATTGTGAAATGTGTAAATTGAGTAGTTGAAATGTGAAATAAATGCAAGTTTTGGGCTGCTAGGGACCCCTAATGAATTCGGCTAAGCATGGGTATATCGAAATTTTGTGTAATTTGTGATTTTGTGAAATAGGGAATAAATTGAACAAATGTGAAATTTAAGGGGCTAAAGTGCAAAATGCCCATTTATGTGTTTTTGGATGAAATTGAATGAATATGTTTTTAAATAATTTAAATTTGAATTGATTTAGATCAAGAAAGAAAGAAATCGGAGTTAGATCGGGGAAAGTCGAAAGTTATCAAGTAATCGATCCGTTTCGCCAATTTTGATACGAGGTAAGTTCATAAGTAAATAAATGTTTTTGAAATTAAATATAAATGTTTTATACCTTGCTGAAATTAAATTGTACATGGTTATATATTTTCGATATTGAATTGTTTATGTATATATGATGCCGAATTGGATTTGTATTTGATTATACATTATCAAACTTGATTCGTGTATGGCTATACATTGCCAAATTGTTTGGTATATGGATATAAGTTGCTGAATTGATTCGTACAGGGTTGTACATTGCTGAAATTAATTCATACATGGTTATATATTGTCAATATTGAATTGTTTATGAATATAGGATGCCGAATTTGATTTATGTATGATTATACATTGCCGAACTTGATTCGTGAATGGTTATACATTGCCGAATTGTTGGGTATATCAATATTCATTGCTGAATTGGATTCGTATATGAATATATATTTTGAATTGATTTGAGCATTGGATGACTGATTTTGCGTATGAAATAATTTAATTATGAAGTCGATAGCTTTGAATGAACCATAGAAAATGTATTTGAAATTGATGACATGATAATAGGACTTCAAGATGTGATTTTTGTGTAGGACCATGTCTGGGACATTGGCATCAAAGTAAGAAAACGTGTAAGACCTTTTCTGGGACATTGGCATCGTATATGATTTGTATAAGACCCTGTCTTGGACAGTGGCATCAAAATGCGTTAACATTTAAGACCATATAAGGGATATGACATTGTACGAGTTTTATAAGATTTCTATGTGCTCTTAACAAATCTAAATGTGGTTTTAAACTGAATGGTTCAGGTATGTGTGAGTGTATATGTTTATAAAATATAAAGGTAAGTTAGCACTTAATGTAATAATATGAGTTCATATGTGTTATTTAATTGTATATGTGTTTGTCATATGTTTGAGTTCAGCTTAGTTGAATTGAATTATAATTTTCATTGAAATGATTTATTTGCTTATGACTTACTAAGCTTCCAAAGCTTACTTTGTGCATTCTTCCACTGTTTTATAGATTATCGAAGTTAGCTCAAATTCAAGGATCGTTGGGAAAAGTCATCACACTATCGATCATTTTGTTGGTACTTTTGAAGCTTTATATATATGACATATGGCATGTATAGGCTAGTGAACTATTAGTGTATTTTTGAAATGTAATTCTAGCCATATGATTTGGCTTGGAAATGATGTATATGATAGAATTGTGTTTAGCATGCTTATTATGATATGTGACGTTTTGAGGATTAAATGTTGGCAAAAAAAAATGAAAAAAAAATGAATGAAACGAAAATGAATTGACTATTTTGATCTGTGTTTTATTCGTAATGCTTCGTAACCCTAATTCGGTGACGGATTTAGGCTAGGGGTTGTTACATATCGTTAAAAAATGAAATATCATAACACAACAATTATTTTATTTAATTAAGTTATTATATTTTAAAATAAGCTTAAATATTTATTTAATATATTTTAATTTATAGTCAGTGCTAGTGTGACGGTACAATGATTAAAAAATAATGGAAAAAATAAAAACGAAGTTGATGAAGAATAAGATCTAGAATAACATATTAAAAAGTTTAAAAAGAAAGAAAAAAGGTGGAAATTAGTATTGGTGTACCAAAACATTTTTTTTTGATAAAATAGAAATTTAAACTCACACATTTAAAGAATCATACAGGCATAGTTTATGGATTCATCCCACAACTTTAAAAATAAGATAAAAATTCTTGACTGATAGACTGGTTTAAAGAAAACAATAATTTCTTAAACAATATAATGTTTGTAGAAAAGGTTGAGCAATTAAATTATTTTAACACTAAGCGCCAACAAAGATATCAATCAAATCTACCCAAGGATCTACTATATATTAATTTAAGTTTCCTGAAAACCATGCCATTATCAAATATCTCACTTTATATATAACATGCATTTGTGGTTGATGGACATCATTTTATTCAAACATCTCACTTTATATATAACATAGTATTTAAGGTTGACGATGTCTATAAATAGCAACTCCTAAATGCATTTGGATCATACAAATCTCAGACAAAGATGTCTTCTAAAATGCCTGCAAACCTTGTACCATCAATGTCCAAGGAAAATCGCCATTTGGCCGATTTTGTTCCTAGCTTTTGGGGGGATATTTTCCTC